>NW_006436298.1:26049375-26079318 GCF_000325575.1 Pteropus alecto | reverse complement strand
ATTAAAATTTTTAATTATTTTTTAAAAGAAATTAAAATTGGTGCACACTATTAAAATTCATGTTTCACCAGTTTTTCCAATAATACCCTTTTTCTGTTCCAGAATCCAAACCACATTACACTTAGTCTTGATGTCTACTTAAGTCTTCTCCATTATTTTTGAGTTCTTCAGTCTTTCCTTGTTTTTCATGACTTTGACACTTTTGAAGAGTACTGGTGTGGTATTTTGTAGAATGTTCCTCAATGTGGGCTTGTTTGGTGCTTTCTCATGATTACGCTAGGGTCACAAATTTTTGAGAATACTATAGAGGTAAAGTACCCTTATTATTGCATCATATCGCGAGGTATATGATATCAACATTACTTATCTAGTGTCGATAACCTTTAACACTTGATTAAAGCAATATCAGACAAGTTTCTTACTATAAAATTACTATTTTCCCTTTTTATACTCTATTCATTAGAAGTGAGTCACCAAAATCCAGACCATCCTAAGGGGGTAGAATTAAGCTCTACCTCCTGGAGGGAAGAATATCAAAGTATTTGTGAACACATGTTAAATCATCACAGTAATAAATAAGTAATTGAGAAGAGATACTTTCAGGGTATGCAAATATCCTGTTTCTCCTTAAAGCACTGGCCACTATTGCAGCATTCTTCAGTAGATTTGCCTGTAGCAATTATCACTATGGTGTACTAATTGTGATTTTTTATTTCCTTTATCCTTTATTTGGAATTCTTTTGTAAGGAAAATTTGTCCCTTCTCATTTATTTATTCACTTATTTATTTAGGTGATTATGGACTCCCAGATACTTATTTTATTCCTTGGGTTACAATCTAATACTATTGCTATTTATTTTGTTGCTCAGATTATTCTAGCTTTGGCTATTGGTTCCTTTGAGTTGGCTCTTAATTCTTAAAGCAGAGTAATTATTTTTAAGTATAAATTTCAGTGTCTTTTACTATACACATTTGCAAAGTTGTGTAACCATCACCACTATCTAATTACAGAATACAGACATCATCCCAAAAAGAAACCTGTGTGATTTTTTCCTTCAGACACTTCTGACACCAACTATGCGTTTTTTTCCACACCAATAACCAATTCTCGAACACCACTGAGAATCAAACAATTCAGTTCTGACACTACGTTAGTGCAGACCCCAGAAGTTATGAGCTAAGCCCCACAAGACTGCCTCTACTCAGATGCTAGCTGCAAATGGAGTGTCCAGTCTACTCATACATCTGTCCAGTCGACTATAAATTCAGAGGTTCCCACGACCATCATGTTCAATAATTCACTAAAATGGCCCACGGAACTCAGGAAACCACTTTGCTTTTCTGGTTTTAATAAGGATACACTCAGAAACAGCCAAACAGAAGAGACACATCAGATAAGGTATGAGGGAAGAGGGCTGGCACAGAGTTTCTGTGCCCTCTCCAAGAGTGCCATCCTCCCAGCATGACAATGTGTTCACCCATCCAGAAGCTCTCCAAACCAAATTCATTCAGGGGTTTATGGAGATTTCATATTGTAGGTATGATTAGAATTAAATTACTAACCAGTTTTGACTGATTTCAATCTCTAGCCCCTCTATCCTGCTTGGAGGTCGGGGGGATGCTGAAAGCTCTAACCCTCTAGCAACCAGCACCTATCCTGACTCCATTTAGGGTTCCCCTAAAATGAGTCATTTTATTACCATAAAAGACAAATAAAATGGAGATCAGACCTAAAGATTCCCCTAAGCAGACAAAATTAGTTAAGTTGGGTAAGCAAAACTAAATCTAGCTTATTTTATGAATGTATTCAAAATGTAATTTAGGATATTTCTGGAAAAAAATGCCTCTGATAATCATAAATGAAACTTAAGTCATCTTCTAAAACAGTATTACACAATCACTTTTAACCAATCCCCTGCCACCTGGAAATTTCTATTGTAATAACTAATAATTGTAAAGGTTAAACAACTTCCTCATTTTCAATTTATAAGCCATGCTGGAACACCATACCTCTGAGCTTCATATCACTTTCAGGGTTCAAGTCTGCAGTTTGTTCCTCATTCAATTTAACAATCATCAAGTAAAGCTTTCTGAATTTTCTTTCTTTTCGATAAATTCTAAGACTTTTAGGAACTCTGTCTCAGGAACCAGGGACAAACACCAAATATTTATTTTATTATATCACAAAATGCTATACCAATTAGAAGTAATTCTATATTCCCTCTCCTCATCCTTTGGCAACCACTAATCTACATGTTGCTTCCATGGATTTACATATTTTGGACACTTCTCACAAATGGAATCATATAAAACGTGGCTTTTTATGTCTGCTTCTTTCATTTAGGGTAATGATGTCAAAGTTCATCTATATTGTTGCAGGTATCAATATTATTTTCATATCTGGTAAAACATTATTTCATAATATGGATATATTACATTTTGTTAATCTAATCATCAGTTGATGATCACTTAGATTCTTTCTACCTTTTGGCTATTATGACAAATGCTACTATAAGTGTTAGGGTAAAGGTTTTGATACAATCCAATTTATGTACTTTTCTCCTTTCACACTTTTAAGAAACAATTACCTATTGCAAGTTCTCAAAAACTTATGCCTATGTTTTAAGAATTTTATAGTTTGAGAGCTTATATCTGCTCTTTGATCCATTTTGAGTTAATTTTTGTGTATGATGTGAGGTAGGGATCTAACTCCACTTTTTTGCATATAGGTATCCAGTTGTCCCATTTCTGGATTCTTAATTCTACTCCATTGATCTATATGTCTATCTTTATGCCAGTCCCACAGTTTTGATTACTGTTGCTTTAAGGTAAATTTTGGAATTAAGAAGTTTCTGTGCTCCAGTTCTGTTCTTGTTTCAAGATTGTTTGGCTATTCTGGATCCCTTGCCTTTTCATATGAAGTTTAAGATTAGCTTATCAATTCCAGAAATAAAAGGCATCAAAGATTTTGAAAGGGATTGCATTAAATCTGTAGAGGATTTTCATAACAATAAGTCTTCCAATCCACATATTTCCATTTATTTAGGTCTTTTTCATTTTTCAATAATGTTTTGTAGTTTTCAATGTACAAGTGTCAAATTTTTTTAACTATATTCCTAAGTATTTTATCTCTTTTGATGTTACTGTAAAAAAAATTGTCTTAATACCATTTTTAGATTGTCGTGAATATAAAATAATTTTGCATATTGATCTTGTATCCTGCAGCCTTGCTGAACTTCTTTACTAGTTCTGATCATTTGTGTATGTGTTCCTTAGGGATTTTCTGTATACAAGATCATGTCATTGGTGAATACAGGTATTTTTACTTCTTCCTTTCCAATCTGGATGCTTTATATTTATCTTGTCTAATTGTTTTAACTTGTTTTTTTCAGTACAATGTTGAATAGAAGTAATTAAGAGTGGACATCTGTGTCTTGTTTCTAATCTTAGGGGTAAAACTATCACTCTTTCACAATTTAATGAAATGTTAGCTTTGGATTTTTCATAGATTTCCTTTTTTTAGGTTGAGGAAGTTCCCTGTATTCCTAGTATGTTGAGTGTTTTTTTTTTATCATGAAAATGTGTTGGATTGTTTTCAAATGTTTTTTCTATATATTTTGAGATGATCATGGGGTCTATGCATATGGTCTTTTACATTGATTCATTTTTGTATACTGAATCAACCTAGGATAAACCCCACTTAATCAGTGTATAATCCTTTTTATAAGTTTGCTGGATTCATTTTGCTAATATTTTGTTGAGGAATTTTTAACTCTACATTCACAGAGATATTGGTCTATAGCTTTCTTTTCTTGTAATGTGTTTATCTGGTTTTGGTATCCAATACCGGCTTCATGGAATGATTTGGGAAGTTTTCCCTCTTCTAGTTTCTGCAGAAGCAGAGTAATTACTTTAAAAGCAATATAAGATTATATGTAGTCATTTAGTCTTCAGATTTTGAATGGAGGAAAAAAAAAAACAATTATATATTTGCAAGAGCACAGACTTCTGCTTTTAACTGATGGGGTTCACAAGTCTCTCCACAATGTGCCACTTTGGCACGCCATTATTTTGAGATAAAGAAAATCAAAAACCAAAAGACTCAGAAAGAGCTTTTTACATCCCCCTTAACTGCCTAAAAGAATTTAGATAGGGAGCCTGTGCCAGGAAGAAAGCTATTACCAAAGATAACTTCTTTTTACATCAGAAAGACTTCTCTGCCTGGCATGGCAAACATATGTTTACCAAACAGTTGTTTTTCTCTATCCCTGTGAATTGTCTTTTCCTCTATGAAGTCCCACAACCCTGCTCCCTTTTTCTTAGCTCGAGAAGGCATATAAGCCTCAATTATCTGACGGTCTAATAAGAGCTTCATTCTTTTGGGGTTCCTGTATGTATGAAATTAAAATGTATTTTTCTCCTATTAATCTGTCTTATGTAAATTTAATTATTATTAGGTCAGCCAAAGAACCTAGAAGGGAAGAAGGGAAACGTTTTTCTCCTCATGGCCATAGTGCAATAACTAGTATTAGACTCTTCTGCTATCAACAATTACAAAACTAGACAAAATATATGACTTACTGCTTTTATAAATTAGACAGCCAAAAGTACAAAAGGGAAACAGATCAGGTAAGCCCCTGGGGCTCTTTCTGTACCATGGTGCATTGAAGAGGTGCTATTATAGAAAGGGTCAGTCTCATTGAACTGACAAGGCAAAGACTGGAGGTTGGGGTATTGAGGCAACTAAAATTTATGGGGCAGGATTCACTAAGGAAGGAGTTGTGGTAAGGGGGTGACATAGAAGTATGCCTAGGAATTCCCTTCAGGGTTTTGGCCTACGCCAAAATCATGTATTTCAAACTAAAACTCCATGAAGCCTAGCAGACAGTAGCTAGTAAGAATGAATAGGAAAAAAAAAAAAAAAATAGAAGTTGCACAAAGCTGGGAAATATTGTATTCTGGTGAAAGGAAATGGAAAGATCTTGCCAAACTTCTCAGGAACTCAGCTGCAACTTTCAAAAGGGTATGCCTTAACAGTTAGAATCACAATCTAAAAGAGATAAACCCTAGGACTAAGGACAAATCTGAAATAGACCCATACTAACAAACCATAATTCTAATTCTGACAGATCAAAAGGATCTTACGGTAATTTAACTGCCTGCTAGAAAAAAGAAATTCAACAACCAAAGGAAGAAAATACAGTACAGAATCCCTATACCCTACCATCACAATGTCCAGTATAAAATTTAAAAATACTGCCTTTGAGAAGAGACGGAAAGCTAACCCATATCAAGAGAAAAAGGAGTCAACAGAAAAAGGTCCCTAAATGTTCCAGATGTTGGAAGTAGTAGAAAGGACTTTAGGCTGTTATAACTATGTTTGAATACTTAAGAAAAAATAGACATTATGAGTAAATATATGGAAAAGGTCTTCAGAGAAATGGAAACTATTTTAAAAACATTCAACCAAAAGTTCTAGAAAGATAGATAGGGAGACAGACCAGTAAGACAGAGAGACACACATTTATAATAATTAAGCCAGTAAGATAACTATAATTAATATTTAATGTATTTCTAAATTATTAATGGTAAAATTCTTAAAGATTGTGAATCAGAGTCAAAAATGATGAAAGATTCAGATTAGTAGGCTAATGTCTCGGTGCAAGTTAAATTAGAAAGGTCATTATTCAAAAGATATTTTAAAGGCTAATTAACTAGAATAAGTAATATAATATCCAAAAGTAAAAAGTACTTCATCAAAATTAAATTTTAAATCCCAGCAATTTAAATTGAATGGATTAGAATTGTTGAAATGTTATCCTTACATATGTGATACAGATTCTTCATCAGAGATATGAAAAATGGTGGGAGACCTCAATTTTGTATTATTTCGTAGATTTAAATATCAAGAGGAGAGAAAAATATTGATTTATGGCCTTTTCCTAATTAAGCTGTGGTTCAGGACACATTTATGTGTCATCATGTATGCTTAGATATGTCTGCTCTTAATATAAAGCAATCTCCTCTTTTCTCAGTGGCAAATCCAATTACAGGGTTTTTTTTCACAAAATGAACATATAAACTTTTATGTACATAAATGGAATCACCATGTGCCTAATATTACTAATTTAGTTTATATTTAAACCACATACATAGTAATCTAGAAATTTCACTTTGTTCCACTTAGAGTTTGATGAAACAATTTTATTCAAACTCTTCACATGTATCTTCATCATCTGGATCCAGTTCTTCACTCACATGAGGAAATTACAAAACAGGTGGCTGAGAAATGGAAAGACAACTCATCTTTATTAAGACTGTAAAAGATTTTGTTGATGGAGAGTATGAAAGTATTGGTAAAGAGTCACTCTAAAGTGAGTGTGGGTGGTATCTTCACTTCAACCCATGCCTAGAGAAAGTGACTTCAAAAATAAAAAATAAAAAACCATCTCTAGAAAACTTCTCATAGCTTCCCTGTAGTCGGAGGACACAGTCATCTATTAGATGACTTGCTCCTGAGAAAATTAAATCAGAATGGACAGGGCTGCATCTGGGAAGTAATTACATTCTCCTTCAATGGCTGATCGAATTGTGTGTATCTTGAAGAAAAAATATGGAACTCACAGTAGGTATGTTGGTCTGGGATCATTCAAACCAGGATCCTACCCAAAAAGACTACCTGGCTCCCTGTTCTATTCTGTCAACAGGATCACTCAAAGGAGACTACAGGAAAGGGAGAAGGGAAAAGAACATGATGCTTCCTGTGTTTCCTATTTCTTTCAGCAATGGCACTTTACCCTCAGCAGAAACAGATGATCCTAACACAGCAGTGGGCTAGAGTTTCACTCCCCAAACTATCTTCACTGTGTTCTTCAGAGATACCTGTATCAGATGGCCTTCGGTTCTCAGCCCAGCATCCACATTCCTGAAGTACCAGCACTAATCAAGCAATCACTCCCTTCCTCAGAGATCTGCGTCACAGCACAGGATGGCTTCTCCAAGCGTCTTAAGATTTAAAAATACCAATCCCTTCCCTTTTGTACCCCAAATTTAAAGAGGGCTTCTGTTTCCTAAAACTTGGTTAAGAATTCTTTATATAAAATTCTCTGTTGAAACAATTGGTACGGTTTCTATTTTTTGACTAGATTATGACTGATTCATCTTTTAAGTTTCACTGTCCTCAATAAAACCTAATGTATAGCCCATAAATATGACATTTATCCTAAAGCTCATGCTCAACCAGGTGGTGACCACAAAGAAACCCATATGGCATCATGCTGAGCCTGGTATCCACTGAGGCTTTATATTCCGGCTTTACACTTCCTGTAAACAGACAAATAGACGAAGTTCTTCAAATCCTTTGGAGGCTGCGAACACTGGAAAGCACAGGATGACCTCAATACAACCCTCTCTTTTTGTTTTTTACCAGTAGACCCATCCAGCCAGCCTTTTTAACTTAAGGAGTGAGATAGTTACCTCTAAAGCACCAATGCCACATGTGAAGTTCTCTAAAGGATCTCTTCAAGGCCCCATCACTGGACCTGAGATAGAGGCCAGCACCACTGTCCTCTCTGTGGGAAAGGTAGGAGAGGAAAAAATCATAAAACATTGACATCTCTCTCCTAAGAAATACTTGATATAGGCTTTCATTTTTCAATCTTCCATAATCCCCGGCCTTCTTTTACATAAGAGGGAGGTAAGAAATAGGTTAATGAGAGGGGAACTGAGCTCGGGAAGCTCCCTTTTCCAACCTTGTACAAATGGCTAGTACTTAAGTTTAGAATGTAGATATTTAGTATCTATGAGCTTGGCCTCTAGAGTGTCCTTTGAAACTCAAAGTCATCAAAATATTTTCACTTAAAATTCTATCTATATTAGTTACCATATGAACTAATCTTTTGTAACAAAAGATCCCAAAGTACAATGGCTCAAATAGGTAGAAGTTTATTGCTCTCTCATGTAACAGTCAGAGGTGGCAAGTGAAGCAGAACAGGAAGGCAGCTGCTCCAAGAGGTCAACCAGGGCACTTCCATCTTGTTTTTCAGACATCCCCTCAGAGTACTGCATGGTTAAAGGTGGCTCACTACCATGATGGTCAAGGTTTAGCATACAGGAGAATGAAATGAAATAAAGAGATGTGCATACCCAAATTTTTGAAAGGCAAAACTCAGAAGGTGCAATTATAATTTCTACTTACATGCCATAGGTAAAAACTTAGACATATGAACCAATCTAGTTCTAACAAGGCTGAGAAATGCAGTCTCTAGCTCATGGGCCATGTGCCCAGATGAAGATCTGCAGCTTCTACTGCTAAAAGGAAACAAGAAAGAATGGATATTGGGAATAACTAGCAGATTCTGTTAACAATCACTTATTAGTAAGTTCAAATTAAAAAAGAATATTGAAAAAAGAAATTACTGAAAAAGTTAAACATGAAATGCTGCATTCAGAATATACTTTTAAAAATTAAACGGCTTTCTTTAAAAATTTATTCCTAAAATACCTTAAATATGCATGAATTATGATCTATCTTGACATTTAAGAAACTACTATTGTGATCACTGGAATCTAAATAGTAAAAACAAAACAAAAAATCCTTACATGAGGCTGCACCCTCCATGTAATGTCTTCAAACTCTTAAGAAACATTTTATCAGAGGCAATAAAATGAAAACAATAATTAAAATATCATAGTTTTCCATTTATCCAAAAAGATATATGCACACCGATGTTCATAGCAGCATTATTCACTGTGGCCAGGACATAGAAGCAACCGAAGTATCCTACACTACTGGATAAAGAAGCTGTGGTACATTTATACAATGGAATATTATTCAGCCATAAGAAGAGATGAAATACTGCCATTTGTGACAACATGGATGGACCTTGAGATAATCATGCTAAGTGAAATAAGCCAGTCAGAAAAAGTTGAAAACCACATTATATCATTTATATGTGGGATATAAATCTAAAAGCAACAAACAAACATGACAGAGAATTATGGACATGGACAGTAGACTAGTGGTTACCAGAGAGTGGGGTGGAGGGGGGAGGTAGATGGGATAAAAGGGAAATCAAACTATGAGCGGTGAGCACACAATGCAATACATATATATATATATGATATTGTTGAATTGTATACTTGAAACTTATCAGATTTCGTTAATCAATGTCACCATAATAAAGTGTATATATATATATATATATGTATGTGTGTGTGTGTGTGTATACACACACACATATCTTCCAATGGAGGATGTTATTGGAATTGATCAAATTTTAATGCAAACTATGGATTATATAATACTCAATTACTAATGTCAATTTTCTGATTATGTTCATTATACTATCGTCATGTAAAAAAATGTCTTTATCTTAAGTATCAAAATAATTGAATTATTTATACACTACAAGGGGTAAAAGAAGAGGTCTGCAACTTACTCTCAAATGTTTCAGAAAAATATTAAATATTTAGCAAATCTAGGTAAAAAAACATGTAAGATTTATTTGTACTATTTTTGTTAACTTTAAATTAGAGATTACATCAAAATTTTAAAGTTACAAAATTATAATAAATTCCAATTTTATCCTTAAGTTCCCCAAATTGATGTTTTATCTAATACCCTATAGCCAATGGGTAGAGAGATGATTTGTAATTGTAAATATCTTTCTACATGTTCTGTAGGTAGTTCATAATATTAAGTATTCTTTGTTTGACAATGTCTTCATTTAAATACTTCCACAATGTGTTTGAGAGTTTGTGTGTACAAAAAAAAAAAAGGCATAGTTTTCATTTCACCACACTTTCTTTTATCCACCTACCCAGCATTCAACAGGTAGAAAAATGCCTAGAGAGTATCCATAAAAAAGAAAACCAAGAAAGGGATTCAGTTTATTCACAATCTACATAATCAGTTGTCCAGTGACTGCAAATAGGCCACTAAGTAAAAAAGACACTACCTCTAATATTTATAAAAATAGTGAAAGTTCTAAAAACTACCAGCTAGGTATATATTTGACTAAATTACCCTGTGTGAGCTTTACTCTGCACAGGCTTAACATATTAGATATGGTCAGAAAAACAAATCAGTTCAACATGAACTAATATTCAGGCAACCACAGATCAGTTAAAGCCAACTTCTGACTTCCTTGATGAGAACTCCCTCGTAGGTTAATAAGTGAGTTTGGAGTTTCAGAGTATTAGGGACTATGCTCTGCACTTTTTAAAGCTAATTCCAACTTTCCAGATGTCCTCTGACTATAGATGGTGGCTTTAAAAAGTTGAGAATTCTAACAAAACTAACAATCTTATTCTTGGGAGACCTGTTTGAAAAGGGACAACTGTAGTAATAAAATTAGAAACATTTGAACATGTCTCAAGAACAGTGGTTTCCCAAAACTAAGATGAAAGAACCCAGTATATGAACTGCTCTGTTCAGGTTAGACTTTCAGCAAGCATGTTGAGGTATTTATAAATTTACCTATGGAAAAGAATTTGCTGTATTTGGGGGTTTGGTATAGTACTGTCTTTCATCAAGCTTAACTAGAAACCATTTTTACAATTTGGATCTTAGAGAACATGTATTTTTGTACTATCACATATATTTTTAAGTTTTTTTCATATTCTTTATAATAAAGTTCCAACTGATAAACACAGTTGACTAAATAACTACATTTTCATGTTTGTTCATTTATGTCAATAAACATTTTAAAGTACTCTTCGGCTAATTAAACCACTTTTGAACACCTCATTTTTAATATTCTCTATTTGACCATTTCCTACTGAAAGTTTAATACCATATTTTATGTAAAGTCTATTTTCATGAGAACGCCTTGTGAGCAAATAATTTTTTCATGGTAAAGAGCAGTATATTGCCATGTTAAAAGGGAAATAATAAGAATGTTTAACCAAGTTTGGAAGTCAGGCAGTAGCTTAGACTAAAAAATTGTAGTTCTAACAGAGGGCCAATTAAATACCCCACAGTCTGGAGAATATTTTAAGGCCCAGATTCATTATTCAAAGAAAAAAATCATAAAACTATATAAAATTTAATATGTGGAAATATTTAAAATTCCAGCATTTGAAAGAGTAAGTTGGAATAATATGTCTAATGTTCTAATTTGCAACCAAAACAATTACATATACTATTCTATTTTAGGTAACTCAAAATAACTTATTTAATAAAAATCACTACTAGAATAATAGGGTTATTTTTAACTCTTTTGAACAACAAATGTAACAACAACAAAAACATCATCTTTATCCAATCCAATACTTCAGTTGTTTCCATTTTTTAGCCACCATGAACAATGCTGCAATGAACATCAGGGTGCATATATCTTTACAGATAAGTGTTTTCAAATTTCTTGGGTAGATACCCAGAAGAGGATTGCTGTGTCATATGGTAATTCTATACTTAATTTTTTTAGGAACCTCTATTTGTAACAACATGGATAGATCCTGAGATAATTATGCTAAGCAAAATAAGTCAGACAAAAAGTTGACAAACATATGATTTCATTCATATGTGGGATATAAAACTGAAAGCAACAAATGAACAAGACAAAAACTCAGACACAGACAACAGTCTAGTAGTAATCAGAGTGAAAAGAGGGAGAAAGGGAAGTAGATAAGGGTAAAGAGGGTCAAATATATGGTGATGGGAAGAGATTTGACTTTGGGTGGTAAACACACAAAGCAATATATAGATGATGTATTATTGAATTATACACTTGAAACCTATATAATTTTATTAACCAATGTCAACCCAGTAAGTTTAATTTAAAAATAAATAATGAAATTATGAAAATAGAGGTCTTATAAAAAAAAAAAGCACAGGACTAAATAGGCATGATCATTAATTAAAGGCAATGAAGTAGAAGAAAAAATCTGAAACAAGTTAGTCTCTGAATCAAGGCACATTAAAGAAAACATCTCAAAAAAAGGCAAACCATAAAGATTCTTAGTTATTTTCCTACCTAGATCTAACAGGCAAATAGAATCTTAAACCTCAAAAATATCTTAGAGATTGTGCCAGCTATTCAGCTATTCTCTCTTAGTTCCAAACCCAGAATTCCACACTCCATTTTCTGATGCTAGAGATGGGACCTTGCAAACCACATTTCTACTTTGCCATGGTGGACTCTGCCGAAAATGAATTCTAGAAGAAATTATCAAACTGTCCCTTCTGTCTGCTTCTTGTTTCCTTCCACCAGGCTTCCTGAGTGTGTCATTTTTGTTAGCGTTGTCCCAATACCTTTTCATCCCAGCAGCAGCAACGCCATTCTATGACAAAAGTTGAATCTATTTTGCAGTTTTTCCAACACTTACCAAACTAGTCTTATCATGTCCTCCTGCCCCAGAGGCAGTGCCTCCTCCTCACAGGTCCGGGTCTCAGGCCTGTGAGTTCTGTTTCCTAAATTTCCAAATTTTAATCATTTCGATCTCTTAATTTTGCTGCTCCAGCCTTAGTAGTGGTGGTTGTGGTACCTTAGTATTCTCCTCTCCCCCTTTCAGTTTTCTAGTTAGCTTTATACCAAATTCATAATTATTAATATTAAATTGTTTAAATAACTAATATGGTTTCTGCCCCCTGACTGAACCCAGCCTGACTAATCACCCATCCCTATGGTGAACGGTTCTGTCAAAATCACCAAAGGGCTTGGGGAGTACAGTTTGAAAGGGCATATCTAGTATCATGGTACATAATTTTCTATTAGCAAAATAAAAAATATTATTTTTATAAAACAAATCTTAAACAAATATTCTTGGTGCCTAGAAATACACAGAAAAAAGTGATTCTGAACCAAAGTGAAATGGAGGTTAAAGTGCCTGAGACGGGGATTTAAATTACCAAAAGACTGAGAAACACCAATTCAAGTCCAACCCTTTCAATAGCATAAAGAACCTAAGATCCATTAGACCTATAAGTTCCTTGAAGAAAGGAACTGTTTTGTCTCCAAAATGTGTTGTACAGTAAACATTCAAAAATTTGTATGAATGAAAGAAGAGGATACCTAAGCTCAAAAAACTAGTTAGTGGCAAAATTAAGCCAATGACCAACCACCTTTTCAGTTGGTCTTATCCTGCCTATCCCATTTTTATGGGAAGGTCCCAGGAACATGAAGCTGAGGGCCCAGATAAACACTGGTGAAGGCTGAGCTCCTCAGGAAGCAGACTCTGTACGTATCAGAAGCATTAATAAGGAGTGCTCTTTTGATAAACCCCTGCAGGAGAGCAAAGAAAGAAATAGGATTAAGCAAAGTGGTTGTACTGTGACGCAGTACCAAGAGAGGCCTCAGCTGACTCTATAGGGAGTTCTGAAGGTAGGATGATGCTTAAGTTATTCTGAGCTGGGGTAAAGAGGTTGAGAATTTAGCTGTCCATGCCAATCGGTCACCGGATTCAAGCAAACCCGGAAAAGAGGTGTGACCTTGGTTGACGTAGTTCCATTCACCCTACACAATCCAAGCAGAGGCTGACAGCTAGCTGACCACTTTCTGCTGGCAGTACTCCTTCATTACTGAAAGGAAACAGTTGAGTGGAACATCACTCTATCCACCACAGTCCAACCCTTATGCTACTTAGATCTACTTTAAGTTCCAGAAGCAACACCTTCAGGATTCCAGTGAGCCTCTCTTGCTGGGGGAACTTACAGGAGGAAGGTATATGGGAACAAATATAGCCCCCATTATTGCAGCTAGTCAGGCAATAAATGATACTCATCATTACCTTAACTTACTACAATTCTAGATATCTCACACTCAGGTGGCATGCCTGCTAATCTCCATAACTTGTCTGATACAATCTAGATCTAGATACTAGATCCAAGGTCTCTATGCCCTCTCATGCCATGTCTCCTTGAAACAGGTAGTCTAGAGGCATATAACAGCCATGGCTTATTGTTCAATTGAACTCTGGCTGTGTCTCTTGGTGAAAATATTTCCCATTGAAAACCAAAACTTCCAAACCCTTACAGCCCACAATTACTGAGATGAAAATTCCACAAGTGGATTACTGAAAATGACAGTAGGCAAAGCCAATACTATTTCCACCCACTGATTCCTGGACCCGTATATCCTACCTATTGAGGACCATATGAAAGATACTGATCTCTTAGAGAATGGCAATGCAAACTCACAGGGTATTACCTCTGAGCTGACACTTCAGCAGTGCCTCCAACAGGCTGTTCCTTCAATCGACTTTCCCATCATTCTATTATACCAAGTTTCTGAATGGTGTTGTATGTGATATGAGTAGGGATCCCATAGTTATATGCATACTGCTGTATCCTCTTTGACGTAAAGTGCAGTTCTATACTGTTAAAGCAAACATTCTTGATATTTGTGCAAGCTGAGGCCCTGCAGACAGGAAAAGTAAACCCATGCCTATAACATATGTCTAATACTGTCAATATGAATCTTTGGCTCTGGCTCTCCTATGGTAGAAGAGGCCCAAAGTGTCGATTTAACACTAAATGACTAACTAGACTCTTCAAGGGGTGAGAACTCAGTGCTGGTGTCTGCTAAAGACACAATGAGCATTCAGGAGCAGCAGTAGCTGTTTTAGCCTCAGCAATCTGGAGCCTCCACGTTGTCAGGCCCAGGCATAGCCTCCTCCCTCCCTGCCACCTTCACTAATTCACTTGTGTACCAATTGTGCCCTCAATGGGGTGGTAGGTTGCAATGACAGAGGCTGGCTGTAGTCAACTAAACCAAGTTTTAGTCTACCTGGTTGCTTAAGTGTCTTTTCTGTGTTAGACATAAGTATGTAATCCAAAGGTCCTCATACTTCTTGTCCACTCCCATATATCGATTCTCATGCTCCTATCTCAGGATTCCTTGTCCCCAGTGTAACAAATTTTCTCCTTCTATGCCTTTAGCCAACCAGCCAACCTATTCATCCCTGCCCGTGAACCCATGTATATTCTAACTTTGGGCTATTTCTCTTGCTACACAAAGTGGAGGACCAGGTATACTTTCCAAGGCTCTGCCTGTGGGGACAATATCCTCTGATCACTTCTCTTTCTACCCAAGTGGGGCAATAGTTCAAGCAAAATATCAAAACGGGTCACCAATGAACCAAATATGGGCTTTTTTTCCTTCACTAGATGACCATAAGAGATCAACCAGGGAGGTAGGAGCTAAGGGCGCAGCATTTGTACAACAGTAGTGGATGACATGGTACTCCAGAGTACCTGCTCATGCAGCTTATTTGTGCCCTTTGGTCCTGCTTGTGCTCAATCTTGAATGAACCACTTTCACCTTATGATGAAAACTGTTGCTGAGCTTGCCCAACCTTATAACATGGTTGATCCAACAGAAGAAAGTTCACGAAGGATAGTTGTGGCTACAATGTCACTAGGAACCTCAATGTCAGGTACTCCATCTCTCCCAGGGCTCTGCTGAATGCCAGGAGCTGTTTTTAAAGGTATGTAATACCCTGCTGCATATTCTGACATGCTCCAGAACACTGTAAGTCTGCATTCTCTCTCTCATTGGAACTTGCCATAAATTCCACACATCCATGTATTCTATACTGCTTTTTCCCACCACTGATACCCTAATACTCAAATGAATGACACTATAGTCCATCTGCGGTAAAGATTATCACAATTTTTGAGTTTCAGCTAGCGTATCGTGACATAAATATATTAGTTTTATTTTCCTTGACTCCAAATGTTTTTATTCAATTTTCTTGTTCAAATTTTCCCATAATTAACCTAATTTACAGGCTAGCAGGGGAGGTTAAAAAGTGGCCAGAATCACTAAAGACAAATGGCTACAGAAGATTAGAGGGAGAATTTTCTTCCTTTTGAGATTATGAGAGTGAGTAACGTCCCCAACCCACCAAAAGATATCAATGAGTTCTAACCTCTAATATCTAGAAATTTACTCTCTATGGCAAAAAAGAAAAAAAAGGGTTGCAGATATGATTAAGAATCTGGATGGGCCCTAAATGCAATTACAAACAGAAATGGAGGAGCAATGTGACTATGGAGGCAGAGACTAAAGTGATGCAACCACAAGCCAAGAAATGCCAGCAGTCATCGAATTCTAGCAGAAACTGGAAGAAGAAAGAAAGATTCTCCCTTAAAACCTCCAGAGGGAATATGGTCCAGAACTAAAAAAGGTTAAATTTCTATTGTTTTAAGCCACCAAGTTTGTATTAATTTGTTATAGCAGCCCTAAGAAACTAATATAGGGATAATAAAGAAAAGCTTTATGAGGTGCATTGCATTTGAAAACTAATATCTAAGATTTAAATATATGGTGATTGGAAAGAAGGAAAAAGGGGGAGAGAGGGCATGCATTACAGATGAAGGAAAAAGGCAATGAAAGAGGAAATCAAAGTTGTACAAGTAAAAATCAAAGTGGTTCAATTATGGAGCAGTACATGCTATTTGAAGATCTTACATGCTAACCTAAGAAGTTTGAACTTTAATCTAAGAAATCTAAACGAATCTGTAGACAGTCAAGATCCTCTGCAGCTTGTGAGAACAGGGTGTGTGTGTGTGTTAGAGTAAGAGTGTCGGGGGAGATGGAGATGGCAGTGTGGGTCTGGGACGAAATAATAATGTGATATTGTCATACTATTCTCTGACTTATTATTCATCTCCTTCCACTAAAGGTTTACTGATTGGAAATGAGTTTCCCCAAGACTGAGCAAAAATTCGGATATATTTGTTTGATCAATGGTAAATGAGAAAATAAAGAACATTGTGCGTTTTTTCGGTTTTGTCATTACTAAGCATGGTATAGAGTAGAACAAAATACTGCACACTACTTGAATCACTTTTTAACTCTTCAAAGGTCTTGTTAGAGACCACAAAGGCCTCAAGGTCTAGGCAGTTCTTATTAAATGCTATTCTTGCTAAATGTTAAAATGTAGCACAGTATTTTGCAGACACAGCTGTAAAGAGGATGAGCTCTACAGGAACCCAACCAGATAAGTAGCCAACTATAAAGAACAAATCAACATATAATTAACCAGTGTATATAGTTGTCGGGTTTTTAGTACACAATTTTAGGGACTAAGTGGCTAAGCCTCCCTTCAGAAGACGCTTCATATGTGAATTCCTATCTCTTTTACTTGCAGCCAAGTAAATGAAACTACATAACGACAATTATGTTTTGTTCTTAAACAGAGCTAAACCCCTTGAGTTCAGGAACAGTATGATTTAAGATAATTTCGTTAAAAAATTAATATTAAAAATAAAACAGATTTAGGCTGTGTGATTAACCCCCAGGAATACTCCAGAACCAGGACAAATCCAATCAATAAATGGAGGTTGTCTAGAGCAGAATTAGAAGTAGAGCTTGTACCATAATAGATTAGCAATGCCTGCTAAAGTATTGGAAACCAGATGTCTGCTTTCTTTAATAACTTTTCATTTTCATGTCGTCTTATGGGAAGTACAGGAAAAAAAATAACTCCATTTTAGTGGAGGTTTTCATTTAGTTGGACAAAGATTTACTGCATTCAGGTAAAAAAAAGAAACCAATAGTGTAGAGGAGATAGAGACTTGTTCTGCTTTCCATATTTTATGGTTAGAATATGGAAATATACTACCTGGTTAGAAATGGCAGATTCAGCTGCCTGCCTTCTAACTCATGCTTGTTTCACGAAACAGCGACCTGTGTTTGGACCAAGCAACATACTCAGAGGGCCTTGGAGATAAGGAAAACCAGCACATGGGTCAGCGGAACCACCCCTGGGGGAAGGTGGGGCAAAATAGAAGTCCGTAAATACTGAAATCCAAAGTTTACAGGGGAAGTTTTGAGACTGGAACCCAGAAAGAGGCTAAACACCATTGGCTAAAAAGCGGACCACAATCCTACGTGACTATATGTTATCACCCACACCTAACACTGGGGAGTACCAAAATAATTTCCCTTTAAAGGTTTAAAATATAATTCATGAAACAAGATATAAACGTAAACATTATAAGTTTTGTTACCCTTGTTGCTGTTGTAGAAAGGTATTATTAGAGTACGCACCCTCTTTGGGGGGGGTGCAAGTTGTCTACAGTACCACTCCGGTGACCATTTTTGCTGCGGTAGAGAGGAGTTCCAAGGCTAGCGTGGGTTGCCCTTCTAAATCCCTTAAAACCGCGTAGGCCCTGGAAAACCAGCGGGTAGTTCCGCCGACAACCATCAAAATGCCGTAGAAAATTCTGGAAATGCGCGGGAGAAGCAACGACAACAGCTCCGCCCCTGCACGTCCCACTATACCCACACCTCCGCCAGGCGCAGGCTCACTCTGGAGTCTCGAGAACTAGCTTAGAACCAAGTACTGAGCAGGCGCAAGAGAGGTCTCACTAACCACGCCTTTCTCTCTCGTGAGCAGGCGCAATTAGCAGAGGGACTGCTTGTGTCATCACTCTTGGTTTTATCTTTAACGGCCTTTATCAGCTGCACTCAGGTTCATTTCCCCCTCTCCTGTTGGAATTCACTTTACCTAAAGTAGTAGTTACTGTTTAGGGATAAAACTTGATGAAAATTACCACTCTGCTTTCAGAGGCAGTTTGCGTTCTTTAGGCAGTCGGTCCTGACAGATACGAAAAATAAAATGGCATCTTATAGCGAACGCTTACAGTCTGCTCAGTTACGTGAAAAAAAAAAACATTTTAAAAAATATTTTGCCTTTTCTGTACTATGTGCGTCATATGAAGATGTTTGCTTTTCCGTACCATTGAAAATTGTACTTCTATTTATTAACAAGGACCTGAAGTAAGGTACAGCGCATGCGCGAGCCACCCCAAGACCGTGAGGCACGTGACAGGCTGGAGTACTGACGTTCCTTGGCACTTCGGTTGCTGTGGAGGAAGAGGCTTCTGATCTCGGTCTTGGGCGGTCATGGGGAAGGTGAATGTGGCCAAGTTGCGTTACATGAGTCGGGATGACTTCAGAGTCCTGACAGCGGTAAGAAGTTCGCCGTTTCTCCCTGTTCTTTACCACTGCGCGTCTTCTTCCTGGAAGTTTACTGGGAGCTGGACGCTCTCTGGGTATTGGAACGCGGCTGAGGTTGGGAATGGGGCAAAGACCATAGAGTCGGAGTTTTAAGACTTTGTTCGGAAGCTTTTATTTTCTCCCAATACAGCAAAGTCCCCTCTTTTACTTTTCTTCCTTTCTTCCCTTCTCAAGAGCCACTCGCATCTCTGTGGCCGGGGAAGCTGGTCTGACCCTGGGCTACCGACCACCTGAGAAGGGTTTAAGGCTCATGAGGAGGATTAATTATAGCATTGCGTTCCCCAGTCACCGATTAGTCACAAAGCATTCCTTTAGTTTCTTTCAATCAACACATAGTTGTCAGATTTTTTAGTAACAATTTTAGGGACTTCAACGGGATACAGACAGACAAGGAAAACAGATCATCAAGTAAACGAATCAATAAATAAGGGTAACATCAGATAATGAGTACTATAAAGACATTAAGAAGGTTAACGGAATAGAAACCGTATATAGAGTGGGCGGGGGCATGAGTGCTATCTTTAAATTGTGTAGCCAGAAGACTGCCTGAGTGCAAGAATCTTGTCTGTTTTCTCTTGTAACCAAAGTTTCAAGGCCTTTTTAAAAAAGTTTCTGGCACTTGGTAAGTACTGAATAAATATTTGCTAAGTAAAAGAAAGAGGGGATAATAGCTGAATGAGAAGGAGCTGGCCCAGTTTAGTCCTTGGAAAGAGTTGGAAGCAAAGGAAACAGCAGTAGTAAGTACAAAGGCTTTGCAGCAGGAACAATTTTTGAAGAATGGAAAGACCAGTGTGGCTGGAGCATAATGAGCAAGAGGCTGAATGATTGGAGATGTAACTGGAAAAGGTGAGAGCCAGAGCTTGTGCTATAGAGCCTTGCAGGCCTAGTAAAGAATTTGGAATATATTCTAATGATAGGGGAACCACTGAATGTTTTTCAATCAGAGAAGTGACAAAAAGTGATTTTGTGATCTTAGTCTTACAGCACAAAAAGGAACACATAGCTTGGGCGTTTGCAGAATAAAACACTGAATTTATTTAGGAGCTATTTTCTTTTGATCATAAGGATTAAAATATCAAATGCAAATCTAGTATGAAATTTGGGAAGCACTATTCTTTCTCCTTCCATAGATTCTTCCATTCACCTGGACTTTAAATACCTACCGTCACTTCTGAAAGATATCTTCTTTCTCTGATTCCTCAACATATTCACTCATTCTTTAATGCCTTTGTCAGAAATAAGGCAGTCAAGAGAAAGCTGGTAGAGACAGAACAAAGCATGGAAGATGAGTTAAGATTAAAGTGTGAGGTTTTTGTTGGAGCATCAAAACGATGCCAAATTTATCTTTTAAAACTTTATCCCTGCAATATTTATTTTGTGAAGCTCACTAAGGAATAACCTACTCATTAAATATAACATTTTAGTCTCAGTTGAGTCTCACCAGCCTTGGTATTAGTGGCCACCTTTCCTTTATCCTTTCTTCCTTTTACTTCTCTGGCACCTCATATATCGATAATCATTCTGACTGGCTGCCTTAACTTTTCATTGTGAACTTCCCCCCAAATTCTGTCCCTCAACCCTCCTTTTTCTTTCATTGTCTCTTGCTTGACAAGCACATCCACTTCACAGCTTGTCTTCATCTCTTCTATTATATAATTGACAATTTTTCCTCTCTGTGATTTCATTCCTAAATATAGATCTGCCTTTCCAATTTTCCTTAAACAACATCATTTGAAGGACCTTCCAGCACCTCAAACTCAATGTGCCCAAATCAAATTCATTAACTTTGTCTACCTCCTTTCCCAAACTCCATTAAATAATTATTATTACTATTGTTTTAAAACCTGCCCTTCCTCTTCACTTCAGCTTTGACTCTTTATTTTGTTTTACCTGCCCACTTCTAATGCCAATCCCATACTACTTTCTAATGATCTTTAATTTCTTCCTTCCATTGCCACTACCTCTTCCCTGTTCCGGCTTTCATTTTCTCTGGCCTAGACTGTCATCTTCGTTCTCTAAAATACCACCTCCAGTTTTTGCCTTCTCTAAACCAGTTTGCATATTCCCACTGGATTAATGTCCTAAAAACATCTCTATTTATACATCTCCCTTGCCTAAACATCTTCAAAGATTTCTTCCATACAAAATCTAGAACTCCTTGGTCTACGTTTAAGGCTTTCCATATCTTACTCAAAAGCATTTTTCCAACCTTTTTTTCATGAACTTTATATGCCATTCTGTCTGAGCTACCACTGTACTAGCTCTTCCTGTGCTCTGTACTTTTTTGCATATGTGCCATGTCCAAATCTTTTTTATTGTCTGTTCCTGATATTCCTTTGTCTGCTTTTTCTATAAACTTGCATCTCTCAAAAGTCAATTTCAAGTGCTGCTTCTGCCTTGAAACTGATCCCTCAGACAGAAATATTCTTGTTCTGCCCTGGGCCACCTCTTTTTTAGCACTTATTATTTCTTACCTTCTAATAGAATTAGTTGCGTACATTTTATTTCCACAATTAGATAATAAATTCTCCATAGGTAGAGAGTATTTTTACATGCTTTTTTATTCTCCACTTATGATACTTTCTCGTTAAATACTTTCTTAATATCTTGAATATCTGTAGTTTATTTAAAGATATGTATTTGGATGTCAATAAATATTTTAGTGTTTACCATATGTCTGTAACTATGTTAAGCACTCACATTTCTTATCCTTGAAGTGCATAGAATTTATTAGAGAGATAGAATATGAATATTAGTGATTATATATTAAAAATATGTCCAAAGAAGGTAATAATTATGTCTCAGAATTGGTTGGGCAACTGCATGGTCAGAGAAGTTTGAAGTACTTAATTTCTTAGCAAGGTTTTGGTTATGATTACATAATGATTCCTTTAATTTCAGGTTGAAATGGGAATGAAGAACCATGAAATAGTTCCCTGCAGTTTGGTTGCTTCTATAGCCAGCCTTAAACATGGTGGCTGTAATAAAGTTTTAAGAGAATTAGTGAAACATAAACTCATAGCTTGGGAGCGTACCAAAAGTAAGTATTTGAGGCACCATTTGTGATTTTTCATGTAACTGGCTTCCCCCAGAGCAAGTGTTTTAAAAGGCATGAAGTAGAAGTTGCCAGACCCGGAAAGCACTAAGCCTAGAACTGACACAGCATACTTCTGCCATGTTCTATTGGTCAGAGCAATCACAGGGCCCACCCAGATCAAAGAGAGTGGAAAAATCATCCCTAATCCCTGATAAGGGATTAGCAAATTCCAGTTGCTTAAGAGCAAACAGAATTGAGGTTGATGCTGCTGTCTTTGGAAAATAAAATCTGCCACAAGACTCTCTAGAGCACTACTTCTCAAACCATTTGTGGTGAGGAATGAGTTTCTTTTTTTCAACCTATCACAGATCCATAATTTCAGAAATTTCAAAAATAAAAGTAATTACTAGAAAAAGGAAATAAACTGATAAAATGTAGACAGATTCCTTATTAGAGTTGAAGACAAAATAACTTGGTCAAATTGATATAAAGAGTTTTGAACTTAACCACTTCATTTGAGTTTCTGTATCTTGTCACAGACTAGTAATAACCATTTATAGACTAGCATCAGTCTGAGTCACACTTTGAGTAACACTGCTCTGGAGAAAAAATACAAATTATAGGAAGAAATACTAAACTTGTAAAACTGGGTAGCTAATCTTTCAGCCAAGATTTCCCATTTCTAAATTCTTCTCATGACTTGAACTGATGCGATTTGGTGGTACAATATAATTAAAATATGGTCTTTCTCATTTGCTTTTGTCTAGCTGTCCAGGGCTATCGGTTGACAAACGCAGGCTATGACTACCTAGCTTTGAAAACACTTTCTTCTAGACAGGTAGTTGAGTCTCTTGGAAACCAGATAGGTGTTGGCAAAGAATCTGGTAAGTGCTAACAGTACTATTAAATGTATTTTCTTTGCTTTAGTTTACATTCCCTTTGAGAAAGCATTCATCTTTTATTTTTTTATTTTTTCCAGCGGAACAATAAATTTAAAAGTTGTTGAGAAACAATACAGATTAAGAAATTACCCTTAGTGTAGTAGATTATTGTTTTGTTATAAGTCTATCGCTAAAAATTCAGCATACCAAGAATTAGTTTTCCTCTAATAACCAGAATCTTTGGCAAATATTTTATTTGCTCTTATTTTATATCTGATAAATTGCATGTTTGTAATAGTTAAAATGTGTAACAAGGAAGTACTAGAAAGCGAATATCTAAAATCCACAAACACATTTTTCCTTCACAGCATTATGATCAACAAGGCCAAATTAGATATGTGTAGAACACAGAAAAAAGCATTCTAAAACAGCACCAAATATCTGTGTATTTATTTTTCATGTGGAAGACAGAAATGAAGAATAGAAAACTATTTTCTTTATACTTTATGCCCTCTTATACACTTCTTTTTATCTTGTAAATTTATCCTGTGTAGTTATATTATTTATCTAAATTGAGGAAGCAAAATTAAATTTGGAATTAAAAGAATTATTAGGAAGCCTACTCCAAAGGAAGCTGCTACATATTTCAGATGGTTTGTATGTCTTTTGTTTTAATATCCAGATTATGGTGTATATTTAATAAGTAATAGAAGAGTGCTAAATATAGCAGTGTGTATGAAATGTGTAAAATGAGATAATGAAACACTTTTTGAGATATACTTCCTCTTAATTATTTTATGTCCAGTTTTTAGCAATTAAAAAAATAATGGCTTCTTTTTCTTTTTAAGAACTTTATTACATACAAAACAATAAATAGTACAAAAGGGAGTACAATAGAAAGAGAATCTTACCCCTAATCCAGGTCTCTTACCTCCTGTTATTACTTCCCAAAGCTATCACTGTTATTCGATGTCTTACATGTTCTTCTAGAAGTATACCATGTAAATATAAATATATAATGTACTGAGGATACATGTATACATTAGCATATCATTTTAATCACAGATGAAAGCCAACAGTACTTACTATTCTGCACCTTGATCTTTTCCCACCTGATACATCTCTCATATCATTTCATATCAGCACTGTCTTTCTCACAGTTGCTGAGTATTACATTGTATGAATGCTCCTTAATTGACCGGTCCCAGTTGTTACGGACATTTAAGTTACTTCCAGTCTTTTTTTTTTGTAAGTAATGTGGCGAACACTCTTACACAGGTGTCTCTGTGCAAATGTGTAAACAAATTTGTAAATACATTCTTAAAAATTGAATTATTAGGGCAAAAATTATGTTCACTTAAAATTTTGATATCACCAAATTTCCTTCCAAAAAGTTTGCACCAATTTATCATCCCGCCAATGTAAGAAACAGGCTGTTTCTTGATAGAAATATAATAAAGTTTCTTATGAATAGGATGTGTTCTAAATGTCAGTATTATAAATAGCAGCTTGTTTAATAGTTGGAATGCTTATGGGAAGATCTGCTCCATTATGATTATCGGATTATATTCTAACAACTGAAATTATTATTATTTATTAAAGCAATTAAAGAATTGAACTTCATGTTGTTGAAAAGGAAGATAACTATCATACCACTTCTCATACATATAGGGCACTGAGAAATAATTAGATGTTTTTCCACTATATTGAATGAAGCATTGAGTACCTCTGGAAGCAGTAACCTTTGACACATTACATCCCTGTTTTTTGTTTTTTCGTTTTTGTAGTAGATATTAATACGTCATCTTGTTTTGGGTTGTAATTAAAGAATTTTGCTGAATCGTAAGTAGTCCTGATTATTAGGAAAAATAAAATTTGATACAAATAAAGTCAGACAAAGTTAGAATTGTTTCATCTTATTGGCATAAAAATATAATGATCTTTTTAAAATCTTGGCTCTAGATATTTATATTGTTGCAAATGGAGAAGGGCAGCAATTTGCATTAAAGCTTCACAGACTAGGAAGAACCTCCTTTCGAAATCTGAAAAACAAGCGTGATTACCATAAACACAGGCATAACATGTCTTGGCTTTATTTATCTCGTCTCTCTGCCATGAAAGAATTTGCCTACATGAAGGTATTTTTTAAAATAATTTTTCATTTTTAACCAATTAATACATGTGACTTAAAGGTTATAGTGACAAGCATCAGTCTGTTGTCTCCTCATCTCTCTACCTTCAATCCCAATTCTTACAGTCTACTTTTTAACTCTGTTAATTCATTTTCCATTATTTGTTTTTCTGGTGATTTCTTTCTTTGTAAAGATATTTCGATTGTTATAAACATATAAAGGCAACATAAAATCTACAGTATTAACAAGATAAAGTAGCCTAAAATAGTAATGTAATTGCCTCACAAATATGTATGTGTTAATGTGTAATATGTATCTAAATTGTACATATGTACATAATTAAAAACATCAGATAATTTCCATTTGTAGAAACCTCGGTGTCTTAACTAGGTTAATTAGTATTTTTATTTCACATAATAGAAGATATGTCAATTTGCAAATTTATATGTATATTAGAAATAGCGAAAATCTTTAGTTTCTTGTCCAAAGAAGGTAGGAAATAGACAGCCTTTTAAAATCAGCCCTGTTAATAAATATATATTGAGTATCAGCTGTGTGCCTAACCACTGTATGAAGTACTGGCGTAGGATTGGGCATAGGAGCAGATACCAAAGAAATAACCAGTGGGTCTGTGCCTTAAAGTTGGGAGGATAACATGAACACAAAGCAAAGAACAGTTTAAAAATCAAATTATATATGTTAAGTTTAGAGAAACTTCTGTAGAGTAGAAGAATAGTTAATGAAAGCTTTCATGAAGTGAGAAAGAGTTGGGTAAAGTTACGAAGCATACATATGATTTGGCAGTAAAACTGTGTACTTTGCAGAGGAGCTACTTTGGGCAAAAATGAATGTGGGTGTGAGTCTTTTGTGTCTAGGTAATAGTCACTGAGGTGACTGTCCTGGCTGTACTCCAGAGTACTTACTGGAAAGAATATTAGGAAAATTAAGACAGATCAAGTGGATTAGAGAGTTTTGAATTTGTTTAGATTGAAATCAATATTTATAGCCATTGTAAATTTTAAAACAACACTGACATAAGCATCTTAGTTTACCGTTGGTACACAGAATAAAGGTTATGGTGGCAAGAGCTAGAACCATTGTTGGAGTAATCAGGTATAAATGACAAAGGCCTACTTAGAAATGGTAGTATTCCAAGTGGCAGAAGACAAATTAACATATTTTGAAGGAAGTAATAACACACTTTGTAAGCAATAGGATAGAAAAAGTTAAGCATAGCAGAAAAGATGGATATATGGATGATCTGAAGTAACCTACATTAAGTATGTTGGTCACATAATAGATTTATATTCTATATTGTGGTTTGATGAAAAGGTCAGTGCTCTATAAACTAAAATGCCTAATCTTTTATAATATTTCATTTTCTAACATACCAGAAGATAGAGTGCTTCAAAAATCACTATTTTCATTTTATTCTTTTTAAGCACACTCCAATAAATGGCAGAAACTTACAAAAGAGAAGAGGATATATCCTAAAGGCAAAAACTTTCACACTCATTTTTGTAACCCTAACACAGGGTATAATATTTAGTAAATGTTCAATAAATGAATGTTTGGTGAAAAAGTGAATTAAGTAAACTGGTTTAAAATTTTGTTTTTATGTACAGCTCATTTTATACTATAAATCAGCCATATATAAATAATCATGTGTTAACTGTAATTTTGTAAAGTCGTGTATGTTTTTCTTTTGGTCGTGGACAAATATATTTACTTTTACTGTTTCCTAAAAATTACTGACCTCTTCATTAGTTTATACCTTTTTTGCTATGTTTTAGGCATTGTATGAGAGGAAATTTCCAGTTCCAAAGCCGATTGATTATAATCGCCATGCAGTGGTCATGGAACTCATAAATGGCTATCCTCTGTAAGTATTATTCTTGAGCCATGGATCCTGGTAAATTAAGGTTCAGTTAAAAAAAAATTTTTTTAATTAAACAGAATATTGCTTCTGGGAGGTTAGAAATTAACACATAGCAGTAGACTCAAAGACAAATTGAAAATTCAGTTTCATTCTAACAGTATGTATTTTATAATCTCTGTGATTCATTCAACAAATATTAACAGTCTAGTATGTGCCAAGCACTGTGCCAGGCTCAGGAGTAAACAACAAAGTTTTTGCCCTCACAGAACTTACATTCTGATAGAAGGAAACATGCAGTAAATAGCTAAATAAAGATTTACATATCAGATGGTAGTAAATGCTGTGGATAAAAATAAAAGAAGATAAGGCCGGGGGAGGAGGGGGCTGCAGGAAAGACTGAGGTGGGTGTGGAAAGCTGCTATTTTACCTGCAGTGGTCAGGAAAAGTCTCATCAACAAGGTGGATTTTGAGCAGAATCCTGAAAGATGTCAGGGGAAACCATGCAGATATCGAAGAGAACATTCCAGGCAGAGGGAACAGCAAGTGCGTAATCCCTGGAATGGGAAAAGCGATGTCAGTGTGGCTGGAGCTGAATGAGTAAGAGAGAAATTATAAGAGATAAGATCAGAGAAGCAGCAGGGGACCAGGTAGGTCATTGAGGTTTTGTAGGCTATTACAAGGTCTTTTTAATTTTTTTAAATTATATTTCACATATGAATATTGTGTAAATTTAAGGTATATAATGTGTTGAATTGATACTTTTATATATTGTGATGTGATTGCCATTTTAGTGATATTTAGCACAGGACTTTTGATTGCGATAGGAGGCCATTGGAAGATTTTTGAACTGAGAAGAGACATGATCTGACTAATGTTTTATTAGTATCATTCTGGGTGCTGTATTAAGAACAGACTGAAAAGAGATAAGGACAGAATTAGGAAGACAAGTTAGGAGATTATTGTAATATCCAGTCAAGAGATAAGAGGGATAGATGTCAGGGTGTTGAAAAATGGTCAGATTCTGGATATGTTTTTCAGGAAGAATCAACATGATTTGTTTGGGATTGGACATTGATATGGACGAAGGTGTGAGTTGGTAACACCAGGTTTTGGACCTGAATGATGAATTAATTGGAGGGGATACAGTTGACATTTACAGAAATGGGAAAGACTGAAGGGCATTTTGAAGTTAGAGAGTGAGGCAAAATCAGAGGGTCAATTTGGGACATGGTAAATTTGAGATGCCTAGAAGTTCGAAGAACTCTAGGTTAAAGTCAGTCAGTATATATGTGGTGTTTAAAGCCATGAGCCTGAAGGAGATCACCAAGAATGATTTTAAATAAGAGGCCCTAGGATTAACCTTTGAGGAATTCCAAAATTTAAAGGTCAGGGAGAAGATAGAAAACTAGCAAAAGAGACTTAAGAAGGAATGATTAGTGTAGAAAGGGGTAGCCTAAAGAGTTGATATACAAGAGTCAAATGAAGGAAGCGATTCAATGAGGGGGAAGAGGTTAACTGACAGACCAAATATGATGAAGACTGAAAATTGACCATTGGACTTAGCAACATGAAAGTCATTGGTAATCTTGACAAGAGCTATTTTATTAGAACAAGGCGGATGAAGAAAGCATGTTCGAAATGGATTCATTAGTGTGGGAGGGAAAAAATTGGAGAAAGCACATGTAGAGGAATGTTGCTGTAAAGATCAAAGAAAGGATGTGGCAGTGCAAAAAGTATACAGAATCAAGGCAGGATGTGGATTTTTTTTTTTTTAATACAAGATGGGCGCTGTTATGTATATGCTGATAGAAATGAAGAGGAAACTGCTAGGGAGACAAGGAATGGAAAAAAATATATATATATATATACACACACACACACGCACATTAAAATGATAAATGAGTACAAATAACCTATTTTTATACTTAAAATACTTTCAGATGTCAGATACACCATGTTGAAGATCCTGCATCAGTATATGATGAAGCTATGGAACTAATTGTCAAACTTGGGAATCATGGACTGATACATGGAGATTTCAATGAATTCAATCTCATTTTGGATAAAGATGATCACATCACCATGATTGATTTTCCACAGATGGTTTCAACTTCTCATCCCAACGCTGAATGGTATATGCTAAACTGATTGTGAATGTGGGTGTGTTTATGTGTGGTGCATTCATTTTTTATTCATAATTTTCAACTTTGTAATATAGTCATTTGGGTCAATAACTGGTTTGAAGTGTCTTGCATTAATGATCTATAATTTCAGTTTTTTATTAAATGGTATCAAACTACTAACATTTTCTCCCTAAGAAAATCTTTTTGATTCCATTTTTAAAACATTCATTAAGCTTATGCTCTGTATGGGAAATCCGAAGAAACTGTGTGCTTTTATAAACCATCAAAACAATTTTAATAACTCATATCATCTGACAGACTTTCAAAAGTCAAATTTTCTTAGCAATGGAACCTTTTATTCAAAAAAAGTTTCAGGCGGAAGCCCAATTTTTAAAACAAACAAAAGCCTGCTCAGAAAAAGTAGGGACATGGAAAGAGGAACCCTAGATCCCCATCCTCTTTGCCTTTCCCCTTTTCTTGCTTTTCCATGGTTGCCTCCACAAGGGCTTCACCAAGCGTAATTTGATAATCTTGATGCCCTCAATAAAAGTGGATTTGTACTGGACTCAGTTGCTACCAGTAATTATCTCTCATGTCATTTTAGCTTTTATTTAATTTTTAGAAAATAATACACATAAAACCTCATCCCTGGCAAAGAGCAGAATTACTTTATTTACAGTGATAATCTTATTCCTCATATTATTTAGCCACTTAAACCAGGCAAGCTGTGAAATATGACAGGATATTTTCCTTTGTAGTCCATGATGCAGTTGAGCATAATCAAATTTAGGGTGTTTTTTCTCCACCTGTTCCAAGTTATACTGAGAAGTTTTCTCTCTTTCAGAAAGATAACTGTTACTACTTACATAATATAATATGAGCAAAGTTTGAGCTCAAACCAGTTTGTGTTCAATGAAGCT
>NW_006436298.1:26048459-26049335 GCF_000325575.1 Pteropus alecto | reverse complement strand
GAAATGTTATTTAAAAATAAAGAATATTTCCAACAAAACAATAGTAATAGGTTAATGCCTGGCATTTGGGTAGTTAATGTATCTTTGGATGATGCCTCATTATCTTTTTTATTAAAATGGAATAACAGTCACACAATGAAGGAACAGCTAGGAACCACCAGAATTACAGACAGAAATGATAACAAATTATGACATTCCAAGTTAAGGCTTAATTATTTTTGAAGACATTGTGATTTAACTTGAACTTCTATGGCCAAGTACTGGAGTGAAGGAGTTTTGCTAAGCACTGGAAATTAAGATATAAATAATACCTATTTCTGCTTTTGAAGAAGTATTTTCTAGTAGGTGAAACATTAACATATATAAAAATATAATTTTAGATTAATTTATTGAAAATTTTCCCAGAGTGCCCTAAGAGCAAAGAATACTGGCATTGTCTTCCTATTTCAAAACTTCATCTTTCTCTAAAATAAGAATTTAGTTAAAATTCAGGGAGATAGTCAATTCCATGTCACCCTGTACATTAATTCTCCATTATCTGGAAATCTAGAGAATTTAATCTGTTTTTGTGGCTTCATGGTTGCCTAAAAAGCAACCTTTTACTCTCACTCTAGATTAACATGTCTTCAGATTATTATTTATAAGCCACAGCATTATTTATCTCTTTTGGATGTTATTGCAAATCAGCTAATGGATAGTAAAGGTACATAAACATAATTCAGTAGTCCTCAAACTTTTTCTCATGAGTCACTAATCTGTTTTTATCTTCAGTTTTCCCCGTTGACTTAGGGGTTCTAGTGGGTTATAGCCAATGGGAAATATAAAAAATATATATAGATATAAAATATAAAAAATATAAAATATAAAAAAATATTA
>NW_006436298.1:25899992-26048443 GCF_000325575.1 Pteropus alecto | reverse complement strand
TTATTTAAAAAAAACCTGACAGACTAGAAACTAAAGAGGAAAAAGTGGAAACCTGCCCTCAAATTTTCTATGATTCCTATTTGTCTTACCTTCTCTTAGTATGTCTGTTAACACATACTAAGAGGAAACCTTGAGGTTTCTAACTATAGGAACTGTCTACCTTTGACAGCTTAGATCCTTGTTAGTTCCTCTGCTTTTAAGTTTCAAATACACTGTTGACTAGTTCTTTTTTTTCCTTTTGAGTAACATCCTTTTTCATGTAAGAAGTAGAAATGTCATACCAAATGACATAAGGATATTGGCATAGACTAATGAGGAAAAAATTGAGTAACAAAGCCTATATCAAAAATGATTCTTGTTTTTGCAGGTATTTTGACAGAGATGTTAAATGCATTAGAGATTTCTTCATCAAACGTTTCAGCTATGAAAGTGAACTTTATCCAACCTTTAGTGATATCAGGTTTGTACTCTGCAGTGCTGAAAATGATTGAACTCTGTTAAAGACCTGATTTATTTAGTTCTAAAAGTTAACACTTTTATCTAAAAAATTTCCAAATAGCGACCTTCAACACATAATCATTGTTGAGTATCATTGCTGTGTCATATATAAATGAAACTTAAAAACTAGAAAATACCTGCTTTTGGTCCATTACTGAATTTGGGGGAGGAACATACCTAATTTCTCATAAATTCAAGAATTTTTATTCAACGTAGGATGCTATGTGAATAATCCATTTTAAGAGAAGCCAAGTTTTTCTCAGAATTTGTGTTTCTTCATTATTTAGAACAGGAGATATCTTTAATTGATTCATAGAACTTAATTATATGTACATTCTCGAAGCCATATTTTCTCAATTTATATACTTAGTTAAGATACTATTTTCTGGTTCAGGATGGTTGACATAATTTAAAAGGAGAAATCTTTAGTAAATATCAAAGGTTTTATAATCTTTCTACTAATAGATATTGCTTTTCACAGTCATTTTATTTATAAATGACAACCAGCACATATCTTTTACATTTGTATACTTAAGTAATTTAAGTATTACATTTCAGGTAAAGAAAGATCTTTAAATGTAGGAACTATTAAACTCATTTGAGAGTTATAATTCATCAATAATATTTTCCATGTCAGATGGCTTTTTTCCTCTCTCTGAATGCTTGATATTCTTTTTTTTCTAGGAGGGAAGACTCTCTTGATGTAGAGGTGTCTGCCAGTGGCTACACAAAAGAAATGCAGGCAGATGATGAACTGCTTCATCCAGTAGGTCCAGATGATAAATATATTGAAACAGATGAGGGATCTGAGTTCTCATTTTCTGATGAAGAGGTGTCAGAAAAAGCAAAGGTTTGTAGATCAGAAAATCAAAGTGAACAAAACTCTATAGGTGAATCAGTTGACTTCTGTTGCAGATCATCTGGAGATCTTGAAGAAATAAAGGAAGACAGTTTGTCAAAGGAGAGCAATGATACATACAATTTTGAAATGACTGAATTTAATCAAGCTTTAGAAGAATTAAAAGGGCAAGTTGTTGAAAACAATTCTGCACCTAAGTTTTCTGGGGAGAAAAACAAAACTGAAAGTGACACCAGACAAGATGGCAAAATAAATCAAGGCGGAATCCCCATGAGCTCTGAAGAGTACGAAGATGAATGCCCTCATCTGATTGCCTTGTCATCATTAAACAAAGAATTCAGGCCTTTCAGGTATAGATCTCTGTTGATTGCTTTTTGTTTTTAATCTGGAGAACTATACTTTATTCAATTCTGGTAAATATTTTTTTCAAATGACGTGACAGAGCTGTATTCTGTTCCATTATGTGTAAAATGAAAGCAAATAACCCTTTTGTTAAAATTCCAATTATTCTCTATAATTGACCTTATTCTAGATAGCATATTGATTCAATTTTAAGCAGTCTGCCTTAAAATACAAACTGATTACTTTCAGAGAATTAATACAGATCATATATTTTCATAATTATACACCTAATGTATATTTAATTTATGTATAGGCCGATAAATCTGCAGTAAATGTGCTCCATAAAATATCTACTTACAGTGAATTTTCTCTGGTACTTTGAACTTTCTGTTCTTATTCATTCTTGTAAAATTATCTAATTTTATATTTTAAGAATTTTTTTCTTAGAAATATTAATCAGCCTCAGCCTTTAGCAAAAGATCTAAAATTTAATTTTTAGATTTGGGATAGTTTATCCAGAATCAAAGAACGGTAGTTTAATGAAATATAGTTTTATTTATTTCAAAATAATAATATGACAATTAAAATTAAATCAGCAGTCCAGTTATTAGGCGTTTCTCAATACATGTTCAAGCTTACATCCTAAGGCTGCCTTTATTGTTAGAGTTTTACTGTGAATCAAAACACAAGAATTGTGTTCCTTTTCCTTATAACCATATCTTGAGACTCAAGACTATTACCACTTGAATAATAAACATGTAAAATTAAATTAAAATCAAGAGTGGCAGTGGCTCAGGATTTTGAGTAAGTAATAAAAGAAACTATATAAGTTAAAACTATATAAGTCTTCTAAGTACAGAATAATTTGTTTTCTCTGAACACATGTTGGGTAAAATTTTTAATATTCAAAGTAAAAATTAAAGATAACATGTTGCCAAAAAATATTAACTGTTAAGAGTTAATATCTCTGAGTTTCTTATGCATTAAACTTTAAACAATGTATAAAACAAATTAGTTTCTATCATTGCAGTTTTTTCTGCCTTATAGTAGACCATGTAAAGTACTGTCTCTGTTCCCATTACATCTGCTTTTGTTTAGGAAGATGGCAAGAAAGTGTCTCAAGGATTTAGATTGTAAGACAGATTTGTGGGGAAAAGACATGAATTGTGGCTAAGTGGTAACAAATTTTGATGGCCAAAACTTTCTACTATTTTGATTTTTTTTTTTTAATTTTTAGGCTAGGCAACCCTTTGTTGACCTCACAGATTGCAAGGGCCTTGTAAGCTTACAATGCCTTATTTTTTATTTTTTACATCTACAGCACCTAGTCTTCCTAGGTAGGTGGTCTCCCATCCAAGTACTAACCAGGCCCGACCTTGCTTAGCTTTCAAGATCAGATGGGATCAGGCTTTTCAGGGTAGCATGGCCGTGGATATATTTTGAAATTTTGATAGTGACTATCAGAATGCTGAAAAATGAAAATTGTTAATATATTTGGCTGAATCGTGGGTAGTTTTACCTTCACAGTTTTAAATATAGTATTTCTGAGGTATTCTATATTTAAGTTTTATTATCATGTAAAGCATAATTAACTATAAAAACTAACTAGATAAATTGTGATTTTTTTAAATTTTAGAGATGAAAATATGGAAGATATTTGTGAACATAGGACAAGAACTCTGAGTGTTACTTCTGCAGGCAGTGTTTTAAGCTGTTCAACAATTCCTCCGGTAACTATTCAACATTTACAAATGTTTTTTAGTTCACTACTGTGGACAGATTACTGAGCTAAGGTGCTGTGAGGATTACATGATGTACAAGACAGTCTCAGCCATTTGGACCTCACATGTTAATAGTGTAAAATCGTAAATACAAATTTAGTAATATAGGAGAGAGAGTACTTTACATTCCAGCTTTTAGCTGGAATGATGAGAGCTTTCAGGGAAAAGGCAGCATGTAAATTAGCTTGAATTTGAAGGATAAAATCATAGAAATTTAGATCCACTCTGTAGATTCTCATATAATCTCATCCTTATATTTTAACAATAAGGAAGTTGAGGCCCAAATAGGTTACATGACTGCTCAAGGTCAAGGTTACCCAGCTAGTGACACCACTGCAGCAGAAGTGAAGATGTATCTGCTTCACTAGTTTGTTCTTAAATTTTGAAACAGAAAGTAGGTAATTTAAAAATTTTGGATATTGCAAGTGTTTGTTGGACATTTAGCAGCAGCGTCCAAAAGAATTTCTAAGGGACATTTTTCTGGACAGGGTAATGAGCACAAATAGTCCAGCTCCTCCCTGCTTTTCTGCATGCCAGCCTTCTCCCTGGACTACCCCAAGAGGAAGAATCAGTTTGTTTCCTTTGTAGATTTTAAGGAGAGAGATAAATTTACATAATCAGTATGTTGGGTTTTTTTCTTCTGTTTAAAGATATTATGTTAAATACCATTGAAAGCAGTTTTCAGCGATAACTTAAAATGAGCAAAAGAAGAAAATCAGCTTAGGAGGTAAAAAGGAGAAAATGAAATTATGCGGAAAACGAATTCAAAAGAAAAAATTTTTTTTTTCCTGAACTTCTCATTTCCAAGTTCACATATATTGTCAGTAAGTTGAAATGTATGTCCTATGGTGGGTAATAAGGGATATTTACAAAATTAAATCTGAATTATCAAAAACAAGCTAAAAATGAGTACTGTATTTTATAATATAGCATACTTTTAGAAGTTCTGGGACCGTTATTTGATAATAGAAACGTGTCAGACCAAAGACAAGTTAAGAGCTTGTCAGACCAAAATAAGAATGGAATTCTAGAAATATATTGATTTTTATATATTCTTTTCTGATAGCCTTGTAGTTTACCAGCTTTCTAAACATAAAATTTAAATCTATGTAATCTCTGAAATATCTGTTGATTATTTTAAAAGATAAAAATCTTTTAAGTATTATCACCTGTCTTTATTAAGAATTTCTCATACTTTATGGTTTCCTGTCCACTCTTGGCTTTGATATTTTCTATACTTATTGAGATTTACCCTCCTTTTTATGATTTCTCAGATTTAAAGCATAAGCGCTTTTATATATTATTACAGTGGTATAAAATTGACAATTGCCTGTAAAGAAAAGTGAGATTACTAATTCATGCTACTTTCTTTAGATTCTAATTTATGCTGTCTTAAAGGTGATGTAAAGGTAATGGCACTGACATTATCTTTAGATCTTGACTTTTATCCCATTTCCCTTGCTGCTAACAGCAGGAACTTAAAGTTTAAAATGGGGTCAAGTCTACAATGAATGGCATTATAAAATACAAATTTGCCTTCTAAGGAGAAAAAACATATCTTTACCCTAGCTTGATCAACCAAGGTTTTTCTCTAGTCATTGGAAACAAATTGATCATCTTAACTCTACATTCTTTTGGAAATTTGGTCACATTGAGGTCACATTTTATTTGTTAAAAAGGTCAGGAGAAAATGAACTTTATTTTGTACCTTCATTAATTTCATGATAGTTGTTTTAGGGTCTGTGCAGAGGTAAAAGATTTTTCTCTATGTTCTTTGAAATTATAATTGTTAGTTCTATTTTCCTCCTTAAAATAGTTTTTTTAGTTCCTGTTTATTGGCAAAGTTGCCGTTTATGCACCCTGTTCTTTCTAATACGCAACAGAATTAAATTATAATTAAACATTAATTATAATTAAATATTCTTTTTAATATGTATGCAGCCACCATCAACAACAAACAATAACAATATATGTGGGTTTTGTTGACTTTTTTATATATACTCCTTGAAATGGTACACCAGAATTTTATTTCATGTTTCATCATTTAAAAAAACATACAGAATGGGATATTTCTCCCTCTTCTGTTAACATGAAGAAAATTAACCTTACAGGATTTGTAAATTGTCCTGGATTGGGACGAGATACATGCATGGTAATCCATTATCTTATTTTCTTCAACTGCTTGGTATGATCATCTTAAGGATTCCTTGAAGTGAAGAACCATGGGGAAATTCAGCAGAATATGTGGAAGAGAAATCGATTTTTTTTTTTTTAATTAAAAATATTCTGGAGGCATCTCTGAATTCCCCCAGTTTAAACGTGGTGTATGTTCTACTGTTGTTTTCCTAGAACTTTTCATCTCCTATTGGATGCCTTCTTTCCCAGTTCCTTCTCTTTCTCTTACTGATTTTAGTTCTTTATTGGCAGTATAGATTCCAGTATCGAGTGAACTTTGCGGAGAGTTTTTATTACTAAAAATGTTTTTTTTATTCTTTCCTCAAACTCGATTGGAAGTTTAAGTATTAGAGTTGTGGTTTGGAAATAATTTTCCTTCAGAATTCTGAAGGTATTGCTGTTGTCTTTGTTGTAGTAAAGAAGATGCTTGTCTCTTGCTAGGGTGGGGATGATGAGAGTTGCCTGGCTTCCTGGGGTAGGGAAGGGTCCTAGAGGTCAGTCACTCTTATTTTAAACTTTCAGCCAACGCTGCTTTCAGTTCTGAAACTTCTGGGAAACCAAATCCTTGTAAGTAGCTGGCCTTCCTAGGTTTGGGGGACTGCATCTCATGGGGTATCAGCCTCTGCAGGAACTTGAGTTCTGATTCTTTCACTGTTTCATCCTCCTTCTCTTATCTTTACTCCCATTGAAAATTATTAGACCGAAGTAAAGAAGGATAATTAATTAAAGCTTTTTAATTGAATATAGTCTGCTTACTGTAAAATACTCCAGTCTACATTTAAGTCATCTGATCTCAAGTTTTATATTATATATATGCAATCCAAGAAGCAGTACATTAGGCAGACTAGTTCTTCTAACCCATTTTTACTTCTCAAATCATCATTCTTTAATTTTTTAACTGGACATATTTTTAATAAATGTCCCTATAGGGTGGGGCATATTAAGAAGAGACCCATGCTTCAACCCTTGCAGTATATATATCTTTTTTAGGAGATAAGTTGGATGATGCAAGGTTATATACAATTAAATAACAGGCTGTAATGCTTCAGAGGAAGAAAAGGTTACTGTGAATGGAATATTCAGAATTTTTATTCACCTTGACAGCCTTGTGACATTGGCAGCCTATGTCCTGAATAATAAGAAATAATTTAAATTTATGATTATTTATTATGAGAAAGCATTTCGCATCTCCCAAAAAACCATATGAAGACTTTTCCATGGGTAACTGCTGCCATCAGGTCATTTCTACACCTGCGGTTATGAGGATATATTTTAGGTATGTTTTTAATAGTAGTGAATACTTTCAAACAATCTCCCACTACACTGACATGCCTATTTTTATCTAGAAAGCAGAGGAACAAGCAGTTTTTATCCCGTTTTTGATTGTTTTGTTTTTGAGGTATTTTGGTTTTGTGATTATTTTTTTAGTTTTCCTGATGGGCACTAGGTGGCACTATGCTGTTTTTTCAAACAATTGTGACTATACTTTTTGCTATATTCTATATTTCTCTAATTAGGAATGTAATTTGTCCTATTTTATAACAATTTAGTGTTTTATTACTGGTTTGTATAGTATTAGTATTTTAAAAATTCAGGCACTTAACAGAAATATGAAACATTAGCAGTGTAAAATCTTTACTTTATTGAATGTTTACTCCTTATCTAAATGGTCAGTTATCAGTGATACTAATTCATGAAATCTTTCCAGGAACTGGTGAAGCAGAAGGTGAAACGTCAGTTGACAAAACAGCAAAAATCAACTGTCAGACGTCGATTGCAAAAAGGAGAAGCAAATATATTTACCAAGCAGCGGAGAGAAAACATGCAAAATATTAAGTCAAGCTTGGAAGCAGCTAGCTTTTGGGGAGATTAATATATTTAAGATCTTGAATATTTTTCGGAAAGTTACTATGATCCCTTTTTAAGCCACCTTTAGAATTCTTTTGGACAGAGGCAAATCTATACATAGGTAAATAAACCCTCTTTTATATATAAATTTGACTCATTTAATACACGTTTTCTAAGAAATAATTATAGTAATTCTACTAAAGCAATTTAGTTTTCCAGTTGACGGATACATCTGCTAAACGCTATTTCAAAATAATTTATTAAGAATATTTGGGTATTTAAAATCTAAACACCACTTTTTTTGTTTTTTGTTCTCTACCAAAAACATAGATTGCTTGGTTTCAAATCTTAGCTTTTTTCACTTAGTAGTGAAAACAACCTTAGGCAAGTCATATTTCTCTGTCCCTCTTTCTCTGCTTGACCACATCGGTTTTTTGGACTGTTAAAATTGGATTTGTAAAAAATAAAATAAAATTGGATTTGTACCTACTTTCTAGTTGTTTTGAGGACATGAGGCAGTACACAGAAAATACTTAAAATAATGCCTAGCACTTTATAAGCATCCAGTGAAGTGTAGCTGTTAGAATTATAATTTTAATGATGTTCATCTTTCTGAATCTCTGCTTAATAACTTAGTTGCATTTTATTTAACCACTGAAAAAATTCACTACCATCTATTTTTTTATTCTCTAGTATTAAGAATAAGCCAGTAATGCATAATTTTTATTTTCTGCTATTTAAATTGGTAATATGGTCATGGGAACAGAAACTTGTGATAGTCCCACCGCAGTTTTTACAGTCAGTTTTTCTTCAGGCCTCAGTAGGAGTGGAAAAGTTAGGGATGTGGGAGGTAAAGAGAGAAATGAAAAAGTTTGTTAACATTCTTAGCTGGGTGATTCCAGAACGTGTTTTCACTTCAACATTAACAAATACTTACTGAGTACAAGAAAGAAAGAAATACATAAAACATGGTTCCTCCCTCAGAGACTTTATAATCAGTAAGTTGTGAAATGAGTGATTAAGTAAGTATATGTACCTGATGATACTCAAATCCCTTCAACATCTCTCCAGTAGGCCAGAAAGGGACAGTGCCTGCAGCAGAAAATGACCACTAGATGGCAATGTGACCCCACAGTTCTTGGACAAGATGACCTTAAATTACTTACTTGCATCTGTGATGATCTACTAGGGGAAATAAGTTTTCCAAGATTAATAAAGATTACCTTTCAACTTTGGAAAATTTTTTTGGCTATGTGTAATTCCTATTAAATTTATTAATTAATGAATTTATTTAAATGAATTAATAAATTCATTTTAATAATATAAGTACAAGAAAATATCAAACCCACTTCCCTTGAAAATTTATACTTTTTCTGAAAGTACATAGCTTTGAATTTTAGGTGTGTCTTTAAATTCATGTATTTTTTTTTATAATCTGTCTATTGTAAAACATTTTAACAACATAAAATAGTATTGAAGACAGCTTACTAGAACCACAGAACGTTTATTTTAAAATACATTTTCTTAAATTCAGTGTCAAAAGCAAATTGAGAATAAAATGTGACTTCATCCTACTCAGTTGATTTGGAACACTTTTGGATACTTACTGCATAAAATTACTATTTAGGGAACTAAGAAGACAAACATAGATCTTAACCTTAATAGCTAAGGATTTCCTGTGGGTCACAGAACAAATCAGTCAAATGCACAAACATAAACAGATGATTCAGAGTTCAATCATAACAATTTTTAAAAGATGTTTGTGAGTAGCTAGCTAGCAATTAGAAATTAGAGAATTTGCCCTATCAGATAAGATGTAATCCTCACATTTTAAAATACTCATAGTGAACTGTGAACAAAAACAACAATTAAGCTTAATTTTAATATTAAGTTGTGTATTGAGATTCTTAACAAAACATTTGTTTGAATCTGGGAGTTCCAAGTTTAAATCTTGTTCTGCCACTTCCCAAACCTCAAATATTATCTGTAGCATCTCTAACCTAACTTGATTTGTCAAATAGAGGGCATTTAATAGTGTCTGTCTCAGGGTTGTTGTGAAGATTAAATAACACCTGTAAGGTGTTTAGCACAGTGCCAGATACATACTATATATTTAAGCATTGCTCAAATGACCTAAGGTTATCAAAAGAAAGATTCCAGAGAAATCTTTCCTATTTTCAAGGTCACTGATATTTCAACTTAGATCCTTTTAGTGTTCTGTTTTTATCAAGATGCACAGATGCTTTGTAGCCTTGCATCATCACCTTGCTATTTCCATTAGATAAGCTTTTGCTATAATATACGCAGTTTATACTTCTGCTGACTTTGTCATACTGGTTGCTATTGGTCTGTTCTTTAGCACACATCTGGCTGTCTTTGAACTTTCCCTAGAACCATAAAGATCTTTAAAAAGTGCTAACCAGAGGGTTAGTGCAGCTCAAGATAATCATTCTCTTAGTCAAGTACTTGATAAATTTTCTGGCAAAACACATAGTTGCCTACTTCAAGAACTCAGCTGGTAAACTTGCTGCCCTATAGTTTTATCAGCTACTTCCACAGGATAGAAGGATGAGTCCATAAGGTTCTCAGGAGAGCACTTCCCGAGGTGTAGGTTTATTCCATGTCACAGATTTCGTACTCTGGGTGGACTCAAGCTCACCATATTCATCGTTCATCCCTCCTCAGAACATCCTGAAGAGCATCAGACCATATCTCAGTTTGACCTTGATTTGCTTAATGAAGTACTGGAACCATCTCATTCATCTGCATAAGACTGAGGATGAGGTAAAGTTCAGAATAGCCATGAGCTAACACAGTTGTATAATAACCAGGAGTGTGGGGATAACCCCAAAACCTACAACACTTAGAAAGACTAATGTTAGATTTTAAAGACCGCAGGTTTTTCTTTTTACCTTAATATTGTAAATAATGACATTAAAATTAATATTTTATATAACATTAGAATCAGATTATTGTAGGCTTAATTTTATAAGTAGGAATATGGCTTAATACAAATGTTATTTCATGTGCTTCCATTTTTTTTAAATAACCACTGGAGATAAATTTTTCTTACTATATCTTTGCTATTTGTAGACGAAGTTTGGTCTACATTAGTAAGAAAAATATGTTCGCACATCAGTTTTCTAAGTGTTTGGTGTACAAAGTGATATTAGAAGAAGTACACATTTTTAAGATAACTTTTTGTTGGCTGAAAGCCTCCACTGCTTTTAAAGACAAGAAGAAACACAACTACAGGGTAGAACAAAGTGGACTATACTAAAGAGCCTGGTACCACTGACTACTGCTGAGGGGACAGTTTTGAAGTGAAAGGCCAGAGTAATTTGGTGAGTCATTTTGAAAAAGGGATTTTTGAGTAGGAAGACTGAAAAAGAGCTTGCAAAGAGGAAATCACACAGAAAATCCAGAAGACAAACGAATGTGGTATGCTTGTTATGCTGCAGTTAAGAAATGGGTGTTGTGCTACAAAGAGCCAAATTAAAGACAATTTTGAATTTTTAGGTTTAATTTGATGTATTAGGAAAAAGCAATTGTAGATTTTGAGCCATGCAATGATTTGATTGGGGAGAGGAGGGAGGAGAACTAAGGGAGTATTGTTAATGTTAAACGGTGGGTTGGAGAGGGTCTGGAAGAGAATCTGAACGGTTGCTCAGTCGGCCTAAGTACTAAGGTTAAGACAATGTAAAACAGAATCCTATTATGCTAGAGTTATGGAGGTTCTTTATGACCTTGTTTTTATTTTAGAGATGAGAACATATATTTGTAAATTTACTTGCCCAAGCTCAGATAGAGTAAATAAGGTTGAGAGTGAGTGGGAGGGAAAAATGGAATTGCTAAGTACCAGAAAGGTGACTGGGAGGAAAACCATCATACTCAGGCAGTTTAGAGCTTTGTATCAAGCCCTGAGGTGCCTTCTGCAGAATCAGTAAGATCCACAACTTGCCTTCCTGGTCCTGTGAAGGTAGGAGAGGGGACAGTCCTCAACCACGTCCAGGTTGAATCCTCCAGAAAGTTTCCTTCCTTTTCAGAAAACAAAGTTGGGGGAGTTTGTTGTTGTTTTCCATAATAAGCCTTCTTATCTTCTCACAAGCCCAAGAAACCCCATTTCAGTAGACGGAAGCCTAAGTCAGATATTTCCGTTTTTTCATGGGGAGGTGGGAGAGGAGCAGGGTGGTACTGGGGGAGTAGTTCTTTTGCTTTGAGCTCAAGGCTACTGAGGTACCTTGAGAGGATCAGAATACATTATTCTCTACTTGGCCTTTCTCCAGTTTTCAGTATATAGAAAATTAGGTCCCCTTTCTGTGTACAGTTTCCTATTCCTCCTCCTTTAAACAAATTTTGAAAAATATTTCTTCTGTGTCAGCAGTCTGCATGCTAAGTGCAGTGCTCTAGTAGTGACTGCATAGGAAGTAAAATGGAAATTATAACTTACAGTGTGAAATGGATGGGCACAAGGCTTTTATCTTAATGTAAGCATATCTATAAGTGTAGCCTGAATTGAATTAAGAGCATTCTAATCATGCAGTCTTTACAGGAAGCTTCATCTAAAATATATGGAGCTATGAAATTACTGGCTTGGTTGAATTTAACATCTCCATTAACTAATCTCAGGTTTAAGTCATTTGTTTATAACCAATAAACATTCTGCCTATGTTTGTTTTATTCTAATATTAATTTTTCATAGTCCAGATTTTCATTTTAATATTCTCACTATTGATTGCAAATATTTAAACATTCCACACAACTACCCCCAAAACATGATTTTATCTAAAGAAAGTAAAAGTAGCTCCAATTAGCCCATGTCAGCTGGGTGTATCATCCCTCAGCATGCCCCTTATAGAAGACATCATCTCTTTTTATTTGAGGAGTGGCTCAAGACTCAGCTGGAGTTCAGACACGTCTTTTAGAACCACTATCATCACTTTATAGCTACAACTCGTATAAAGGTTTTTCCTGAACACCTAACAAAATAAATTACTGTCCTGAACAGTGAGATCTGGTGTGTTTGTGTGTAGGGGCAGGGGCGGGAGGCGGGTTGCAAGAAAATGCAGGGGATGTGGGACCAATAATTAGATAAATTTTTATGAAAAAGAAAATAAAGGCTACTGGTAAAATCCACTCCAAAAACAAACCAAAAATTTTTAAACTGTCCTTTTCAAAATAGATATTAAGCTAGAAGTCAGCCAGCCAGAGTTAAGGTAGTCAGTTTTCACCAAACATAGCTATTGACCCAAGGGCTTGGCATCATTATCTCCAATCTGGTAAATTTGAACATTTAAATTCTATGTTTAAATAACTCTGAGTTTATCCTTAAAGTGTTAACCTATGAACTAGCAAAGCCTCCCCCAATGATATCTTTGGCCTCCAAAGTATTGCTTGAAGAATTAATTGGAAACAAAATACCAAGACAGGCCTGGGTAACTGGTTACATAAGACAAGATGACATGGGCTCATTCGGGATCCACAAATAAATATACACACATTATATAATCATATATCAATATACATTATATATTTTGCATATGTAGTGTGTGTGTGTGTGTGTGTGTGTATACACATATATATATTAAAAAAACGGAAGCTCACATAAACAAGTTTACTTTCGTTGTGCTTTCTGGTTAATAGTGTTGACTGACTGCCCTGGCAAGGAAAAAGGACAGTTCACTACTGGTTTTATCTGGTGCAGAGGATAATTATTTCAGGAAAGAACTTTCATAGTTTTCTATAAAAATGAGGAAATGTATATTTCTTTAATCTGTAGGTAGAGTATTAATCAATTTTCTAATTCATGTAGTTCAACAGATTAATACTTATTGATGATTTCCTAAATGTGATATATATTAATGAAAAAAAGTCCGAGATTAAGTTCTTTCATGTTGCCGGTGATTTTAAACTCGTTTTATCTAGTAATCTGAAGTTCCCTTACTAACTGTCCCTCTCATTAATAGCTTGATTCAAATACCTCATTGGTCTCTTCTCAATTGATAGTAAAATTAACACTGAGCAACCATTTCATTCCCTTTACTTGTTCCTTCTCAGGTGAAAAAAAAAATAAAGTTGATGCTAACAAGCCATTTATTCCTCCTACTGGTCATTTCCTAGTTGAGGCTAAACAAAGCTGATACTTACCAGTCATTAGCCATTACCTCTGCAAAGTTATTTTCTTCCTGGCCCTTGCCCTCTTTCACCCTCCCACACACCCCTAAAAGCACACACACAGCTCTAACCCTCTTTTGCCAATCCAGCATTTAGGCCCTACCCATATCCCACTGAAATCTGGAAGGAGCTGCTGTCAGTCATTTCTCATTGCTTTTGTAAATTTCTTATTGTCCGTATTTAACCGCATGACCCCAATTCTTTTTCATTTTATATATCTTAAATTGTAAATTTTTAAGAATCAAGGCAGTATTAGCATGTAAACTAAGAAATTATTTCAGAGACCATAACCTTCCTAAATCTCAATCAGCAGCCTCTCCTTCCCTCAGTCACATGATTCTTTAGAGATAAGTAGTTATAAATTGGCTCAGGTTCGGTTACTGTGGACCTATTCTTTGGAGTCTGCGTGCCTCGTGCTGAAATTTTCAAGACTTGTAGACTCTCCAACTTTACTGCAGCCTCACCTACCGGCCACTGTTCTGCTTCACTTACCCCAGTCTTCTCCACGGCAGAGCAGATTATGAAGTGGGAAGCAAGAAGTATGGTGGGGATTCCTTCCTGTTTTTGACTAAAGATGATTCTTTGATGCATTTATTATGTTTTCTAACTTTCTGAATGTTATTTCAATTAGTGGCCCCTGCCTCCTTATAATTTTTATACCTGAAATGAGCTATTGAACAACAAAAATATTACTGGAATGATAGGAATGCATTTCCTTTTCCTTACTAGCAAAATTATTGTTTCCATAGACTTTTTTGTTACATTGTACATGAATTTGTGCAAAATATACCACCTTGATATCTCATCTTCTGAAAGAGTTCTATACTTGCTGAGAGCTTGGTAAGTGTGCCATTGCATTGAGTCTTCCTCTTCTAATATTGGTTGATAAGTTTTGATCAGTGAATATGTCAGTTCGATGTCATTTCTCATACTTCTGAGTAGTACTCTAACAGGATTTGTAAAAACATCATTTTGGTTTTCACTGTAGTCATCTACCCTTGTTCCAATACTTTGATTTTGCTTTTGGTCTATCCCTGTACAAATGGTTAAGATTGACAGTGAAATCTAACATGTGAACTGTATGTAGAATCTGTGCTAAGATAGACACATTGCACAGGGATTTCTCAGGCTCTTCTATCTCTATCAAGTGCTTTCCACATTATAATGGTAAGAAACCACAAAGTTGTTTTTCTAGACTGTCTTACAATAGCACTTTAAGGCGAAATGTCCTTATGGCAGGCAAGGAAGAAGTACATAAGTAAGCAAAGGTTTCAGAAAACTGCTGAATGGTAGGGCCTAATGAGAAAGAAGAAACTATACTAACTGGAATGTTGTATAATCTACCTTTCTAGAATTCTTTTTTCATTTCTTAAAATATAACATTAAAATATGATATTTTTATGACATTATCTTTGCAAAGCTGTTTTGGGGTTCTCTAGTTTACTTTCTTTAGAAAAGTCTTGTGGAAGTTGAAGATTAATTTTCTTAACAAATTCTTGCTTTTACTTTAGTTAGCATTACAGGTATCTTTGAATTCACCCAATTAATTTGTGTCTCTCATATCGGTGAATGGATATGAGGTTGACCGTGGGAGTAAAAGTGAGTTGTTTGAAGACCAGTCCAGCTTTTAAGAAATAAATACATACCTTTCCAGAAGGCTATAAAATGTGTGATGATATTTGTGTTTGCTTGCAATATAGTCATGGAATCATAGATGTTAGATCTGAAAGAGAGCATCCAGTTCAACCCCCTAATTTTATAGGTAAGGACTCCAAACCCAGAAAACATGAGTGACTTCTTTAAAGTTATATAGATAACAAAAATCAATCCTAGATTTTACTAATCCAAGATTCAGTGTTCTTCCACCACACTACACAACCAAAATATTTTTATGTACTACTGGAATTAAATTTAAGCCCATAAAAAGTCTATTTGTTGGTTGAAATCCCAGCATCAATCATTTCTAATTTTTTTATTTTCATCAGTCTCACTCCTTTGAGAATTCCATATTATTTTTCGTTTCTCTAATTGGAACCTGAAATATCTTCATTTCCAATTCAATATCGCACTGAAAGTAACTGCATTCATTTATACTTTGTGACCAATTAATATATAATAGTTTTTAGTCTATAAACCTTCCAGTTTCTCTTTTAAATGATAAACTCCTAGACGGCAAGGATATTAATGATATCCTGTTTAGTACAGCTCATGTAAAGTACACTTTGGGACACTAAATAAGTATCTTAATGTGAAATGCTGCTTCTTTCAAGTTCTTTTTTATAATAATATCTTTGCTCTCTGGGACAGCCCCAAGTCTCTGTTGTGTGTGGCATATAATCCCTGTGGGCATTTGCTATAGTCGTTATAATAAGAATTATAATTATGGCCCCATTCCTCCTGTTTCTTTTTATAAAGCCCATCCTTCTACCAACTAGGTGAAAAAGCTGATCACATGGAAAACATTTTCTTTTTATATAGACTTTAAAGGAGTGGTTTCAGTTAATCATATAATACAACATAATTTTGAAATCTGAAAATTGGAAAGCAATCTCTTGTGCCTACCCTAGAAAAATATTTTAAATAAAAGTAAAGAAGTCCTCAACAAATCTTCAACAACTAACGCAGGTTATAGCCATTAAACTCAGTTCTTTTACATCTGTTACAAATCCTTATCACTGCAATGGAATTCCATGACTTATATTTATGTCTCCTATGGAAAGATGTTTTAAGTAGTCAAGGATATAAGTAGAAAAAGAATCTCCATTTTCTTAAGATCTTTTAATAACTACTTATATTCTTTTCAAAAAAATTTTTTTGCTTCTAAAATTTTCAGTAGAAAAACATCATGAAATGAAAGGAAGTGATAGTAGACTTCATTAAAGACAATCTTGGAAATGATTTGCTTTGAAGGATAAATAGGGAAACAGATGTTCCCAGGCAAGCTGAAAGTCAGTCTGTGAGGTTTTACTTGCCACTGTTCATCAGAAGTGACTATAATTTGGGCTGCGGGTGGGGGTAGGGGTGCAGGGAGGGAATTAAAAAGTTGGCTCCCAAAGAGATGTTGCTGAATTCAAACAGAAGGCATAATCTGATGCGTGGCTACATTCACAATCTTTGTAGCACTTCTTTACCAAAGAACAATATAGATTATACTGATTCTGAGCTGTAAGTCTTAAGCTAGAAACAACTTGGTTACCAAGGAAATTTCCTTGAGAAGTAATCTTCTTTATTCTGTATACCTGGGGACAGCACATTTGAAGATGGGGACCAAAAAGAAATATCTAAGTTAGGAAGTTCCACACCATTCAGGCAAAATCTGGCTGGAGAGGAAAGCTGTTCCCATGATGAGGGAGCTTCCCCAGCTGGCCTGTAGGTGGGTGTGTTTAACAGAAGGAAGCAATGGGAACCAGCCTGTCAGCCAGCCTTTAGAGCTAATTAGCTCAGCACACAACAAAGATAAGTGAGCCTGGGAGGAGGGCCCCCTGAAGGGTCTTTAGATTCTGGGAAATGTCTGATTGGCAGATGTTAAAAGGGATTCTTTGGTAATCCTGTGCATCAATGAGCTGCACAAATTCAGTCCAGGACTGCAAGAATTCAGGCATGAGGACACTGTGCAGCAGGCTTACACAGGCAGACCCAAGATGGACAGAACCTTGGAATCCCTGAGACACATCATTGCCCAAGTCTTGCCTCACAGAGACCCGGCTCTAGTCTTCAAAGATTGTAAGTACTGAAAGGGAAAAAGGTTTTTTGACTCTTAGAAAATAGTCTAAACGTCCAGTCACATCCTATTTAAGCATGATTTCTTCTAAATCTCTGTAGTCGTGTGCTGTGATCTAAATGATATTTAACTTGTTCCTGACTTGAGTCAGGAGAATGATTTCATTTCATTTCACCTACGGGTACTAGTAGCCGGGTTATTTTGTCAGTGATACATCTTGCTAACCATTTAGAAGTCTCTCCTAAAATCTAAGACTCGTTTAAGACTTAATGAACTTTTCTAGATGCTTTTTAAGAAAATAAAACAGGCTGATTGCTAGCTACTAAGATTAAAATTAAAAATACCTTGAATATGATAATAAAATGTATATTTGCTAACCTGTTTAATCCTCCCTAACATATATTAGTTATGTTAAATCAAGTTTTGTTTTGTCTGAAATTTTTTGTTACAAACAAAAGTTAATACATCACCACTGAGCTCTTAAATTTTGATAACAAATCATAACACTTTATTTAAAAGGCCAATAAAATTAGATGTCTTCCCACATCTGCAACACCCTTCCCTCCAAAAAATCTAAACAGCTATGGCAAAGTTATTTCAAAATCTTCTTTTAATGATTATGAAAAATAATTCAATCAAGCTTTTCAATTCTAGCAATTCTATTAAACCATTTGTCATGTAACTTAGTTTCTGGAACCAATTTGATTTCCTGATGCTGCAAAACAGACTATCTTCCTGTTGTATCTTATCTACAGTGGGTTTCATATTACAAAGAGCTTCTGAAATAGAACTTTGCTATGGAACTGCCCGAAAGGTAAAATGCATATGGATTTTTTTTTTTTTTATTTCAATAGGTTACAGCTTTCTTTTTTGTAAATCTCATTAAGTTTGTCTCCACCAAAACTTCAATGGTTTGGATTATTCCTTTCTGATTGCTGAATAATGTTAGTTTCCAGATGTCCTTTTAGTTTATATTTCTCATATGTGTGTAACGAAGAAAAAGAAATGTTAGGCCATTTTATTCTATAAAATTTTTCTTAGAAATTAAATTGTAACCACTCTGCCCTTTATGACAAAAAATGAAAGCCCTTTCTCTGTCTCTCTCTCTCTCTGTATCTCTCTCTCTCTCTCTCTTAAATATTGTCTTGAAGTGTGTCTATCGAGCTACGTTAGAACTAATAAAAATTATTCTTTCCCCCAGTCCTGGACTCAATTCAGGTTTGGTATGTTTCTGCAATTGAAAAGGGAAGAAAAGAATGTCTCTCTCCTACAATAGCATTGAATTACTAGTGAAGGGTAAAGAGCTCTTGACCTGCCCAAGGCTTTGAGTCAATTGTGTAGGACCAGGGGTCTTATGCTGAGGGTTAAGATAGTGGAAACAATAAAAAGAAATAAAGGAGAAATTTTTTACTGAGTTCATTGTGAATTTAAGAAATTTAATCTTAAATCGTATGACCCATATTTTAAGATGAACTAAATCTCAGAAATTGTTTACAATTTAGTACAGAGAATAAAATGGAAAAAGGGTTAAAGTAAAACATTATGTCTTGTCATCCAGACTTGGCAGGAGTTTTTTTACATTGAAAAACAAAGAAATGTCCCATTTTATGTATTTCATTCATTAACATATAACCTAAATTTGATCAGATAGCATTTCCTGCTTACCCTAGAATGGGCTGCCACTCTGCAACTGCTTGCATTAATAGATGTGAATATTGAATTGCTGATGCTCTTTTTCAGATGTGTCTAATCTGAAAAAAAAGTCTAAATGAAAGTAACCCAAATGGCAGATTTCTGTACCAGGAGTTTTTATAACATCAAAACATTCAACCACTCACCATCTTCATGGAATAAATGGAAACAGGCTTACTTAATTTCTGGGGCAGGACATCAAAAATTAGCCTGAGGACCGTGCCGTGCCTTGGCAGCCTGTGGTGCACATGCCAGAGTTTAACACGCAGACTCGTTTTCTTTGGCACACCTATATGTTGCTGCCACCATACACTCGTTTTACACAGCCTATAAAAAGCTGCCGTCAGCCCTGAGCAGCAAGTTCTGAGCAGCCTCCTCCCCTCCTAGTCACTCTTGGCTCCTCTTTCCCCATGAGATCCAGTCTCTTCCCGCCAGAAGGAAAGGGCTGAGCCCTTAAGTACATCACTGCCAGTTCCTTAAAAAAAATTGCTACCTTGCTTTCCTGCATGATGAAGTCAATCCAAGAATTTTTAAAACCCAGCACAGATGATCAAAAGAGCATAAAAAAAATACTATAAAAGTGTTTTTCTAAATTTCTCTTCTATAAATGCAAAGGCAGTTTTTTTTTTTTATTATTCTTTAGAAACATAATTCAGGATATGTAAATGGTTTTTCGACTAATTTGTTGTGTTTAGTCAGCTTTTGATTTTTTTAAAAACTAGCAATAGAAAATTAAATTTTCTCATTAAGTTGGTTAGGAAAAGCACCCAGAGCTTTCTAACCTGAGACCAATGCACATGGGGATAGTTACATTCATGTGAAGGAATAAAGTTTGAATGCTTTTCTCAGCCAAAGCCCTCCAAGTGGCATTTTGCAATGCATTAAATCCCTCATTTGTTTTAGACATAATGTTCATCTGGCAGTAGCTGTAATTTGTTTTTTGTTTTTTTTTTTCCTGTAAGGAAATGAATTCCATAACAGTTTTTTGTTGTTGTTGTTGTTGTTTTTACCTTTTCCCAGTGTTATAACTCAAATGTAAAATAGTGGAAAGAGTATTTGAACAAACTTCAATAGAGGAAGTTTGTTCCTTTTAAGTAAGTTTAAATAAGTAGAGGAAATTTGTTCCTTTTAAATAAGGCGGGCTCTCAATTTGAAGTTTGTTCATTTAAGCTGAATTGTCCTTCACTACCTAAATGTCTCCATTTTATAACAAGTAGTACTGGAAGTCTCCACATCACCAGACAGATTTTCTTTGCAAAGAAATTAAGGCCTATCTCCATGTTGCCTTCCAGTCTTGCCTTTGTGCAACATCCAGTTTCTTTTTGTGTGTCATATGTCACAACCAAAGATGAGCTATCCTAAAAGCAGCCCCTGTCAGCTCTTTCAATGAAGGTGTGTGTGAGCCTACTATTTGCTTTCCACTATCTGACAGTTCCACATATGCCTTTACAAAGGAAGTCACCACATGACTTTAAGATGGCTACACTTTCAGGTCCTACTCTGAGGGTTAACTCTTCAAATTACAAGACCACAGTATTCTTATCTGCCGTGTTTGAGCTCTTCATCCACTCATAGTAATGTCAAGTACTCATTGTGTGATGACAGGCACTGTGCTAAGAACATTTATTCTTCACAGCAAGACAGTAATGTAGGTACTATTGTTATTTATAGGTGAGGGAACTGAGGCTCGTGGAGATTAAGGTAACTTTCCCAAGGTTACATAGCTAGTAAGTGATAGAGCCAGGATTCAAATTCTGTTTTCCAACTCCTCACTTTTAGCCACTACAAGACATTGCTTCCCAGAGGTGTTACATTACCATGTCATGGCAATATCTGTTAGGAAAACAGAAGGGAGATTGAAGTTAATTCTGGGAGTGTGGAGAGAACTCATTAAATAGGCATATCTGAACAGGAATGTGACAGGAGATTGAGTGGGGGAAAGGCATTTTTGAGGAGAGAACAGCTTGTCCAAAAGCAGATCAGGCAATGCAAGAACAATGCATTGGGAGAGGTGGAGACAAGGCTGAGAAGGCAGGTGGAGTCACTCTGAAGTGCAGGCAATAGGGAGCCATTGGCGTTAACAGTGATCCTAGATTAGTTCTGGAAGTTTATGGCCTTATGTTGCATTGGGGATAAGATTATACTGACATCTGTTGGAGGTACACTTTCTGATATCAAGTTGGGAGACAATTACAGCTTTTTCACAGCAAGAATCCTTTTGTCCACTTAGGCAAGATGTAAGATTTGTGAATCTAAACATGGAAGAAACCACATTGACTAACTGAAGGCCAAAATCAAAACAAACTTTCTCTAACAGATTGTTCAAAAGCTATCTTAGTTGTCATTGAAGCCATGAAAAGGCGTTGATGTCTAGCATTGACTTATAAAGTGACATGTTCAATTTCACCAATATGTTTCCCCAAATTATATGGAAAATGAGATGGAATTTTCACGAAACATTGTGCTATTAGAAGCAAATTGCTATATTTAAGGGGCGTTAATCTTCCATTTGGGGAAACATTTTTCTGCGTGAAAAGTTTTATTTATATCAGATAGGTGAATACATTACATCAAAAAGTGCATTTTTACCCTTTCGAAAAATTAAACCAGACTACAGAGCTATTAAAAACATCTTAGTAATCATGACTCTGACTGTATGCATTGTGAGAGAGCAAAAATCCTAAAGTCAAGTACTTTTTCATCCCATACTTTTTAGTGTAGTTATCTGAAATCTATAAATTTGATGGTACATTTATGGTTTTTGCATTTCACAGAAAGGAATAGAGTAGGATATAAGGGTTGAAGGTACTTGTGCAGTAAAATCTCTACACATATTGCATTCTACCATGTAAAATATGCCTGAAAGAACATGGTTAAAAAAAAAAATGAAAAACCTCCACTGCTTGCTAGCTCATTTTGGATTAATGATTGTATCTTAAATACAATAATTTGAACTGCGAATATCTCCTCTACTGAAGTTTGTTCAAATACTAATTTTATTTTTTAAAAAATTTGTACTAAGAGATAATACCAACTATTTTTATTTGAATTTATACTAAGAGAAAATGCAGATTTCAGTTCAGATACCACTGGGATAAGCACTGTTCTCTTCTTTTTTCAGTAAGTATACATTTGGCAGAACTTAAATCCTAAAAGTCTCAGACTCAGAAGAAAACTTTTAAAAATGAAAAAAAAAAAGTGGCTTCTTCATTACTTTTTGGTCATAACTGTCCTAATACATTTATTTCTTAATATGTAAGATTTAATAAATCAAAATAAAATATGACTGACACATCCTGTGACCAAATCTGGTGCCTCTTCATGGTCTACTGTCTCTTTCACCATAGGCTTTTTTTTTTTAACAGTTAAGATTTGTTAGCCTGAACTCAACTTTAACAACTTCTGAAACTCATGTGTTAAGTTACAGCCTATAATAGGATACAGCTGCACAAGGGTGAGTTTCTAAGCTATGAATTTTCTGTTTAAATGATACGGTTTTACTGATTATGTGCTACAGATTGATTTAAGAAAAGTAAGACAACTTTAGAAGCCTTTCATAAAAGAATCTTCTTTATTTAATACATTTCATATTGAAGTTTTAACCCCAAAGACTCTGTCAAGGTAGTTAAAACAATCCTATTTTAAAAGAAACGGAATAAAAAGAATCCTACTGAAAGTTTAATATTGACAAAATAGGCAATTGTTACACTCCTTGTATTTCTATTCTCTCTCTGGTGTTCATGGAATGCTGTTTGAATTACGTTGTTTTTTTTGCGTTTTGTTTTTTTTCCTGCTGCGATGATAATCAGTTGATCCCTATTTTGATCTCATCCCGTTAGGCAGCTGTGGGAACCCATCATTTGCTCACCACTCCTTTGACACTTAGGGCCTATACTATGTAGTTTACATTTCTCTCATGCATTATAAGTTACAGCTTCACTGGTATATTTTTGTCCACACCTAACTTGGAAATCCCAGGAGGGCAAAGCCATAGCTTACACTTGTATGTAACCCCCAGGGTGCCTCCCATGGGGCCAGGGACCTACCAGGACCAGAGCAGACCTGTTTTGATTGTTGGTTTGGTTGGTTTTCTACATCACAAAAGGGGAAAAGTTTTTCCCATTGTCAGGTGTTCTTTATAATGAAATAGACGTATTGAGACCCTCTAAGTCCTCATCTACCGACACCTTAATCACAACCTAATTGCGTGGAGGGTTAAGTTGACAACCAGTTGAGACAGGATGGAGCATGGAGGAAGAAGGGGCTCAGATAAACACAGCCATCTCAGGCAACTTCTCCAGAGTACTGCTTCGGGTTTGTCTTGGTAGAGCAGCCTAAATCATCTCATACAACCACATTGGCATTGTGACTTAGATTGTCAATCCTTATATTCACCCTCAGGTTCTACCCTCGACTGTGGGTCAACAGAGGCCCTACACTATGCTCTGTTGGGCCAAACTCTGTGCCTTGAACATAAACCCTGATGAGATAGCTGTGGAGGGAATGTGAAGAGCTTTCTTATAATACTGTTCCCAGCGAAGGTATGTTACATGCCTAAAGCCACATTTGCACAGATTTGACCATTTTAACTAAACAGAACTAACTGGTCAGCAAAGCAACCTGTTTTTTTGTTTTGTTTTGCTTTTGGAATTTTTTTGGAGCCTGGGTTGGTTATCTAAAATCAATAGTCCTACAAAGTTTCTTAAATACAGGGCAATGTCAGTGCCTGATGGAACATGGGAAGATATATACTTCCTGATTGGTTAAATAGATTACATCAGGTTTTTATTTTATGTGGCTTTTGTGATTGTGTGACATCATCTGACCCATGGTGCACATATAAATCACACATGAGAACTTAAGCATGCTGCTGCTGTTTTAATTCTGACATACTTAATGACTTTTTATTTCAAAATGTCTTTGTGAGTCTCTCCTGCTTTTTCCTATTCTCTCCCCTCTGCCTTCTTAAAAAAAATCACTCTGTACTTTCAAAGATATAAAAAAAAGTGTTATTTAAATTTCTCCCCAAATGATTTACAGTCCAGCAATTTTAAATTCTAAAGGTGAAAATTAAACCAAAAAGAATGATATACTTTTTGTATATGTTAGATAATTCCCAAGAAAACACCAACAAGATTATAATTCCCATGGGAAAAGTGTTCAGGGTAGAAGATGGGGACCAGACCAGAAGAAAAGAAAACGCAAACAAAAGAAGAAACACAACCAGCTTTCCAGCTGCTGAAGGAGTTAGGCATTGACTCTCCAGCATTACTAAAAAGAAAATTCCTCTGCTACAAACAAAGCAAGACTCCAAAGCTGTCTCAGTCCTGCTGTGTGGCTGTGGCTACCTTTGAAAGAATGTCTACACAAAAGAAAAAGGGGCCCAAGACCCCTTCCTACATGTTGTACCCAACACAGGAGCTGTGTCAGCAAGATTCCATTTAGCTGTATTAAAACTTGGCAGAGCCTGAGGGTGGTTATAAATGATTAAACAGCCAGTTCTGTTGGGCGGTGTCCTGGAGTTCACCGAGCCAAGCACCAGAACCAAAGGCACCCCCATTTTGCAACCCATTTTGCATGAATGGCAAATTGCATCACGCCTTGACCTTACCCCTCAAATTATTTGGGTGTCCTTTTCCTGTTTTTCCTCAACCAAAGTAGGAAATCACATTGACAAAAATAAGTTGTACATGATTGAATTACAATAATAGAAAATACTAATAAACTTTATTTTAAAATATTATCTGCTAAGGCTAATTTAAAGACTATATTAAAATATTACAAAACATATAGCCACCTGTTCGGAGGCAATGAATGAATTTGAAAATATATTAATCATCTTGGAAAGGTAAATTTCACCCAGCTAGAAATTTTTCTCATGTACAGCATAAAGAAATTTTTTCTAATGGATTTATAATATACTTTTAAGATTCCTTTTTGCAGACAAATGATTGTCTTCCATGCAGGACTTATATTAGATAATCGAACTAGGCAATCAACTATAATATTTCTACGTTCCTGAAGCATAAGCAGTCATTAAACATTAACTTAAAAGTTAGATCCTCTCTGTGGTTTTTGCTAAGAGCAGGTCTATTACCTTTAACATCCATTAGAAAGTAAATAATTGAGACAAACATCCAAATTTCCAGATTTTGAGATATGTACCATTTCATCCATTTATTTTCTGGCTATAATGAAGTTTTGGCTTTACTAATGAATAGCATCAAAAGAACTTTCTCTTTTACATCTCTGAACTCTTCAGATACTTTGGAAATAAATAGCACAATGTATACAATGAGAGAATTTTCAGACTTGCATACTATTTTTAGAATATTTAATGATATGGTTTCCAATCCAGGAACAGTCAGTTTCAAAGATGCAGTATGCAAGCATATAATCATCCCTTTTCTTTTCTTCCTTCACCTTCTCTAACCACAAATAATAGCTAAACTAACACTCTAGTGCTTACGATGTCAAAGATCTATTGTGAGCATTCTCCATGTTAAGCCTTATAGCAACCCTGTAAGTACTACATTTTACAGAGCTGGAGCAGTTAGGTAGGTGTCCTACAGTAGTGGAGACAGGAATCAAATCCAGGCATTCTGGCTCCGGAGTCTATAATTTTACCTACTAAGTAAACCGCCTGCCTGCTGATAAAATGTGCAAAGACAAGATGCAGCAGAATGCATTTTAATGTTTTCCAACCAGTGCCTGTATTTGAGGACTCTCCTATAATATACTTTATAATCCACGGGGCACTTACATCATCTAGATCTCAGAATTCCCATATGAAAACATAGATAATATGTCCCTTCCAGCATCTGCATCGTATCTAATCTGTGAAAATGACAAGTTCTGCATTTTTAGAATAAAAATCTTCTGAGTGTCGAGTTATTGATTTCCTTCTCAGAAGAGATTCTGTGCTTCTTCCAGGATGCCAAAAGAGCACTCTCTTGCTTGCTTCATCTCCTACCCACTTCTAGATTTTTTGCTGAACTCCTCGCAGAGAGCCACTCTCCTGGGGCTCACCCTGCTAACCAAAAGCAGCTGCACATTCTCTCCAAGTGTCCAGGCCTTTCCTCTTCATGGTCGAAGCCACCACAGGCAGCACAGCACTTTAGCAAGGACAAAGGACAAGGGACTCTGTGCCTCTGCCTTTCTCTCCCACTCAGGCAAAGCTGGGACACCAGGACAATAACTGATGTTCAATTACTAAAAGAAGTTAAGTTCCCTTACCTTGTCTCTTGCCTAATCATATCCCCTTCCTGCTGGCACCCTTTCCTATTGGCCTCCTACATAATTCCTCAGCTGAGGCATTGTTCTTTTTCTTATTCTTTGTCAAATACCCCCTCACTACTTTGGGAACACAACTTCTCTCCCTTCTCCAATCCCAGTCTAAATCTTATTCCTCTGAAGTGGCTCAGTTTAGGCCCTCCTTAAATACAAATTTTCTCTGACCTTTTCAGCCCACATTCATCTATTTTTCACTTTCTATTGATTTAATTGTTAATTATGGTGCCATAAATTTTTGTTTTAAATATTATTTTAAAATCATCTCTGTTCTACAATGTAGTACTCTTAATATTGTGTTCACTAATTATATTATAACTATATTATTTCTGTAATCAAACTGTAAATCTTTGTAGGCAGAGGTCTGTTTTGAACTTTTTTACTCCATACTGTCAAAGTCAATATTACCAGATAGACTATGCCAGTGCCACACTGCTGGTTTATTCTGGTGTTCTGTTTCACAAGCTACTTTTTAATCCTTTCAACAGAGTGCTCCAGGCAGTCAACATAAATGGCACTCTAAGACAAAAGTACTCATCATCCCCCATTCAGGGTTCTTCTACACCCTGCTTTTTATGAAGATAAAGCCCCAGCTATCAAGTGACTAACAATCACTTGTCTATTCTGACTGAGCTCCATCTTTCTGCTCCTACTCCACCATCTCCAGCCGAGGCATGGCTATCACCACCACGTCCATGTTGTCTGGGCCGCATGGTGTTTTATACATAAAACCTGCTATTCCAGAAGGAAGTATTGACCTCTCCATGAGTCTTAGTGACTTCACTTACCTTCCATCCTTTCATTCAGCTGCACTCAAACTGCTCAGATATGTAGTTTTCTTTCCAAATGAATTCAACAACTACCTCTAGATAAATAGCCCTGTGCTGGATACCAGGGAGGCTACAGAGAAGAATAAACCAGAGTCCTGCTCTCTAGAATCTTACAATCTTCTGTGAGTTAAATAACAGAAACCCGTATTCTATAAAATGAATTCTTATCACGAGGCATTTTATTCCTCTGACCAGAAGGAAGTCCAGCCAAGTCTGACTTGATAAATTTATCCAGGAGCACCACATCCATTTTATTAGCATGTTTAACAGGAGATTTAGTGCTGATACACAGGACCATTTATGGAATATAAGAGCTCAGAAAAGAAGATTCATGTGGACTGCAAACCAGTGAGTAAGGCATGATGGAGGAGGTGGTATTTCCTCTGAAGTATGGGAATAAATTGGATGAATAGAGAGTAGGGGCAGAAACAACACTCAAGGCAGAAGAGAGAACTTGCACCAAGGCGTGGGTAGAAAGTAAGCATTATGTGTTCAAGGACAAGTAAAGTCACTGCCTTTGCTGAAGCTGATTGACGATTTCTGCTAGAGTGAGTCAAAGATTCACTCTAGGTGTTATACATTGTAGGATGCCTTCATTGGTCATCTGTCTTCTGTGAAAACTTCGATGCTGAACTTTATAGTCAAAAAGAAAGCTTTAGGAAGGGGAAAATAAAAAACACATTTATGAGAGACTCACTTGGGGATCTAATTAACACTCTGAAAATTCTGTCATGTTCAAATTTCAAAACACAGTAAAAAAAGAAAATAGCCACACTAGTGTCTGTAAACTACAAGCAAATTATCTAGTTGACACATAAAATATTCAAAACTGCTGAAGAGATTTGTCTTAGTCATTTCAGGCTGCTGTGACAAAATGCCATGGAATGAGTGGCTTAAACAACAGAAATTTTTTTCTCACAGTTTTTGAGGCTGGGAACTCTAAGATCAAGTTTCTGGAAGATTTGGTTCTTGTTGAGAGCCCTCTTCCTGGCTCGTAGAACTGCCTTCTTGCTACATCCTCATATGGCTGAGAGAGGAAGCTCTGGTATCTTTCTGTTCTTATAAGGGCATTAAAGAAGTCACAAATAGGAACTGGTTTTATGCTATTATCCTAGGATAAAGACCATTTCCTTCAGTGTCCATTAAAATAAAGTAGAAACTTTTTAAAAATAAATTTACTAAACTTTGGAAGAAGTCATGCATGGCCAAAATAATGTGTTCCAGACTACAGCTTCCTAACCCTGAGGTGCAAGTCACCATCTAGCCAAGACTTGACTTTGACTTTTGCTCACGTCCGTCTGCCCAGGAAGCCTGTTCAAAGCCCTCCTCAGTCTTTTGTCATTATCTCTTATTCCTCTTCTGGTTTCTCCTTTAGCTATCTTTCCTTGAAAGAACAGATTGGAATGGAAGGCCTAATCACAGCCCCTTTGAGGAATGCAACTAGTGGTTATTTACACCAGAGCAAAGTGTTGGCTGAAGACTGAGCATCAGGATACCTGCTCACAAGAACACAGATTGCTCATTCAGTGTGACAGTTCCAAGCTGGAAACATGTCATATCACTTGTATTAAAAATATTGGCCTTTTCTTTATTCGACTATGTCAAGAACAGGTGTCAGAAAAACATGGCCCCTGGGAAAAGATAAGTGAAGCGATTCTTATGAGGAGACACCTATGCCTCCCTTACCAACAGCATTGCAAATGCAGCACATCTTCCCTATCTCTGATGACATTCCAGTACTCAGCCAACATTTATGCTCCTGCTATGTTCCAGACATTGTGGAAAAAATGATACAATTCTTTGTCTGAGGAACACTAACTCTAGTAGAGGTAAATAGACATGCATGAAAACGACTTAAATTCCATCATAATTAGGGAGTGTCTCAGGATGAACAAAGAGCACAGACTATACTCTCAGATAGAACCAGGTTTAAAATCCCAGGTCTAAGACATAGTAGTTGTATGATTGTGCCCTGAGCATCTTTTCTTATCTCTAAGTTATGAATGATAAAATCTCTAGGGGACGTTGCAAGGATTAAATGAGAAATTATTTAGTGGCTGGCGTATAATAGTTACATGATAAGGGAGATGAGAATAGCAACTTCTTCCTACAGAGGGCTTCTCAAACTTTCACGTGCATCAGATTGCCTGAGAATCTTGTTAATAAATGCAGATTCTGGTTCAGTAGGCCCGGGGTGCATCCCAAGATCCTATATTTCTAAGATATCCCAGAGTTATATCCATGCTATTTCTCAGAGGACTGCAATTTCCATATCAAAGATTTATTGCTTATTTTAGTTTTGGTTTTATTTCTAAGGAGCTGATGCTGGAGGTGAATCTTTAAAAATTAGTAGGTCCTATCAAGGGAGAAAATGGACAGTAGAAAGAAGGCATTCCAAGAGGAGAATGAAAATGTGGAGCTTGCCAGAGAAATAAGAAGCATGAGAGTGTGAGGGGCCTGAAAGGTGACTTGAAGAGAAAAGTTTGGAATAACAGAGAGTATCAAGACATAGGGTTTTCTATGCCTTGCCAAGGAGTTATTTATCCTGTAGGTAATGAAGGACTCACAAAAAAATTTTAAGAAGGTGTGAGATTTGATCAGCTATGAGATTCAGAAAGATTACCCTAGAAGCAATTGGAGGATAGGTTGGACGGGAGGATAATTGGAGTCAGGAGGGTATTATGATATACTTGGTGAGATAGAAGCCAATGCAGCAACCATAGTATAAGCTGAGAATAAGTGACGACAATGGGAGATATCAGGATATGAAATTTACGAAACTTGGGCATTTACTAGATATAGAAAGAGGATATTAAGATTAAGATTCTTGTCAGGTTTCTGATTTCAGTGATTGGGTAGATGATCACATTACTTTCTAAGTAATTCAGGAAAAAGAGAAGAGTTAATGAGGAGAAAAATGAGCTGAGTTTGGGAATATGTTGAATTCGTGCAACACCAAATGGAAGTATCTATTAACAAAGTCGGAGTTACAGGAGAATATTTGGGAACTGTCAGTGTATATTATGGTAGGTGCAGTCATGGAGATAGGTTTTGCCATTCAAGGATAACAGTAGGGAGAGAAGAAAGCAAAGACAAGGACAAGATGCTCGTGCAAATCAACATGAGGGATGAGCAAAAGGAGAGAAGCACACAAAAGAGACTGAGAAGAAATGATTAGAAATAGAGAAGCAGAATCATGAAGAAACCATCAGAAAAGCCTAGGGACATGAGAGTTTCTAAAAGAAATTGATCGGCTCTATCAAAAGCAGTTCGGGGTTAAGTAAATAAGGACTAAAAATAGGAACTGATGATATTTGTCAGAGTAGTTTCAGTGGAATAATGTAGAGGAAAGCCAGATTGTGATGGGTTAAAAATGAATGGAAGATAAGGAAACAGAAATACTAATGTAGAGTATTCTTTCTAGCAGCTTAACTATAATGGGAAAATTTTAATAACTAGTAGCCAGAAATAGTCCCAAGGTTGACTGTTTCATGTAATTGATTGATTGATTGGTTCATTCATTCATTCGTCTATCTCCGTAAGCATACTTATGGCAGTTGAGAAGGAGCGTATAAAGAGGAAACACTTAAAAACAGGAAGTCAAGAGAATGACTAACATACCAATACCCAGCAGAAGCAACACAAATTCATCTGAGAGTGTAGGAAATAAGGTGGAACTGGGTACTTGTGCAGATGAGTCACTAGATAGAGGTAGGAATGGACATCACATGCTTGGTAGTCCAAGTTTGTTTGTAACATGGAAGGCAGGATCATTGGCTGAGCACTGATGGAGCAACTGCATCTAGAGACTAAACTGTGTAGTGAGGTCTATCAGACTTGAATGGTTTTCTTCAGCAGTGCTTGACCCTCTGCTTGCATTTTCTTTGATACTGTCCATGAACCTTGTTGTTGCTACTTCAAAAAATTGAGGAGCATGTTTTTCATAAATAGAGTATCCTCTGATTTGCCGGTCTTTGGAATGGAATTCCAAATAGCAAGCTGGCCTTCTTCCCTCTGCACTACATTCATCTGGTTTTTCAGTCGTCAAGAAGAGATAGAGATAGAAAGATGGATTGTGTGTGTGCCTGAACATATGTTGTACTCTTTAGAAGTGATGACATACATAGAACCATCAAAGCAATCTTCCAAGGTTGCAGAATGAAAAATATGAAAACTGCTACTTTTATTCATGCAGAAATTTTACTTAGTACACGCCTTCAAACTCTTTAGTCCACATAACTTTACATGTCAAAATTCTTGTGTTCATTTACCTAAATAATCATGAGTCTTTATCTTACTCCAATTCTCAGCTGAACATCATTCAACAATGACCTTAATCAAAACAGTAGGTTAATATGCTTTGTTGACTATCTGAGCAACAGGCCACTGGCTTTGGTTTAGGCTTCAATTTTCAAGACATCTCTGCTGAATTCTGGAGGTCAAATGCAAGTAGAGACACAAATCAACCAGCTCAAAAATATTCTTATTTTCTTGGAAATGGGAGGCAGGGGAGGATGAGGAGCAGAAATACAGTTTAGGGAATAAATGTTCTAATGCTATTTTGAGTTAAATCAACTGGTAAAAAATATTATTGTAAATATCTTTGAATGAATGAAAAATCTCTATATTGACCAATCTCATCTTGACCATTCAACATGCATTTTATTTGTTAATTCAAGTGTCCCCTCTGATAGTCTTACATGGCCCCAGTTTCTTTCTAAACAACTTCTTAAAAACTAAGCACTGCAGTTTTTAAATATACACAGGCTTCCAAGTCCTTAAGTGCCTTGAGCATTTGCCTGAACTACACACTGAAGCTGATAGGTGACCAGGGATAAAGGAGCCAGGTGCTCTAGCCAACAACTTAAAGGGGGTTGTGCAATGTTTTTCCTTCCAGGTCAAACTGTGTGACTCTCCTGACTCTCTGAAAAATATCAAAGCCCAGTATTTTGAAGCATCCATCCAGGAATGTATTCCAGAGAATGTCAAAGGGTATAGACACTATTTTACACAAAGAATGTTTGAAAGAACAAAAACTATTTAATCTAGAATTTGAGGAAACTTGAGAGTTGTTCGTACTATTACACTTTCATATGCAAGTGAGAGATACTAATGCAAAATGGTTTAAGAAAAAAGCAGATGTGTTGGTTCAGGGACTCAAACTATGTCATCAGAACTTAGTCTTTCTTTCTTCATCTCTTGGTTCTACACTTCTCTGTGTTGGCTTTCTTGCCATCCATGTTTCCCCCTTCCTCGGGCAGCACCACATTTATCTCCTGTCCCCCTGGCAACACAAGTGAAAAAGGAGAATTTAGTCTTCCAACATTTCCTATGGAATTCTTGGATTCATTGGCTTTAAATGATTTGGTTTTGGTTAAATCCTCACTCTCAGCCCTGAAGAAGATACGGTCAAAGGAAAAGTGGTTCTTTAAGGAAAACTCTTATACTATTCCCACAAAGAGGGGAAAGAAGCAAAAGCCAAGCAGGCAAAAACAGTAGATATCCTACACTGCCATCAAGTTATGTGGTGGGCTTTCATGTGAATAAACTTCTATGAGGCCCCAGAAATGGGAAGTGGACTACTTGTATGAACCTTATAGAAAAGCAGATTTCAGCTCACCCCCAAAAAGGACCTTTTGACAATCAGAACCATTAGCAGTTGAAATGGGCTGCCTCAAGGTAAGCTATGTACCAAGTCCTTCCACATGTTCAGGCACAGGCCAGATGGGCAACTTTCAGTAGTATTTGCTGGGAATTCCTGCATTAGGCAGAGTGTTGCCTGCATGACCTGTAGGGTCTACAATTCTATTATCCTTGTTAATTTCCACAATTCAATTTGCAGTACAGGATAAACAAACCAACCTAATTTGATCTGGAAATTCTGCAGGCTATCACAGGTTATTTAATCTAAAACACATGGCTATAGCCATTATTATGTTTTCTGAAGTCATCTAACAGACGTGGTCCTTAACAAGGCCTCCATGTTATTAGTTTCACTTATGGCTTTTTCCAGCCTCCTGCTTATTACACAATTGCCTTTCATTCCCCTTTAGGTTGGGGTGGAGAGGAGCATGAAAGAGTTTTCTTCTTTCTTCCTTTTTCCTCTTAAATCTTATAATAGGCGAGTCCCGATTAAAATTACATTGCTTACAACTTTACCTCCAAATTCAGCTTTCACTTTGCAGGTTTTAGAATCTAAGAGAAATGGGAGCGGAGGCCATGGATAATTATAGCTCTGGACAAAGTTTATTAATGCAAATTTTCAAAGAAGAAGGAGTGAGATTTTTAAATTTGATATTAAAAATTAATTTATAAAGTAAATTTAATATACTGCAATAATGTTGGAATTAGGGTACCAAACCACCTGAGCCATACTCTTGAAGAAATAAATACATTGGTGTTAAATAGTATTTGCTTCTTTCAAAACTAAAAGCATCCAGCAAATAAAATTTTGTTTTGCCAGAGTGTGTCCATCCTTAATAACTGATTATATTCCTTGTCTTTTTCAGTGAATGTTGTGTCAATGTTACAGGAATTTTGGGAAAGCAAGCAGCAACAGAGGGCTGCGTCCCCAAGTGAAGGCGTGGTGGTCTATGAGTCCCTGCCATCTCCCGGACCTCCCTTTGTGAGTTATGTGACCCTCCCTGGGGGAAGCTGTTTTGGCAACTTTCAGGTAAGAAGTGACCATAAACTGGTAAGTGAAAGGTAATTGGGTTAAAACAGAGGAAGCCCTTTTATAAAATGGTAACATCATAAGTTTTCTTAATTGCAGTGAAAAAAGTTGTGGAATTATTTTATATTAGAGTATCCCCTGATACCTCTTCATGGAAAATGAACTTTATAGCATTTTATTTGCTTGATATCTGCTGCCTTTTCCCTCTAAATATTTTGGAATATACCTTAAAAAACAAGGGAACTTTGGCTCAGTCCTCCCATCATGGCCCTTTTATCAGTAGAAAGTCTTTAATTTCATGAATTTTGTAATCAAATACTAATCAATATAATATACAGCAAAGCATGAACCAACAACAAAGATTGAAACTCACAGGACTGGGTTCAAGCACCTGTGCTAAGCCGCAGTTCTGCCTCTGAATAACTGTATACTTTTGGGAAACTAATTTACCTTTTTGATTTCCCCAACTTTGAGATGGGGAATAATACCCACGGGGTTGGACAGGAGTCATGAGATATACATGCAATGTGTTTATTTGGTACATAGCAAGTATTCCAACTGTTGTTTTGATAATTATTATACTCTCCTAGTTGGTTAAATATCTCTTATGTTTATAATGGGTGTAAATGATGATGCATTTCTAGTTGTATACCTACTCACACAAAAACATTTGCCTACATTAACTATCAACATCTGGTTATCCAAGTGTGTGTAACAAATACTCATTGAGTGACTAGGAAATATCAAGCATTGGGCCAAGTAATGAGGATATGGTGCATATCTTGAGGAAATCTATGTATAAAAATATTATAGTAATTATATAGAATTATATTTGAGGGTCAATGAAAGTATAAAGGAAGGAACTTCTCAATTTACCAGTCACCTTTATAAGTACCCCTTTAGTACAGTACATCATCTCTCAATTTTCAATAACTATAATTGCCTTATAAGACAAAATCCTTTATTTATAGTTTATAGACAATGTGAAATCACAAGTGTTAAAATTTCTCTCTTAGCTTTGACAACTAGGAAGCTGAGAGGCAAATTTTCAGTGTATCTCTTTGTAGTATAAGTCTACAGAACTTAATGTCATGCATGCAGTTTTTAGAACTAACCTCATACTCACTATTATTTATATTTCTACCTTTACTCTCCCTTTGAATGTAGTGTGTCTCACTCATTTATGTTATCCTGTTACCATGTATCTGTTTTATGTTATTTCAGCTTTTTTGGGAAGTGAGGGTTGGATATAGTTGAATAAATAGACCCACAAACCTATGTCTGCCCAGAGGAAATCAAAAGGTTCAAGGGGAATGCAATCACAATCTGAGGTGCAGTAGAGGATATCTTTGCCAGTTGGTAAAGGGAAGATGACGTTCTTAGAGAACAGCATGTGCAAAGGCATGGAACAAAGGAAAACCACCAGCACTTTCAGAATGCTGGTAGCAAAATTGTGTCTGTGGCAGAGAAGTGGTAGGAGATGATGGTTAAGCACTCACATCAAACCATAAGGGATCTTCATGCTTTGCAAAGGAGAACAGGTTTTATTCTATATAAAATCAGAAGCCCCAAAGGGTTCAGAGCAGGAGAGTGATATATTCAAATGAGTTTCAGAAAGATTACTCTGGCAGTAGCGAGGGGTAATTTTAAGGCTAATCAAAATATTCTCTTCAAAACGTCTGACCCAGCCAGCTAAGAAGGTCCTGCCTTCTCCTACCCTGAGCAATGGTCACCAGTAGATTTTGACTTTTGACTAATGAAAGTGAATTGCCTAATGAGGATGATTTGAAAGTGGGTCTAGAAGCCTTCGTACAGGGCTTAATGTAAGCCCAGACACTTAAAACAGGATGAGGAGCAGGTAAGGAAGAAAGACAGCAACTGAGGAAGCCATTCCCTAATCTACATGAACCTGCATTCTATTACTGAGCATCCTAAGGGAAAGTCTGCCCACTCAGATGGAGCAGACTTCCCATTCCAGGTGAAACAGACCTACTCAGCCACAGAGCAAGGTCTTACCAGCCACCTGAATGAATCTATTTTTTTTGCCCATGAATGTCAGTGGGCTAAAGATCACCAAACATGTGAGGAAAGCTAAACGCAAAAGAGAAAAGGTCAAGGCAAGCGAACAAAAGAAGAGAAATGATCCACGCGGCAGAGGACATAAGAGAGTATTACAATGAGTATCCTCAAAAAATTATGGGAGGACATTTATCCCTAAAATAGCTATAGAAAATAGAAGCAAGCCGGAAACAAGAAATTTAAAATATGATTGTCAAATTAAAACAATAAAAATAAATAAATAAAAGAGAAATAAACAGATGAGTGGACATAGATGACAGCCAATTTAGTAAGGATAACAAAGTTAAAAAATAAGCAGTAAAGTAAATTTTCTAAAACTTAGAGCGAAAGACAGATGGAAAAAAATTAGTACAGAAGACGTGGGAATAAATCCTGGAGGTAAATATTAATGTAAGTTCTAGAAAGAGACAAAGAAATGGGAGAAAATAAATAACAGAATAATTTTTCTTTGAGTTAAAGAAAAGCACAATTTTTTATATTGAAATGGCCCACCATATTCCAAGCAGGATCATGATAAAAGAATCACACAGCTCTGAAGCTGTGTGGAACTTACAGATAGCATTCTGCTTAAAAGATGAATAAAGAGACTTTTTTTAAAATACAACATTTGTATATTGATCTCAGTTTTTTGTTTTTGCTTTTGTTTTTTAATCCACATTGAATGTAGATGTAGCGTAGCTTTGGGGGAGTTGATGAAATATAGCAAAAACTAACAAACGTGTCAACAAAATCAAAAACTATTTCTTCGAAAAGATAAATAAGAAAAAAAATCTTTGACATTTCTGAGTAAGAAAAAAAAACAAGACATATACTATACTAAGCATGAGAAAGGGGATCCAAATATAGGAGTGTACTATAAGAATGCTACATAAACAGTTATATTTTTAAAACATGAAAAGTTAGATGATATTGACTACTTCGTGGGAACTCTCTGTATTACCTTTGAAACTCTTCTGTGAGTCTAAATCTATTTCAAAATAAAACGTTTTATTTGTTTTGTTGTTGTTTAAAAAAAAAAGCTTCAATGGCTACCTATTTATTACCTTCTTATTAGTCTTAATGACTTATTCTGGCAACAAAGATTATACAGTTGGCTCCAACTTTTCCTTCCTTCTTTATCTCCCTGAATTCCACTTCAGACACTCAGCACTTCAGCCTAACAGTTCTTCCTCTTTGCCTTGACCTCTTCTAGCTACTCCCATACTCACACTGTGACCTAATCATGAAGTTCTGTTGCCACTTTCTCTGCATGCCTAAATATTGCCTATCTTCCAGGATTCCGCTCAAAATGTCATACTCTCCATGAATTTCCCCTGATTCTCCCTGCTAGATATCTCTGCCTCTTATTTCCCAAAGCAGTTATCTCTGTTTCTCTCCTAGTATTTTTGTATTTTTGCCTTATGCTACAGCTACTTATGTACGTGTTCTGTCTCTATAATAAAATGTAAGTGACTCAGGGACAGGGTCTGTGTTCTTATATGCACAGCACTGTGCTGTACATATAAGTGTTCAATAGATTTTGTTGAATGACTAGCTAAATGAATGAATCCCAAGAATTAATAAAATTAATGAAATTAACAAATCCCAAGAATTAATGAAATTTATATTTGTCCTTTTTTGTATATAACCACTATTGATTGATATATAAAATAGTATATACTATTATAACAATATGATATAGAAACTAAGATATTTCACTTAACTGAAAAGTAGTGGGCTGGGAAGGAAAAGTCAGTAACATTAAAATCATCTGATATTATTATGTTCCTATCTGTGCTTAAAGTTTTGGAAGTAGATTAATATGAAAGTGTTGATTTTCAAAACCTTTTAATTCTCCCTGCATTTAATTTATGCATTAGTAACTTTACCTCCACTCTATCCCCATGATCATACCCAAGATTTGGCCATACTCACATCCAGGTATGCATGTATTTGTTCATATTAATAAATACATTTATTATAATCTGTTTAGAATATAATATATTTGACAGATCAGTGAATGAATCTAGAGGATATGAATCTAAGAAATTCTAGAATTCTCGTTTTTGTTTTTGCTATCTTGAGAATTATGAATTTCCCAATTCTCTCATAAATTCCTACCCAAAATGATAAGGCTTCCCTTAGGTAGTACATGAAACATCCTCTTTGTGATCTTTAAAAAATAGAAAACGAAATGCAAAAATGAAGCTCTTCAGCAAGGAGGCCTCTTGGGGATCTCTCTGATCATTTCAGGGTCTCTTTTTCCTTATGTTTAAATGATCATATTTTAAGGTTCTCAAGAGGATTGTTAACATCCTTGTTTTAAAAGATTCGGAATTTCCTGAATCAAATATGTTTTGAAAATGTGTTTGGATGATTGGCTGCCAAATCTGGCCCCTTAACCTTTTGGCCCTCCAAAGTATGGTTTTAGAAAGGAAAACCAGAAAGTAAAAAGAAAAAAGAAAACTTTCTCTAAAGCAATATCCTTGCACTATTCTTTATCAGTTCAGAAACCATCTTAAATGCTATTTTCACCATGTAACATTTTATCACGTTTTTACCAGCAGTTGGCCTGTGAGAGCCTACATGCTCATTCTTGCAATGCCTTTCACATAATCAAATGTCACCTTTGTGCATTGCAAATCATTTCACGATGGATTATTAATGCCCACACTATGTGCTCAGACATGGAGAAACCATTATGCCAGCAGTAGCCTTCTTACTGAGCCCTGGATGTCACCTCCAATGGTGCCAAGTAATTGAAAATACTTGAAGTGGAGTATGGGACTGGATTGCAGGATTAATCCCTCTGGTTTCATGGAAACTGTAAGAGAGTATGCTCATTCATTCTTTAGAAAAGTGGTATTCAGACTGAGTTTTAGTTTTCTGATTAATCAAAGGAAAGCAGTCAAAAGGCTCTGATGGACATAAACCACTGGTTTCAGGCAAAGAAACCTCCTACTGAAATAAATGGGAGGCCGTGTCCAAGAAGACTAAAGAATTTTCAGTTAATCTTGACACTACAACCCACAAAACACAAAGAACTGGAGGGAAAGAAAGCAGCCATAGTCCTGCCTTTAAACCATGCCTTCATAAACTACTATAGTATAGGAAAAGAGAAGTCAAAATATGATTCATTTTTTAATTTCTAAACAATAAATAAAATGATCTGTCAATGCTAAATTATTTTTCTTTTAGAAAATTATATTGAAACACATTGGTACTTATTGTGCCTTTTATGAAAGAAACTATCTGCTATTAAGTAGAAATTCATGGATTTTAGACATATTTTCTTTATGCCATTTTTGTCTAGCCAATTAATCTGTGCCTGGCCACATATTATGACCATGAAAACTTGCAGTAATTTCCATTTTTTATAATAAGAGCAACACAAGTTCCATCAGATCAACGTCTGGCTCCCCTCTTGATAAACTCAGAAGGAAAGCCACTCATTGTATCAGCAGCTGTTTTTGTTTCCAAATCCAAAAGAAGAACTTAATTGAATATTTTCTTATTTTATATTTTAATTTAAAAAATTTGATTAAAAGGTTTGTGATTCAAATTTCATTTTCAAGCTGTGACATGGTCTTCTATATAGTCATCTAGAGTGATTTGGATTAATGAATTTTATTCTTATTTGAATAAAGAGAACTTCCCTTGGGTATAGTACTAGACCATGAGATTATTTAGGTGCATGAGTTATGTTGAACAAAAAATGTATCCCTTGGCTAAAATTGATGCAATAACTCAATTTATTTGAAGTGTAGGACACTAATTCATTGGGGTATTATGTCTTTTTCATATAAATATTTTGTCATTAAAATTGCTTCATAGACAAATAAATACAGTGTTAAACACTGGGGTCAGGTACTTAGGCTTTTTGTACAATGCCAGGCACCACATGAAATTGAGATATGTAATATTTCCATAGATAAACTGTCGATTGATTTATTTTGTTTTGTTTTCAACCAATGTTTGGTGTTGTGTAACAGGGCTTCACAGTTGGGAGATATGAGATGGATACTTAACAGCAGATGAGTTGCTTGCAAAGCTCTGTTTCTAAAGGGCCTTTAATTTTTATGTCACTTAATTTTCAAACCAAAGCCTTTGCCTATAATGATACCTAGAAAACTACTTTTCAAGTGTACATTCTGGCTAAAAGAAGAGTAAGAGTTTTTATTTTGCTTTGTTTTAGTTACTTAAGGCAGTAAGCACACTTCACTTACATTATCAGATATAAAACACATGTTTTATACTTTCTGCACCGAATGATTCTTTTTTAAATCAAGGGAATTAAAAGTATATTTAAATCACTATAAACTAAGTTTATAAAATTAAGTTTTTCCCAGGAGAGAAGGACTAAAAGAAAATTTGATTAATTCATTGACTTGACTAAATGGAATTGTAGTGCTTTCTTTTTACCGATTATTAAATAAGATCTAGCCTTAACATTCCATACCCAAAATAGAGAGTTTCTACAAAAAAATTGAGACTATTGCCCTGCATTAATGCTGTTTTAATGTTAAGTATTTCTATTTTAAATCAGCCTTGACCTTTTTCTTCTCTGCCTCTAGAGTTGACTCAGATGCATGACCCACTATGCAATACAATTTAACTTCTAAAGCAGGTATTTCCTGTTAGAAATCTCCACAGGAAAGCATTCGATTTTGTAACTAATAAGACCTAAAGATAGGAAGATTAGTTATAACCCCTTCCCATTTGAAAGTCATATGTCGGCTAATGATCAGACTCTGAAGACTTGCCCATGAAACTGGGAGTGCATATTATTTTAATGAGACCTCATATTTATTCCCCAGACCTTGACTCTGTCTCTTTTCTTATCAAGCAAAGTGAATAAAGGGCTTGGCCTCCAAATAGAATAACAGTGTAGTGAAAGGGAAAGGCTCCGAGGTAAATAAAGACTTGGCACTACCTCCGCAGGAGTCTCCCAGGCCTGAATTAGAGGAAGATGCTCACTGTCTCAGGAGTTGCTGAGTGAGGAAGAAAGGCTGACTCTATTTTCCCCAACCCCCCTCCATGCCTCTCAGTGCAATCAGAGCCAAGTCCTTTTACATCAAAGCAACTGTAAAAATAAACCAAAATTTTGAGCCCTGATCAATTCATCTTGTCTGCACCTTAACTTGAAAAAAGAAAAAGAAAAGAAAAAAGGGAAAAGAAAAAAAAAAAACCTCAAGGAGCAAAACACAACATGGTTTTGTAATAGTTACCAGGGACCTTGGTCTAGGTATGTGTATAGAATAGCATTTGCGGCAGAGGTACATGAGGAGGAGGCCAGGTGGTTTATATTATAAAAATAACATTCTGACCCACCATGTGCATGAAACATTTCTTTCAGTTGACAGGAACTGCTGAGTTTTCTCTGAAAATTGGACTCCCAGACCACTCCCCTCCCCCATACCAAGCAAAGACCCCCATTCCCAGCACACACAGAGCTCCAAATTGTTCTCAATGTATTTACAGCCAGCCTGACCTATGGAGAAACAGACACGATATCAATTTGGGTGACTTGAGTTCCAGCAGTTGCCCTTTACACATCACCATCTGGAAGAGGGGAAAAAATGCTAATATATTAACAATTAGATAAATTGGAACACATGCAAATGTTCATGCTTAGACCAGAGCAGTCGAGGTCTTAAAGAACTGAAAGGGTCCTTAGCAGCAGAGCCTGGTTTGTGGCATTCTTTGTGCTGATGGTTTGCTGTCTGGATGAAACTGAGGCGTTGGTGACACTGACCAGAGCAGGCAGCCATAGACACAAACTCTGCAAGTCACTTGCTGAGACTTGGACCTAAGTCACAAAAGCAAAACATTCCCAACCACCTGAATGACAGACTTGACAGTCTAAAGGATTTGGGCAAGAATTCTCACCTTTCATAGAGTCAGTTTATTTGTTTTTGCCACCTGCATAGTCCCAGCTCAGGAGATCCCCTTGGGTACCATGTGCTGCTGAGCAAATGCCACTTAAATAACACTGACCTACTCTTGACTCCAGGAAGGACATCTTCAGCTTTGAGTTTGCATGTAGATACAATCTGTCACATTTGCTATTACATTGCTGTTCTTATTCAAAAACTTCACTCCTCGTAGACCATTTTTCAACTCCTTGGCTACCCTAGGTAGGCACTGAGTAAAGTAAGTCTAACTTGGTTTTATACATTTTGGATCTGCAGATCTACTTTTTTCTTGATTCTTTAAAATATAAATATGAATAATTCTAAAAAGTCTGTTGTACATTCAAAATGGAGAGAAGTTACTTATATAAATGTCTTTCTATGTGCTTTCCTCTTTTAAAAGCACTGTAGTTGGGAGGTATGTACAGTAAAATCTTCATATTCAGAAACAGCTACACCACACATGTATCCTGCCCATTTTCTAATACAAAGCATGAGAAAAAAATATTAATCTAATGAAGACTACCAGGGAGGTAATTGTTCAGAGTATAAATTGCGTCAGCCTGCCTATAAGGTTTCCTGTGAACACACATTATGATGTATATGTTTTAATAAGAATCTTTAAAAAGTTAATAAATTCTTGGCTTAAAAATAAATAATTAATTAACAATAAAATTAGTTTCTTATTAGGCATTTCTATTTTTATAACATGTACATGGCTACCAAATTTTTATTAATGTAATAACTTCTATACATCCTAAAAAGCTGACTAGCCATTATTCTATTTTGGGACAGCCTACTGGCCCACAAATTAATCTTGGTTGATTAATTTTATGTTGCATGGCGTGACACTTTGGAAAATTGTCATGGAAGACATAAAAACTACTGAGCAGAAAAATAACATTTAGACCTCAGTTAAGACAGCAATGTTTATATAAGTCCTAAGGGCCTAATTATAGAACTGTCATAAAGGATTTTTTATTTTTAGCCCTAAGACTGCTTTTTCTTGACTTGTGTAGAAGCGATTTCTCTAATAAGAAATTAGCATATTTGATGTTCACAGAGGTGGGTTTAACATTGTGCTATTGTGATTTATAATAAGAAATATATATTTGGCCTTTATCCTGTTTCCTGGCACAAAGTTCCTAACACCCTTGGAATTTCCTAACTGATAAGAGTAATAAAGATATCTTTTGTTATTCATAACAAAACCCTTTTCTACCACACCTCAGTTTATGTCAATAAAGTGACTTTCGGGAAACCCCTAAAGATGGGGATTGGTTGCTAGAGGAATCAACCCTGGGACTTCCTGGGAGGGGAGAGGGAGTGAAGATTAACTTAATCACCAATGGTCAAAGATTTAATCAATCATACCTACATTATAAAGCCTCCATAAAAAAATGATGGGATTTGGAGAGCTTCTAAGTTGGTGTACATGTGGAGGTGCTGGGAGGGTGATACGCCTTCACTCTCAGGGGCTGGCAGGGGCTCAGAGAGGGAATGGAAGTTCTGAGCCCCTTCCCATATTCTTTGCCTCATGATTTCTTCCTCTGTTTCTTTTATAACAAATCAAGTAAGTAAACTGTTTTCCTGAATTGTGAACCATTCTAGCAAATGATGGAACCAGAGGAGGGGGTTGCAGGAACCAGAGGAGGGGGTTGCAGGAACCAGAGGGGGGGGTTGCAGGAACCTCTCATTTTCAACTGGTTGATCAGAAACATAGGTGACAACCTGGACATATAATTAGTGTCTGCAATTGGAGCAGTCTTATAGGACAGAGCCAGTAGTTTATGGGATCTGATGCTATCTCCAGGCAGATAGTTTCAGAATTGAGTTAAACTGTAAGACACCCAGCTCATGTCAGAGAAGTGGGTTTTCCCTGAAATAATTGGTGATCATAGCATAAAAAATTCAAGCGTAATAGTGTAGCAGAGTTTTCCTTTTCAACCATGAGGGCAATAAAGCTTCTGCATATGCTCTTTCCAAATCACAATGTCATTTTTTATTTGTAATTTCATATTATTTTTCATAAACAAGATATCCCAAATTGTATAAGCTTCAGATCCCACAAAAACTGGTTCTGTCACGGCCAAATTAGAAGGTAGAACAACATTCCTCTAAGAATAGTCCTGGGTTTGCCTGCCTTAGAATCACCCAAAAAGCTTGTTAAAATGCAGATCCCCCCACCACAATCCATCTAAGGAGACTGATTCATTAGGTCAGATTGGGACCTAGGAATGTACATTTTTAACAACTTGGCAGTCTTACTATGAATACTAAAGTTTTTGAACCGTTGTTTCAGAATCCCGGACTAGGCTTAGCAGTGATCTTCATAGTGTACCCAGTGGACTCCTAGTCACTTGTTCGGTGATCTGTCATCCAAAATAAAATAAAAGGCCAAATGGGCTGGTCTTGGGAGAATTTCTTATCCAGTGGAACTTGCGACGTTTAATTTTAATCACTTTTGCTCTTGAAGAGTTATGAAATACTTTTTTTTTTTTTTTTGAGCAATCTTATGTGGTAAAATCCCAAATTCTCTTGGCTTCGTATTTAATCAAGGGTCACTTCCAGCCAGCATGAGAAACTTCCTACAGAAGATGACATTTGATCTTCTGGTCTAGTCATGAAGACTGGAAGCAGCTGAATTGGGTAGTTCTTGAGCCATGGGACCTCTCAATGTTCCCTCTTCCAACAGTCTAGGTAGCAAAAAGCGTGAAAAAGACAGTAGGAGGGAAGGAGATATTACAGTCAGCACATTCCCCTCCTCATTGAGCACAGTTCCTCCTAAATGAACTTGAGTTCATCATGCCGGGGTGTGAGGAGATACTGCTGGAATCTTATGTCAGAATGATCTATGGAGCATCAAAGTTGAAGCTTTGGTTAAAGTAATCACTGATTTGGGGAACTCTAAGACTTTAGCCAAATTATATATTCTTTCCTTCCCAGCGTAAGTGACCATTTCTGTGAGAAGAAGAATAGTATAGTGGTTAAAATCTGGACTCTCAAGTCAGACAGACTCGGAGTTGAATCTCATTTTGGTCGCTTTTTAAGTTTTATGACCTTGGAATATGTAATCTCTCTTTCTTTATTTGCAAAATAAGAGTAACAACAAAACCAACCTCATAAGATTGTGGTAATAACTGAATGTGACGATAAACGTAAAGTGCTTAGTTTAGCACCGAGCATGTAGTGTCAGCAGTTAGGATGACTATTACCAGACTCTCCTTCAAGGGTGGGCTGAAAGAGTTCCTAATTACTTGATGTGAGCAAAGTCTTTATATTAGTTATCTATGGCTGGGTAACAAATTGCCTCAAAACTCTAATGGTCTCACAGCGTTTCTGAGGGTCGAGAATCTGGAAGCAGTTGAATTGGGTAGTTCTCGAGCCATGGGACCTCTCAAACTGTAAGGGCCTCCTGAAAATTTCAGTCACGCTGTTGGTTGGAGCTGTAGTCATCTGAAGGCTTGTTCGGGTCTGCAGGATCAATTTTCAGTGTCCCTCAGATGGCTGTTGGGAGAAGGCAGTAGTTCTTTACCATGCATGCCTTTCTGTAGAGCTGCTCACAACATGGCAGCTGACTTTTCCCAGAGCAAGTGATCAAACAAAGAAAGCAAGTTTGACCAACACAGGAGCCACAGTGTCTTTTATAGCTTGATATCAAAAGTGACATAGCATAACTTGTGCCATATTCTGCTGGTTACACAGACCAACTCTGGTACAGTGTGAGACAAGTCCAGTGTGGTACAAGTCCACTAGAGTGCAGGAGGCAGTGGTCACTGGGGGCCGTAACAGAGGCTGGCCACCATGGCCTTTACACAGTTTTCCTGAGTCGTGCCACAGATGCGCTTAATTTTTTTTTTTTTTTCTTTAATTTTAGATTAGAGCCAGGAGGCTTTGAAATGATTATAGTGGTTTATAATCTACCAGCAAATGAAAGGCATCTGAGCATCAAGATAAATGTCTGAGTGGGGTCTGCTAGCCACTTGGAAAGCATGTGGCTCCACATGCCTAAGAAATCCACAGCTGACTTTAGTAAAACCTCAACTATTAAATATTCCAGCTCTGCACTTTCACAAAGTGCAAAGGACAGAAGCTGTCTCTCTATATTAACAAGTAAAAATGGTTAGTGGAAAAGGCACGGTTTACAAATCTGTATTTATGATTGGGGTCTGGCTGAAAAACAGCAAGAATAAACCATACAATCTGAGAAGTCTAATTCTAGCAGGAAGTTGCTTTGAAATAACATCATACTTCACTCACTCCCCAACCGATGTCTTTGATGACCAGTTTGGACACATTAATAAAATGTCCTGTCATTTACTATATTTTATTTTCTTGCAGCGTTTCCCGCTGTTTGGTGGTAACACTAACAGTGCCTGTTCTTACAGAAGAATCCACACTCTGATTTAGATTTGCCAAGTGGATTGCTTTTGGCTAAATTTCTTGCCCAAACACAAGTCCTATGGCTTGAGAAGTCCTATTAAAAGATCCCTAAAGAAAAATACGCAGCTTTTACTGGCTTGGATTTGTAGGTCCAAAATTTAGAAGAAAGCAGCTGGTTAATATTAAACATTTTGAAGTACTTGTCTTTCAGAAATACGGAGAACAATAGCAAGAAAAGCCCTTTGATGGCTCAGAATTTATTTTATTTTATGTACTTATTAATTGGTATACTTTCTCCCCTATTTTAACCAAATATTCTGTACATTGAAACAATAAAATAAGTAAAGACATGTGTCTGCTTTAAAATTTCGATATTGCTTAAGTCTCCGTAGTTCTTTTTCATGCTTTCTGGGTAAAGGCTCTTTCTGTTCTCTCAGCCAGGCAGCACTTTGATCTCAGAAGCAATGCCATTTGGTTGTAAATGTATGTGGCTCCTTTGATCTGGTACTTAGCTGGTCTTATTTAAAGTAGATAGTTTCTTTTATCTAAGTAGTGTTTACTAGGTCTCTCCCTGTGAAAGATGATATAAATTGATATTATTTAGATAGAAAGTTAAAGTTTCCTAAAAGTACCTAGATCTGAATCTAATTCTCTAAATTCTAAAACCCCAATGTCTCTATTACAGATTTTATAAAGCAAATTCCTATTAAAATGAGCTGCTCCTATAGATGTCAGGTAATACTTGCAAAAACTCTGTTTGCTTTTTAATGAGAAACTGGTTTTCCGAAGTATAATAAACATATTCTACATTCAGGCAAAAGTGGTAATCTCAGAATTTTGAACTTAATGGCCAATTATCCCTCTGAAATTCAGGTATTAATATATTTTTATATTACTGGGTTAGGCATACTATACAGGGTATATTGAAATGGGACTTTTTAAAAATAATAAGTACATAGCTTTAATTTTCCTCTTAAGAGGATTTCTTGAGCATTTTATCAGGTGCATTAGTGACTTGCGTTTGAATTTCCTAGGCTGCATTCAGTTATTCATTCAACAAAACATATTGCAGGTGCAGAGACAGAAAAATGACTGAGTCACAGACTCTGCCCTTAGCTTGCTCACGGCCCGGGGTCTGGGGGGCAAAGCACTAGCAAACAATTACATGGCAGTGTGCCTCTCATGGACAGTGGTCCTCTCAGCTTGGCCTTGGGAGTGATCAGGAAAGGCTTCCTGGAAGAGGTGGCACCCACGCCCAGTGAAATACTGCTGACTCAGAATTTAGTGTCCAAAGCAGCTGGTTAATATTCCACAATGCAAAGCCAAGTCCACAATGCAAAGCAAACGTATCTGCCCAGACACCCCCTTTTTTCCCCCAGTTTAATACAGGTAGCCTAAACCTTGAGAGAGGTCTAAACCTTAACTGGCTTTGCTGCTTTCTGAAGTTATCCCAAAGCCTTCTTGGTCATCATTCAACACTAGGGAGAAAAACCCCAAACTACTTTTCACTTACATCTTAGACCTTTAGCTCAGTTCTTTATTTGCAGGGGATATTGGAAATATCTTTGTGCTGCAAGTTAAAATAACTGCTTTTAATCGTTCTGTTTTGTTACGCTCCTGACATTTTATTTCCAGTCCTCCTTGGTATCATGTTTCTACCATTTCAGAAGTCTTGTCATTACTTCGTCCGTGGACTAACCATGTATGAGCACTATCAGGCATTCTGGAGGATGCTCAAGAGGAATATAAGGGGCCTTTCCCAGACCTGGAGGTTGGGAGAGGGGCGGGAAGAAGTAAGCTGTAGTCAAGTATAGGATTATTACAATAGCAGTCACGACTGTTCTAGGAGGGAGGTTGCAGAAGGGGAATCAGAGGGGCCTGGGGCTTGACCTCAGGAGACTCATTCTGGGTTTGTGGAGATGAAGAGGCAAGATTGGCTTCCAGAGGACACAAGAGCATGGATTTGGAGTGTTCTTAGGACCGTGCAGGAATGGTTAGCACTGGGCAGGTGAGGTAGGGGCAGGATGTGCTGAAAGAAAACTGGAGGGATTTGGCTTTTGCCCACCCAGTGGTGCTAACAAGCCACCGAGACTGAGGAACTGTCCAGTGAAATGGGATCTTTGGTACTTTCCCTGTTCTTTCACTTCAGTCACCAAGTACTACTGATTCTGAGAATCATGCATTTTAGGTAAGTAGAAGCCTTGAAGATCAGAGAGCCTCACCTCCCATTTGTCCAGCTCCAAAGTTCAGGCAGCCCAGGTCTTGCAGTCAGCGGCTGAGCCAGGGGTTTTGGCAGCCCTGCTGACCAGGACCTGGGCCTGGGCTTCTCTTCCTAGGGCTTGTTTCCCTCTAGGAGTTCTGGAGTAGAGCCTAGGACCCTAGAGAGTTCACAGGAGCTGTGGAAGAGAGATGCCATCACAGTCTGGGGTCCTCCAACAGGAGTGGACTCCAGGGACAGTGTAGTTCTCATAGGGCTTCATCCCTACTTATCTGGGCTGCTGAGATCCATGCCAAGCCAGAACTTGAATAAGAGGAGTTGTTGTTTATAAGAAAAGAGACAAAAGAGGACAGAAAAGAATCAGGATACAATGAGCAGAGCTGTGTGAGCCATGAGAAAGCCAGGCTAGGAGGATTGGTAGCAATGTTACATTTGGGATAAATGACTTTTTTTTTTTTTTTTTATGAGTTACTAATCATAGGCCTCCTGTGGCCCCTAACTTCAGAAAAGACAAATGGAGCATGTGTCACCCAAACTGCACAGACTGACAGCAAGATGGAAGGGTCCTCAAGAAAATTAGGAAATTGTTATTAGAAGGAAGGTGAGGGATAAATGCTGGAAAAGCAAAAACAACAGATATTGACAGCATTCCTCTCATTCTAACCTGGAGGTACAAAAGTATAGGAGTAGAATATTCTCATGGAGGGTTACATGTGCAAGGCATTCTCACTGCTTTATATTAACTAATATAGTTTGAGCCTGTCCTCAAACCTGTGACACAGGGACTACTATTATTCTCATTTACAGAGGAGGGAATTGAGTCACAGAAAGACTAACGCCCAAGATCTTTCAGCTGGCACGTGCCAGAGCTGGCATCTGAAGCCACGCACTCTGACTCCAGAAGCTGTGTTCTTGAATTATTGTGTTAAATGTATCTCCCACTTTCCTCCTTTCATTACATTGTTTTCTTCTGAAATAAGGATCTGAGGAAGGCCCTGATAATGAATGTAATCACCTAGCACACAAGAGTAGCCATTATTACTTTTGTTACTGTTTATTAACAGAGTATGCAAAACCTCTGGTGCATAGTAGACATTCAATGACTATGAAATAAAACGAAAAGCATTTGAAGAACAACCAGGACATTCACATGTGATCTAGAGCTGAAAGAAAATCTACATGATCATCGGGGGATTAGCAATGGATATAAAAGAATAGATACAGACAGTAAATGTATGAATAGAAAGGCCTGGAGACCCATTGAGGCAGGGACAAAATGGTGAGATGGTAAATCCTTTAATGACTCCTCTCCTTCCCTTCTCAAGTACTGCTTAAGTAGAGCTGAGGCCAGACGGGATGCAGCTAAAGTGGCCCTAATCAACTCCCTTTTCAATGAGCTGCCCTCTCGCAGGATCACCAAGGAATTCATTATGGAGAGTGTGCAGGAAGCGGTAGCTTCCACCAGCGTGAGTACCCACCAGGGAAGGGAGGGGCTGGCTGCACTCAGAATACTGAGGCATTTGAATCTTGGGAGATGCAAAGTGAGCACATTCTTTAAGAATTGTGCAGGTTTAATTTTTACCCATTAAATCATTAATTTTCGGCAAAAATAGCACTTGGATTGGAAATCACAAAATTGGAGCTGACTCTCTATTCCTCATCTCAGTAATATTCTTTAACTTTCCTGGATCACAATTAATCAAGTTTTAAATCAAGGTAGATAATCCGATCCACCTTGATTTGTTTATTTGAATGTTTGCTGTTTGAAGAGTATTGATTCTTTTAGGGCCTGAGAACACATGCAATTGAATACTGCTTTAATCTAGAGATAAGCTATCTTATTTTTTCCTAACCTTGACTGATCTTAAAAATTTTCTCAAGTGTTTATTAAAAGTGCCAGTTTCCCAGCTAGCGTGGGTGCTGCAATCTTTTTTTAAGAAAACCCTGACTGCTTAAATATGGGAAAAGCCATATGCCCAATACCTGTTAACTATTATAAGTATTATGCTTAATATCAATTACTTCTTTCAGGGAGCTTTGAAAATTTTTGTAATGGACATACTTAAATGTAAAGTGCTTTAAGAGCAAAAAATTTGGCTTGGAAACTAAGATAGGATTTTTCTCGGCAGTCCAGGGGTAGATGATTTGCCCCAAGAATTATGTATAGCTCCTGATCCTTGTTATCTCCAAACTATCAACTGGGGAGGAAGCCTTGGGTCCCCACTGTAGCAGGTGTCTCTCTGTGGGTCCTCCAACGGCAGGAACTTGGCATTATTGGAGGGTTTCATCAACGCCTGGCTTGCCTTTAGCATGGATAAACCCCATCTGACATTTTCATTCTCTGATTCCCTTAATCTAAAAGTTCTGTCATTCTAGAGAAGCCACGGATAATGAAGGAGACATTATCACACTAGCAGTTACCTTTTTGCTCTTTTTCCTGTCATAAATGTTCTTATCATGCAGAAGAGAGTTAGGGGAAAGGTTAGAGAGTGGTTGACCTGGCTTGGAGACGTCAGGGACCTCTGTTCTATATCTGCTCTGAGGATGAAAGATAACTGCTTTCCTATTCTATAAATTTTGAGTGCCTTTGAGAAAGAGAACTTAGGAAAATGATGCCTGGTTTCTACGTATGGCATTTACTCAGGAGCAGGGAGGGAGCCTTAGTGTAAATGTAATTTATCATTTTTTTATGAAAATTTCTAAGGAAAAAGAATATATAAGATTTGCAGGCTTCTGGGTGGATTTCCTCTGGGATATTTAAAAGCCAACATAAATATTTCAGCAGCAGTGTGTTAATGTTATTGCATTTAAAAGCTATAAATTTGCTGCTATCTGACTGGTAGTTGTATGTTCAGTATCACAAAGCCATTGCCAACTTTCCCAGGAATCTAAGGCCATGGGATGTTGAAGGGCAGGCCCCAGTCCCATTCTAGAGCTTGTGTTAGCTTTTTTACTGCCAGTCTCCCTAAACAAATTAAAGGAGAATCTCATTTCTACCCATCACCCATCCACCTTGTTTGCTAAAGGTTAACTGGTTCAGAAGTGAAAAAATATAAACCAAGATCCGTGTCTCCAATCCAAACACCAGCATATTATGAAAAGTTCCCATTAGGAATCATAGCAGCAGAATATGAATGGTCCATACAGCTGGAGAATTCTTTCCCTGTCAGTTACATCATCCTGCCTGGTTATCATCAGAATCAGAGCAAGGTTGTCATTCCAAAATTTCAATAACACATGAAAGCATCCTCAAAAGGCAACTATTCTGACATTAATGCCACCACAACAAAAACCTTGTGCAAGGGTACAGGAATTTCTACTTTGGGATAATTATTCTTTCAATGAGTATATATAATCAGTTAACATTCTAATCAAAAGCCAGATTCAAATTGATCACAAAACCTCTTTACTCTGAGTCATGGTGAGGTTAAAGGTTTTATCCCAAATCAAATGGAGACTGACTTGGTTGTAGAATGCACATCGGAAGGGTTAGGGCAATAATAGAAAGACATCTGTGGGACCACAGTGTTTATTTGTGACCACCCAAAGAAGAGGAGCGAAAACCATAATATTTTCCTTTTTTGCTTCCTTCTCTAGGGCACTTTGGATGATGCGGACGATCCCAGCACCAGCATCGGAGCCTACCACTACATGTTGGAGTCAAATATGGGGAAGACCATGCTGGAATTTCAGGTACCTGACTTCTTGCCACTTGTGTATTTTGCTACACAATTCAGATGCCTAGGAGAATGACACTCTTATCATTAACATCTGTCCCCAAAATCTACTTTTTGTTTGTTTGTTTTGGTCATTTAATCTAACCCTCTTAGAATCCAGCATGATAGCTCCATCTTAGCCACACTTCAGTAGGCTAAAATAAACAAGCAAACAAGGCACAATCTTTGCTTTCTTAAAGGGAAGTGACAGACTTAAGTCTAAGAAACAGGGAACACCACTGTCTTATTACTATAATTTTCCACCAGCTTTTCAGTATAAATTTTCCCCTTAAACCAAATTAAACAGTGAAGTGTTGGTTGTGACCATTTAGCAGGCTACGACCCTTTTTTCATTCACTGCAGACAAGCAATAATAGAGCTGAGGAACTATATTATCTATTTCTAAACTAAATAATTATATCAATAATAAGAAGAACAATAATAGCTGATGTTTATTGGATGCTTACTTCTTCTGGCACTGTGCTAAGTATTTAACAAATATTATCATAATTTAACCCTCACAATGAACATCTGAGTATTTATTATTCCCATGTCATCACTGAAGGAAGTATGCCATATAACCTAGCAAATGGCAGAGCCACAGTTCAGACCTGGGCAATCTGATTTTTGAGCTCATGCTCTTAACTGTTATCCTACACTGGCCTCGGCAGATGAAAATTCAGTAGTAATTAGTTATAAAATCTTAGCCATATAATAAACTAAATTTGAATGCAGTTGAACATCTATATACATGCAGTGCTAGTAGAAATCCATATGCAATGTTATAATGAATAGACTTACCCCTAATATTTCTATTTTTTTAGGTTAGATTTCAAGAAGCAATCAGAGGTATAAAGTTTTATTTACAAAACTATGCATCACAAAACAATTTACAATGGTGTTAGAACTGAGCCTTGAAGTCACCAACTTTCAAATACCTCCTTTGGTACCTTTCAAACTCTTTTCCTGACTTCAATGACATAGCCACTTCTCAGGTAGATATGTCCCTCCTGCCCATTTTTTAAAATAATATTTTTCCTCCTCAGTCCCTTGTTTGATTGAGGCAAAAATATTCTTTCTTCACCCTGTCCCAGGAAGATCTCAGTCATCCAGTTTTCTCTTTAATTGGCAATGGTCTCACTGACTTTGATGTTGCTTGTCTGGTTTGGAAGAGACCAGGTATCCTTAAAGCGTTCCCTCCGGAGATGGCAGGGACATGCATCAGCTCAGCGGTTCTGGGCCCAGGCTTTGGAGTGGGCCGGTCCCTTTCTGCATGGCTCTTCTCCTCACTACTAAATCTGTTTCCTCGTTTGTGTATAAATCAGGGAGAATAATAGTGGTGGCTTAACCCCACAGCACCATTGTGAGGGTTAAATGGGATAAAACAGAAAGAGTCCAGGACAGTTTCTGGCATGTGGTAAATGCTCAGTGAAGGTTAACTGTTATTATATGTATTTCTGAAAAAAGACTGCTTTACCTATAATGCCTGAGGCTACTGGATGAATTCCCTTGACAACATTATCTAACTAAAGGTTTCAGATGAGGACAGGGTAGCTCCCTGCACTAAACATTTCAGGGCCCTTGCTGTAGAACAAAAAGGTGAAACTTATAAAAGGGTCCTTTCCCCCCCATAACAATCTAAAGTCAAACAGATAAAAAATAAATAAATAAAAGGAGGAACATAACACAAGAGGAAGAACACAAACTTTTAAAAATCATACAGACCTGTGTGTGAAGCCTGCTCTACCACTTGCCACCTGTGAACTTAATCATTCTGAGACTCATTGTTTCCATTTATAAAATAAAAATCGTAATGCCTATTGTGTAGGAATTTTGTGGGACTCTCATAATATGTTTATAAAGCATCTAGCATAGTGATTTCCCCAAAGAACCTCATTTTTTAAGATTTCTCCCCTCTCAACCCTGACAAAAGAATATTATACTTCTTTTATTATAAAACGAATGTTGCCTGCCCCACTACATAGTAGCTTGTATGTGATTTAGTAGCGATTTTCAGAAAATCAAGAATAATTTTTTTAAGGCAATTGGGTTAGTCTGCCAAAGAAGGGGAAGGCAAGATTTTTTTAAAAATCTTAAAATTCCATCTCAGTACTATGAAAGGCTGTACTTACTAATACTTTAATTGTGTTAATATGGGCTGTATGTTTTCTGTGTGGTCTATGTAATAAGGTATTTAAATATGTGAAATAATAATTTAAATCATACTATGGAAATGCTTCATAAATTCTTATAGAGGAGGCTGGATGAAGGATGGGGGACAAAGGAAGAGGAAGATGTGAGGGCAGGAAAAATCCAAACTCCTTCACCCCAGTAGAGATGCTGGCAGTCTAGGAGGAGAGCCTTGGAGCACATCCCTTTTCCTTTTGCCAGCTTTAGTTTGCCTATGGAGTCCAGGGTCTACCACATTTTTGGGTGGCCTGGATTAAATGCATCAGCTAGTTTCTGCACATAATGGGAATTGACCACAGATCTTGTCTGTTTGCAGCTGACAGCAATTCAGTACCTACCCCTAGTGGATAATAGATGTATGTTTGTATCTATGGGTGCCTATAACATATAAAAACAAGACTGGTGTCTCCTGACTGCAGGCAGGCTTTCCAGGGGGGCCCTCAAGGAGTCAGAGCTCAGAGGAAACATGATAGGCTTCTGCTTACCTTCACTTCGTGGGAGGGAAGCCTGTTTTGAGGTAGCCTTGCCTTAGAGAAAACTGCTTGATGTTTGGGGGGAGGGATAGTGACAGCACTAGCCACTGGGTCTTGTCAAGGTCATATTCAAGGCACTTTGACTGAAGCTGGTTAATATATTTATTCTGAAGCCTAATGCAATCTAAGGACGAGTTGTTTATTTACATCTTTGCTAAATTCTCCAGGTCGCCTTTTAAAACCTCATCTCATAAACAGATTTCCTTTTAAATCCATTCTCTTGGGTGGGGAGATGGTGCCCACCTGTTTTTCAAGTTCTCCATTTACAGTGTTTGTTTTTCTTATTTCTGATGAATCACAGAACCAAGCCACTTTCCCAGACATAGTTCCAGAGAAAAGCAGTGTGCATTTTCTCCCTACAAAGTAGCTGAAAGGCCAAACATTGTTTCTAGTAGGAGGCAACACCAAGAAGCACTGTGAGGACAGAGCCCAGTTATTGGTTTAAACTGAACGAATGAACCAAGAAAGCTGTGGAATGAAAGCTGCAACTGCAATTTTCTCTGATGAGAAAGAAAACCCAGGGCTTGATTTTCCATTTGATTTTAAATTACTTGCTATCAGAACTAGCTACATAATTTGTGGGGGCCATTGCAAAATGAAAATGCAGAGCTTTTTGTTAAGAAATCACTAAGAATTTCGACAGTGGAACATTAAATCAAGCTCGGGGTCCTGTGTGACTGCACAGATGACAAGCTCATGAAACTGGCCTTGTCTCTGAGACAGGTTCATAAGAAGGGCCCAGACTAGGGTAAGGAGTATTAGGCATTCACCTCAGGTACAAAATTGAAAGGACTGTCAAAAAACTCAGTGATCAAAATAAATAATATTATAATACAATATTGTAAAAACTCAAAATTAATATGTAAATTTTCATGACAAACAAAATATCAAAATTTTAAATAAGGGCAGAATTTTAAATGAAACCCTGAATGTGCATGACTCACCTTAGACTTTGTTTCACTCATGTCACCGTAGTCCTAACTCAACCTATAGGCCAGCTTCTTGTTTATCTTTCAGTGTACCCAGACTCCCCAGGCTTCTAGATCAACTCACATAACAAACAACACAGCACAAAGACTCCAGTGAGGAGCAGGACAGATAGCTCATTTAACGGACTTCCTTTAATGTAACGAGACTTCGACAGGTAGAAAACAAGACTAGAAAGACAGGCAGCAAGGAATCATGATGAAACCAAGAAGTGCATCCTTACCGAAGTCCACAGAAGCCCTCTCCTTGCCAGTCTGCAGTAATGCAAGGATCTCCGATGGACTCAGTGGATTTCCTGGGGTTGAGACTAAGGTTCATACAGTTTGGGAAGATCTGAAGTTGGTGAATTTGGTCTTATGAAGGGAATTAAAGAGGTGGGACAGGAAGAATGTGGAAATATTTCAATATATTTTATATGATGATGGTAAGATTACTATCTTTACAGAGGAGAGCAAGAACTAGCTCAGGACATAATGGAAGAAAGCAGAAAGAAGGCCATCTTCCCTGGGGGATTTTAGGAACAAGAATAATACTCAGAAGAGGTCATTGTGTTACTATAGAAGACAGTGCTTGGTGATGGAATAGAAGTTTAGATAAACCAGCGCGAGCGAGGATGATGACCCTCCTTCGTCAGGCTAACACAGTCCAAGTCTCTGTGGGGAAGCTTTTGAGAGATGTAGTTTGCCAAGGGACATGAGAAAGATTTCTGGTTCTGTTCACCGCAGAATTGTGGGTTCTAAAGTCTAGGGGAATTGCTGGATAGAATGACAGGTGTTTACCTGGAGAAGAGGTTTTATGTATAGATGAGAATGAGAGCCTAGAAGTCCTTGGAGGAAGAATATGTTACTGAGGCAACAGTTGTCAGAGGATGGAATTCAGAGCCCTGTTAGCAGTAAGCTGTTTCCCAAACTGGGCCACAAGTGTGTAAGGACAATGCCAAGGGGGCTATTGGAAGCACAGAATAAATTCAGTATAGCTTCTGGGTTGTCAGCTTTACATGAAGATTTGGTGGGGGAGGGGGGGTAGGTGGAGGAGTGGAAGTGGTATTTTTTTTTAATAGATATATACAATAGGATACAAAATTCAAGCAGAGTTAAGAAACGAAAGTAAATATCCAATTTGTAAATATTGGCCTTCCTGTAACACAAGAGACTGTTTCGTATCAGGACATAAAGAGTGTTCTTATTCATTTTTATGGCTGCAAAGTATTCAGTGAGTAGGCTTGAAGGTAAGGTGAGAAGGGCAGCACAAAATTCCCCTCCTCTGTCACTTGGGTTTCTTAGATAGGCAGAGTGGTGAGAGCCAGATTAGGCAAGATTTAGTTATAGAACAAACCGCTCTCACTTTTCCAAATTAACATAGTGATGTGACAGAACAAAAATCTAGATGGGGAGATGTGACGGAGAGCAGGCATGAGAGGGGTGGAGTCCCTGGCCACTGGACCCAGGACCCTAGGCAGATGGTGGGGTCTCTGTTTGCGGCAAGAGTAATTCAGCTGGTTTCCACGTTGTATTTAATTAATGGAAACAGATGGTTTTGCTTTTACCGAGGTCTCTGTGGCCTCTTGGGGGTGCTTACTGTGTAGTTGAACATAGACAAAATCCCAAACTGGATCCTAAACTAAAATGAAAAACATTACTTTTTAATGGGAATTTTCAACATGAGAATAGTGCTATTTTCTCTTCTGATCATCTTATAGCTTTAAAATTCACCTAATAATTTTAAGATGTCTAAAATATCAGAATAACTTTGTGTCTCCTGATTTTCATAATGAAAACTTTTTCCTGAGCAAGCAGAGGTAGAGACAAGAAAAGTCATCTTTTTAAATGGGCAGTAAGACAATTGTCTAAATGTAAGGTTTTCATAAATAGTTTCATGACCAGGAAGTTCCCTAATTGTATTGTTATTTTCTAATAATTATATGGTTGCGGTTCATGTTATTAATCCACAATAAATGTCTCTCTGACCAAAAAAGAAAAAAAGAAAGAAAAAAAGAAATGCAGATAACTTCAATGGAAGACTGCTAATTCTAATCACATTAGAAAAATGAAATCTTCAGTATATTGATACACTTTAGCTGGCCCTTGATATCAGGCAGGGAGAGGGTGATGCAGATAGAAAGCCTTAAGGCTATGCTCAGCCCTAACCATTGGATGTGGAAACTATGGGTGGGTTTTAATATCAATTTAACCTTATTGTATATAATTTAAGGCATTTTCTTGACTGAATTTATAAATTGAGAAGTATTTTATGATTTTTATAGTTTTCCCATTATGTTTTATATTTATTTGGGGCCTAAATTTTTAAAAATTTAAAAATTTTTCTTTAATATGGAAAATTATCACATGATTTAAAACTCAGAAGGTGCAAAAGAATGTCAGAGGAGGGTCTCCCTCCCACTCCTGTCCCCAAGGCCTTCTTTTTCTCTCTCCAGGGGCAACTAATGTTATCCAATTCTTTTGTGTCTTGCCAGAACTCTTCTAGGCATTTACAAGCAAACATTTATAGGGAGTGTCTATTTTTTTTTTTAAATCAAATAGTAGCAGACGGTATTCATGTTGTGCACTTTGCTTTTATTTTATTTTAACAACACATCACAGAGATTCTTTATAGTAGAACCTAGAGAACTTTCTCATCCTTTCTTTATGACAGCAACGTATTCAGTTGTATAAATGTATTGTAGGGAAGGAAAAGTAATTTTCCCTCTACCCTTCTGGTTCTTAGCTGAGATCCCTGTAATAAGAGACAGATTAAGAAGAGAAAAACCTAAGTTTACCCACATGTATACTTAATGTATACATGAGAGATACCTAGAGAAGAATGAGTTAACTCCTAAGGTGGCTTAGAATTCAGAATTAAATACCATTTTAATAGGGAAAAGGGAGGAGGGATGTCAGCCTCTTAGGAGAGAATAAATGATTTTAAGGGAAGATGAATGGGAAATATGATCATTTGTGACAAAGTTTGCCTGGGTATGGTATGGATTTCCAGTTTCTTCTTCTATGATGAGTCAATCATTGCTGGTTGATGAAATTCCCCAGGAGGGGACTTATGACAATTGAGTTCCTTTTGGAGGACCTGTCTTCAGACAGATAAGAGGGGTTCCAAGAAAGCCTCTACCCGCATTTGCCATTTTTCAAGTGCTTCCAGCTCAAAGTAATCAATATACCAAAGTGGCATATTTTGGGGTGGCATGTCCTAAACTCGTATTTTGGTGTGGCATATTCTGCTGCCTTTCATTTAACCATTCCTTTAAATATGAACATTTAAAATATTGTCACTCTCAGACAGTTTCAAAAATAATGCAATGTATTGCCTAAACATTATTCTGAAATACACTGGTATATTTAGATAACGACTTGGGTGTAGAATTGTTAGGGCATATCTATATTTAATGTTGAAAGATTTATCAATTATATAGTCATTTAGTGTGCAAAGATGGCTACAGCAGAGGAGGAAAGGAAGAATGCTCCAGAAACCTGGGACTCTGGTGTTTGAAAAGTCTCAAAGTTTTCTGACAATATCGTATATTCTATTTCCCTGATATAGTTGAAGATCAGAGTTATGCCCTGCTCAGCTATCACTGAGGCACTTTCTTTGAGACTAATGACAGATATTTAGTTGTTTTTTTTTTTTTTAGGAGCTGATGACCATTTTCCAACTCTTACACTGGAATGGAAGCCTAAAAGCTCTTCGTGAAACAAAGTGTTCGCGACAGGTGAGATTTCCAATCTGGAATGTGTTTGTGTTGTGTGGAATGAGCAGATGGCTTGTCATCTTCTGAAGAAATTTTCTTTACTTGGATTTTTTTTTTTTTAAATTTGGTACTGTATTTATTGAGTAAGAGCAGAGAACACACACAAAAAAATATGTATAACCGTCCAATTGAGTCAGGGACTGACCAAATATGCACACTAAGAAGAATGTTGGCTGGGCAGAGTACTGATTTAGATTCTTGTACTGAATGCCAAAATGGAGGGATCATGAAGACAGACTTTGTAAGGCAAATGCTGAATATATTCTATGCTTAGAATCTGTGCCCTCCTCCACTATCCAATGTGGAAAGAAACTTGAGAATGCACTGCTTGAGAACCTCTTCACTGAGGGAGCTAAAGCTAGTTATAGTGGGAGGATTCTTCTCACTCCTACCAAAAGTCCCCAAAGGACAACAGAAGTGATCATAAAGGTGGGCAAGCTGACATTCAGTCACCCCAATTTGGGAGGTTGGAATTTTCTTCCTTATTTTTCAGAGACAGGGTCTCACTATCTCTTTGCTACCTATGAGAAGCACCCTTCCCCTTTTTTAATGGCAAAGGCAAACCCCCTTCTGTGTATGTAATGGTTTTCACCTGTCCTCCAATATTTATCCTTCTTTTACCCACTATTAGACTTTGAAAGATGGTAGTTTATTTTTGAGAATTTGCTAACAGGAATTTGAATGAGGAACAAAGCCTCTTTTAGTCAGCAAGATGAAGGTGAATGTAAGAGTTTTCCATGCACTGCAGCCCCAGGAGTTTCTAGTTGGTCTTTGCTTAAAAAGTCTGGCTTTCAAAATGTCAAAGATGGAAAAGAAATGGGTAGCTGACAATGGCTTTGGTTATTTTTTCTTTTCCTTTGATTTTATAAAAGGCCTTTGAAATATGCCGGGTTGGTTATAAACACTGGTCCATGATTGTTTTTAATTTGTTAAGGTCATAAATAAATACCGTATGTTCTTGAAAATAAAAACAAGCAATGCATCTACTTCATAAGATCTTCTTAAAGTGTCTCCATCAAACCTACACATGATGTTACAATGTACTGGCAATTTTTCAGATGAGAATTGACAGACAGTGACTAATTTTTAATTATTTGCAGAAGAGACAATGTACATGAAGCTACCATTATGATATCAATAATAATGCCTATATTTCATAATAAATTTTTTAAGTTCTTCCTGTAGTTTCTGCGAGCCATTTGGACTGTCATATTTCTTATGTTAACAACACATTTTCTAGTGGGTCAGAGTTCTGTTTTGTGAACATTTTTGAGTCTTCCTGGTATTAGTGTTTTGACTCAACCTGGAGTGACTTTGCTTTGCTATACCAGCATAACCCTTCATATCCTTTAAGAAGTATGTTATGGGATTTGACTTAAATTTGTGAACATCAGAAAGGCTCATGTGTAGGTAAAACTCCCATAGATATGGGGGTGGCAGAGGCAAAGGAAACGATGTGTTGGAAATGCCACAGGTGCCTTTGTTGCTCTTCACTGACACTCTGGGCTTTGTTTCTTGGCTCCCAGGAAGTCATCTCCTACTATTCCCAGTATTCCCTAGATGAAAAGATGCGCAGCCACATGGCCCTGGACTGGATTATGAAGGAACGGGAGTTTCCAGGAATTCTCTCTCAAGAGCTACGAATGGCCCTGAGGGAGTTGGAAGAAGCCAGGAAAGCAGGACAAGAACTACGATTTTACAAAGAGAAGAAAGAAATCCTGAGTTTAGCCCTGACTCAGATCTATAGCGATCCTGACCCTTCCTCACCCAGTGATGATCAGCTCAGTCTCACGGCCCTTTGTGGTTATCACTAGCAAGGCCAGGTTCCAACTATCCCTGGGAACAGCAGAGGCCAGATTCTAACATTAGAAAGCTCTTTAAAGGAAGTCTTTGGAGGCTTTAGCACCTATCTAGCTAATTAATACCTGAAGGCTATACTAACTCTCCCCACCCGTTCCATTCATAGAATCTGAGAGTAGTAGGACCCTTACGGGATCCAATATCCCACTCGATGTAGTTTTCCCATCATGCTCTCAATAGAATAAAAGGATGGAGACAGAATGATCTGAAAAATATTTTCCAGGCCTGGCTTCAACCTAATGCCCAGTTGACATGTGCCTTGCTAGATTATGTGTGTTGTTGGAAAGAATGGATCAGTGTAGCATCTCTCAGAAGAACATCAGCCAGGACTGCGGAAAGTAGCATGATAGCAAACTTTTAAAAAATACTTGGGATTAAATAAACAATATAGATTGTTGTTGAAAATATCCAAGGGTCAGCGTTTCTTCTTAAGCTTTTTAACCTAGGAGATAACTTATACTCTACTAGCCATAATCCAGACAATAATGGGAATTTTATCTGGACATCTCATTATCAAATATCTTGAATTGGTAATAGTATGAAAATACTAGAAAAATTTAATGTGGCTTAAAATGCTCTTGTGATAATAATTTTTTTTTTTAAATCCACACTCTTCCATATGGGGATAAATGTCACCTACAATAGAACCCTCAAATTCTTCAGGAAGATTTAATATCCAATTTTTATGAGTCCTGCAGTCAGTCAGTCTTATTCATTGATATCTATTTGCAAATAGATATAGTTACTGGTATTGTAAAGGTTAAAACATTTTGAAAAATCATTAGCATTTAGCAGTGCTTGCATTTGACTAGTTTCTCATTCATTAGTGAGAAGGAATCTTTAGCTGTCTTTTGTTGTTGTTTAAGAACATAAGCCACCAGCAGCTCAAATCAATCTCTCTTTGAACACGGCCCATGTCAAACAACTGATTAACAAACCAAAAGCAAATACACACTAATATTTAGATGGTTCCTGTTCACTCAGATTTAAGAATGGCAGCAATGACAATTTTAAACACTTATAGATATTTCCATATCTATAACATGAAAGGGATTATTCTACATTTAGTCCAATAATTCAAATTAAAGAAAACAATTGTCTCAATTTTATATAAGATTTCTTTTTCTTCTTGTTTAGGTAAATGCAAACTAAATTTCTTGAAAGCTAAAACCATTATAATTACATTAAAGTTTATGAAAATATGATACGTTAGCCTTATATATAAATATGTACAAAAGTATTTGTCACTCCTTAAATCCCCATAAAAACTACTTTGTACTGATTATATATTTTGGAATTAGCCTTAATAATAAAAAATCACCTTCGCATATTACATTTCTCATACTAGGGGAAATATTTAGCTACATAGCTGCCCTACTTTAATGTTTTGAAAAGTAATACTGTACAATATTAGATGTATTGTATTTAAAAATGTAGTTTTAACAAAAATCAAATTCCTCCTCAAAATGAGGCTAAATGTCACCTAGAAGAAATCTTTATTCCCTTATATTCCCAAAAAGGAATCAGAATTAATATTTGTAATTTCAATAAAATTTGAGGAAACTTTCTATTTAAAGAAACTTTTTTCATAAAATCATTACTCTTTATTATTTCAAAAAAGCCACAATTTCCCATGTCGAGTATAATTAAAGGTAGGACCACCATTACTGCATTTTCAGACTTTGTCAAGGACCACCTCAGGCTGACACATCTAATCAGAAGCAGGAACAGGAATCAGCTAGGAAAAATATCACATTTACTCTTTGCCCTATAATTAGAAAACTGCAATCATTCTGGAAATGGAAAATAGAAGTTCTCCCTTGGCCACTATCAGTGTTTTCTGGCTAGTCAAAACTGCCCACTCTTCCTGGAATGGCATGAAATCTACAAAAAAAGAAACAGAAGTCAGAACCTTGACCACTGCTGGTCCCTTTGATGCTCATTTATAGCAAACCAATTTGAGCTAAGACATAATGGCTCAAAACATCACATAAACACCTGTAATTCTGTCCCAGAGAAGAGCAGTGTTGAAGAGCAAAGTTGAGTATTATTATTTTTCCTTTCCTATATCTTGTTCTCAAAAACTTACTGTGTTGAAGGGGGCTAGAGTGAAGGAATCTCTATTTAAATATATGGAGCTCTGGGTCCTAACCTTCCGTGGTTATAAACCCTTTGAGAATCTAATAAAAACTATGGACTTTGTCTAGGAAAATAGAACTAAGCATATACATTTAAAATTTTACAAAGTTTCAGAGAGTATGTGAATCTCCACAAATTCCATGGATTGCTCTGTCCAAGACCGACTCCCCCCACCCACCACCCCCCGCACCCATTTTAGAACTCTTAATTTTGAGCACATGATTATAGTCTCTTAAACTTTTCACTAGGGATCTAACCTAGTTCAGACATAGCCCCACGGAACCTATTTCTAAGATAAATGTCATCATCCTTAAATACAGAATTGTACTGTATTTAGATAGGAGATGTTTAATTTTCACAAAATCCAAATACACCAGATTACTATGAAAAAAAAAAAGCTTTAAAGCAAACTGAATTTGTGTGAACGTGTCAGAATATCACAGATTTAATAAAGTCATTTTTCCTTGAGTGATCAGAATTCAGTTGTCCATTTGTTCAAAAGCTATAGCCCACTGATATATTTGCTGTTAAATTCATTCACCTATTTCTAGAAAAGAAAAAATAAGTAAAGCAATAATATTCTTAAAATACTGTACCTACATCAACTGTGAATCTGCTCAGGAAAAAAAGGAAAGAAAGCATAAAGTTTCAACATATCCCTGTTTCTTTAGGGAAAGCTTTTAGAGCCATGAGTATTGTTGTGGTTGACTTTATCTCTGAAATGCTTTAAAGAGTTCTGTTATATCATGCCTTGCCTTTCGTTCTTGCCAAAAGATGAAAGAAGCCATACTAAGACTGTTTTCAGTACCCTTGACTATGTTCACAGGTAACCACTATTTAAAATACTACCCTTAATATATTGTTGATTTTGTTTTGTTTTGTTTTGCCTTGAAGAAATGCAAATATCAAGATTTCTTCTGTGGTGTCCATCACGTTAAAAAGGTAATATTAAGATTGTTTTTAGCCAGGGCTCCAAAAAAAACAAGAGTCATTTTCCCTCCCACAGCAACTCTCAACTTTGACTGCACATTAGAAATACCTGAGGAGCTTTAAAAAAAATCCTAAATATTCATACTATACCTAAACCAGTGAAATCAGACTCTCTGGAGGTGGGCCCCAGGTACCAGTATTTTTTAAAGCTCCCCAGGTAGTTCCAAGATGCAATAAGGCGGAGAACCACTGCTCTTACGCAGGAAGTTCTGGTTCAGAGATCTATGGCTTAACTAGTGGGAGCTATGACTCACTTGCTCATGGCCCCAAATTCAAATGTTGAGCTCTTCTGAGCAAGGTAGGAGCAAATTCTTTGGCTTGGGCAAGAGATTCTCCTGGAGCCCAGAATTAAAGCAGGGCAAGTGTACACACACACACACACACACACACACCTTATTTTAGCAAGAAAGCCAGATTTCCCCAGGGGCCAGGCTTTCTTTCTCAAATATGATACATGAACTATCTGTAGCAGAATCATTTGGGGCTACTTGTTTAAAAATACAAGTCCTGGGCATACACCCCAGACCTGCGGACCAAATTCCAAGGAAGGGTCTGGATTAGTTACCACTTCACCAGGTGTTTCTGATCATACTTAAATTTTAGTTCTTTTGGCCTAAAACTACCTAACACATTCTTTTCTAGGCAACACAGCCCTGGCTTTTCTGACATAACCAGCCTCTTGTCGGGGGTCGAGCACAGAAAGGAATAAAGGTGGGAAGGGAAGGAAGGTTGCCTTTATAATCCCCCTGGAAGCTACAGAGAAACGGAAGGGGCAAAGAGATATGGCCATCATTTCTCTCCCAAAAGAGCAGCTCCCGCTCTTTTATCACTTTGGCCCCAATATCTGGAATTACTTTTATCCCTTTACAAGAAACCGTGAAAATCTCTGTTAGCTCATGGCTTAAGTCACTTTTAAACCAGACTGTAAACCCTGTTAGTACATTCTTCCTTGGAGCAAAATAGGTTGTGGGAAATGCAAGCAGAAGCTTCTTCCTGAGAGCTATTGATTCTCTAGTGATTATTGGTTCCCAAGTGAAAGTCCCAGATTGCTATCTATTTATAGGCAGTTCTCAAATTTAGTAGTAATTGTATTCCACAAGTTCATTTGTAAGTCAGTTAGTTGTTCAACCCTGGGGATGCATTTTTGTATTGGAACAAGGCCATAAGTGGTGGTAAAGTTCCAGACTAGCCTATATAGGCAATAGGGTACCTAAAGTATTGATCTTCGGGACTTCATACAGCTCTAGGTTGCAGGTGGGCAGAGGAGGGTAGAACAAGGGGCAGCTGTAGGTCTAGGGCATAGTATTGAAAGACCTCCTTGGGGCACATTTCTCAGTCTGAAACTGGTTTTCCAGGTAGTCCTCCATAGATTAGCTTGCCAGTGCCATCACTTGTTGCTTTTTCTGACCATGGTTTCTTCTACCTGCTGACTTACTGAAGAAGTAACTTTTCTTCTGCCTTTCCTACAACATTTGAAAGTTTCTAAGAGCTAGTATCACTAGAAATAGGAACATTTGTGTGACCTACAAATGGCAGCTATTAAGCCTCTCTGCAAGGTCTGTTTTCACTAGGGCCTGTGGGGAAATTCACGGGCACATGAAGCAGGCCTTGGAAGAGCTGGCCATGGAAGCTGTTCCGCTCACCCATTCCCGAAGGTTTCCTGCTTCTTTGGTGTTCTCATTTGGTTCCGCGTGGCATCACCCCATCCTGATCACAGCTGCCCCTTAGCTAGCCAGTGATTCTGATAATATGGCACAAAACTACAAACTGGACTGATCAGTCTGTCCCTCTCAAGAATGGGAACTAAGAAATCTGGAAGGAATTTGCCAGTTCAAGTAGGGAGATGAAGTGGAAAGAGTCGTGTCTATGAGAGTGTGTTTGTGCAGGCTGAAGTGAAGAGGAAGTAGGAACCATGGGTCAGCAGAGAAAGCTGGTTGGTAGTAAGAGAAGCTAATCAATACAGATGCAGAGAAAGGCTGAGGCACAAGAAGAAGGTGAAAGCATGAGGTCCATAAGGGGATGGTAAGAACTACAGGCCCAAGTATCCTGCAATAAGTTCATTTGTTCTTTATCTAAGTGGACCACACACCTTTCAACCAGAGAACTCTCACCTTACTCATTTCAGAGCAAAGTCACAATTGATCATTCTGGACTTTTCATCCTAAGAATAGACCAAAAATACTGACATAAAGAACTGAAGTGATAGCAATGCTGCTAAGAAAACTAGACTGAGGACTGGTGACAGAGTTAGCTTTTTCCCCTCTCACTGCCCTTCCCACTCCAATGTAAGGTCTCACACCAGCCAGGAGTCCTTCCCAACTCTGAAAAAATGTATGTATCATATGCTAACCATCGTGTTCCTGCTCCCCTATGTAGAAATTCTTCTGTTCTCATGTTCCACAGGAGGTATGACCACAGAGGGAAAATAGGATTCTATTTTTTAAAAAAAGATAAAAATCAGAACCTCAAATAACTGTTGTCCTAAAAAATTAGTCACCTTGGGAAACTGATAACTTCCTGACAATGCTGAAGAGTGCTATCTTTGCCAAAGGCATTTTTGTCATAAACTTCTCCTTGGAAATGGCCCTCTGAGTCCAAATAAATAAAGGAAGAAAATGTGGGCTGAAAGCACTTTGCCATCCTGAACTGACTAGTTTATTTCAGCACCTTGACTATTAGGCTTAATACTTAGCCCTCACTCAATGAATGTTTGAGTGGAAATTTAACATTATTGTCTTGGTGCCTTCCTTACTCCTTGCTTGATGAGTTAATTCATTCATCACACCTGACTCTGTTCTACTGGATTAGTTAGGAGAACTAACTTACATCTTACTTGGTTGTAAAGCAGAAAAGCAGATCACTTACTGGCAAAGAGAGTTTATTGACTTGTGACACAAAAGAACCACAGGATAGTTTTTGCTCTAAGCACATCTGGATCTAGAAGCACAAACCAGAACTCAATCACTCTTATTGTACAGATGCATACTTATGTATATGTACATGTGTATCAGTGGTTATTAAATCTGCTTTCTTTTGCATTGGACCCATTTTTAGTCAGGCTCTCCCCTGGAGTAATAAGACAGTGGCCAGCAGTTTTATGCCTACATCATAGCGGGATAAGAAATTCTCTTCCCAACAGTTCAAATCCAAATTCTAGAACCGAGTGCCATAGTGGTGTTTTATTTGAATCAATCACTGTGCCAGGCCAGAGTCGTATGTCTCTCCCACTGGAACTGGTTGTCAAGTCAGCCCACCTAAACAATTTAGACCTGTTGGAAGAGAAGTAGACACCTGAGGTAAATATGGGTTCAGTTACCAAAATGGGGAAAATGTGACAATTTTCCAAGACATTTTTGAAACTACTTCTCCTTAAAGGCCTTCAGAAACAGAATCAACAATAGAAGAAATGTAGTCTCTCTAAATCACATTCACCAAAGGACAAATTTTGTCGCCATTAAGGATGTTCAAAAAAATTTTTTCCTATGGGAAAATCCAGAAGTGTTTCCAGACCAATCACATCGATGGAATGAGTACATAGGTTCTCTGAGGACCTGCGTGAAGGGATAACACTCACTTACATGTAAGAGGTCTGCTGTGTGGAGAAGCCTAATCACGCACATTACTCTGCAGCCACACTTCATATATCCTCAGTGCTGATGAATGGCTGCTATGCAAGTCAGTCAGGAAACTTCCTCTGGTCTATTTCTGGTGGGCCCTGGCTTTCATTATCAGTGGCTGCTAATGCTCCTTAATAGAAAAGAAAACACTTGAACCCAACAATTGAAAACAGTTGTAGCAAAACTGGACCGACCATTCAATAGCTTGGGTAATTTATTTATCCCTACTTATGTGACTGAGCAACTCACAAACCTTAACTATATCTCCACCCTGATCCATGAGTCATGACAGAGGCAGTCTTAAAATGATTTTGTACATTTATTTATTCTGAGTCAATCCATTGTGTATCTCCCAGATATTTTCATGTTTCCATGTAGTGATTTGTTATATGCTGTCCGGAAGTAAATAGGCAGTACTTGGTGCAAAATTCATAGGGAAATATTGAAAACACAGGTGACCCAATGAAATACCAGAAGAATTGAAATGCCAACCTGAAACCATAATAAATTGAAATAAAAAAGTAGAAACTATTTTACCCTTCAGTTAATCTGTTCTCAAAGGATCTGGGAATTTTGTATATCTATTTATTTATTGTAGCTACTTAGAATTTTAAAAATGTTTGTTGGTCACAAGGCCACCAAAGTAAATAAGTCCAAAGAATGGGGGAGGGGATATCAATTCTCCTAAAAGCTGAAACATAGATCCTTTAATTGTAAATGATAGTTGGGTTCATTAAAGTCATGAATTTAATTTAGACAGGTTTTCTTCATGCTGCCTTCCACCCAGAGCAGTCTTATTCACAACACGGTTTTCATCCTTTATATTTTCTTCATAAAAATCCAAGGAAAGTATCTCTTTGTCCCATTTACCAGTTATTTGTGAAAAGCCACGGAGGCTCAGCTCTCAGTCTGCTAAAAAGAAGCTTCGACAGGCTGCATCTTGCCACATGGGCGACTTTGTCCCAGGGGCGGCAGGTGTCACACACGTTGACAGTAGGATTTACGGGGCCTAAAATAAACGACCTAAAGGAAAAACTATCAACCTATCCATTTCTAAGCCCAATTTCAGTTTGCTGTATAGTTAGAAGAGGAGAATGTCAGAGTTACAGATGAAACTCAGTTGAGAAAATGACTCTCTGGAAAAGGTGGGAGCAAGTCCACGGAGGACTAATCATACCTATTAGCAAACAGCACCTTGCACCTGCCCCTCCTTCTCTAATTCCTCCTCGTTTTTCTTTTTCACCTGAGGAGGCATTTCCTCCCTAGATTCAGTCTTCAATTCCCCCTTATTTCTTGTCTATATCTGCACTGATTCATTTTACTCAAATTATTCTTAATTCACACTTGAGAATTAAAGTTCTGTGAGAAGTAATCAAAAGGAATTGACTTTGTAGTAATTAAGTTCTTCTCATTTACATTGAATCCCGATAAAGCTACTTTGGGTTCCAGACTTTCTTTCTTTATAATAAGCAGGCTTCTTCTATGCTAATGGCATAAAAAAAAAAAAAGCTACCTGGTGTATTCTGGTTAACCTTTACAAAAATGGAGAATTGGGGTTGGCAGCATCTGGGCCAAACAACGTCAACTTCCATATAAGACACCAGCAGTCTGAGGGCCGCCTCGTTCCCTCCACCAAGCTGCAGAACGGGCTTTTCCACAGGTTCCCAGATGCAAGTTGTGAGGTACCCCACTGTGTAAGAGGAGGGAAGTCTCCAGAATCTAGACTCACAGAATGAAGGATTGGTCTTACCTCCATTAACCCAGAAAATGAAGACAGTTTATTCAGTTATGAGAAAGATTCAAGCTCAACAGGCAATTTACAGAGGAAGAAATTCTATTTTCAGTCTCATTGCTTACCAAACAATAATATTTTCACCAAGCAGACTGGCAAATAATAATAATAACTATTATTATCATTTTATTTTTTATGCCTACAGCACCTGGTCTTCCTAGGTGGTCTCCCATCCAAGTACTAACCAGGCCTGGCCCTGCTTAGTTTCTGAGATCAGACAGGATCGGGCTTATTCAGGGTAGCATGGCTGTAGACTCAAGAAATAATTATAATATCCAACATTGGTGAGTTTGTGAGGAAATGAACACTCTCATACCCTGTCGATGGGAATGTAAATCAATACAGTCTTTTTGGAGTCTACTCTATTAAAATTTGATGTGTTCTGTCCCTCTGAACCAGCATTTTTCAATGCTACGAATTCATTCTGTAGAAACAATTCTACAAATACTCAAAAATATATTCAAAAGGATGTTCTTTATTTCATTATTTCTATTAGTAAACTTTGGAATGTTCATCAATAGAAGACCAATTAGTTTCATGATACATCTCTTACTGCATTATTCAATACAGTAGCCACTAGCTACGTGTGGCTATTGAGCACTTGACATGTGGCTAATCTGATTTGAGTACACACACTGGAATTTGAAAATTTATATTAAAAAAAGTAAAGTGTCTCATTAATAATTTTTATATTGAATGTATGTTGAAAAGATAACATTTTGGATGTATTGGGCTAAATATATTATTAAAATTAATTTTGCCTATCACTTTTTACCTTTTTAATGTGGCTACTAGAATATATAGTATCAAATATGTGGCTCATATTTAAACCTCACATTATGTTTCTCTCAGACAGCATTGACATATGCAGTCAATTGACATAATGCAGTCATTAAAATGTAGATTTCTATGTACCACTATAAAAGGTACAATACAGAGTAATTGAAAAATAACTTTCAAATCAATACATAAATTGCATAAATGCATAAATACATACATATGTTTCTGAAACCAAGTGATAAATATTTTTTACTTTTTACTTTGTTTTATTTTTACTTTGTTTTAGTCATTTGTTTTTACTTTTTTTTAATTAAGCATATGTAAAAAACAAATTTAGAGGAATATGCCCTAAACATTGTTGGGGAGGTAAGGGTTGGGAGTAAAGAAGGAAAACTTTTTACATTAAGTATTTTAAATTGCAGTTTATGTATATCAAGGAAAAAATTAAAATTAGAGCTAAAGATTAAGAACAAAGTCAAGGGAGAAAAAAACATGATAGTTTCAGGATTTCATGTTGGTTAATGTGTTTTGTTGACTTGGCATTTATTATCTATGGAACTCTCTTTTGATGATATATTACAAAATCATGCAATTTTTTTCCCAAATAGAAATGGTGACTTTTTTTGTTTATACTATTACTATTAGTTATTTTTACCTCAGTAAAGGAAATAGAAAAAACTAAAAGCAGATGAAATTTCTTGTCCTGGTAATGAACAGCAAACACGATTTCAGTTTCAATAACTCAGTTCCCTCAGGGACAAAGACAAGGGACAAAGACTTAAAATCCATCTCCATCTTAACCATCTGATGCTTCAAGTACTAAAAGGAAGCCATGGTTGAAAATTACGCAGGCAGGAGATGTTCTTCACATTTTATGAAACTAAATTTAGAGGGGGGAAAAGACTTAATAAACGTTAAACTAGTTTACCTCACATTTTATTGGATGTTTAGGTATATATTTATATAGCTCTCATACATGTTCATATTATTTTGTGTTCTATTTTAGTCATTTAACATTGTTTCATGTAAATTCATGTCTCCCAAACTTGTCATGAATGGTATTTCAGCATATTTATACGACAAGTTTATTTGCTCTTCAGGGGAATTTTCATTATCTTTAGTAGCACTATTGTGAACATACTTTTATAAATTAACTTTTAAATGTAATTTTATTTTCTCTAAGGGTAGTTCCTTTAAGTATTTCTGAATCTTTAAAAAAATCTTTATTCTGAGTACTTTTATGAGAAATTTTAAATATGTGTTCTCAATTCTTTTTCTGAAACCAAGTGATAAACATTTTTTACTTTTTACTTTGTTTTATTTATTTTATTTTTTACTTAGAGGGGAATTGACTTGAAAAATTGTCTGAATATTTTAAAATCCTTAACATATAAAAAATACTTAATATATATTACCAGATTACTCTTGAAAAATAGAAAACCAGTTACTATATTGTAACATATATGGTACAATTTCTGCACAATATCACCTACCACCTTTTTAATATTACAATTATTGTTCTGCTACATTAATAGACATTTCTTCTTACAGACCTATATATGCTCTCATTACTAAAAAAAAAAAAAAAAATTTAGGTGTTAGATTTCAAAACCAGGCCTGTCATCTAACCAAGGATCTACTCAGGTAAGAAGCTTTATTTCTTTGTTCTTCTGTTTTTTTATTTTCACTAATAAATTTTACTCCATCAAATACAAAAAAACATAAAATTTTAGACATGCTTAGAGATAGGAGGCAATTATACAGAAGTAATGTATATTTTTACAAGATGACTAATGTCATCAATGTTAAACACAAAAATATACAGAATAAAGAGAGTGTGTGATTCAGATTAATGAATCAAGATTATTAGTAACTCTATACAAAGACAAAGAAGGCATAGTCCTTGAATAAAATGGCTATATAAATACGTAATAATAAATCCCGGTGTCTGAGCTATTTCTGCCAAATGCAGAATTCATACAAACATATTCTAGTTCTCTGTTTATCAAAAGATTATGTTAAAATATTCAAACCAGTCAATGAATCTCCCTCACATCCCTTCACCATACACTAGAACAAGAGCATATTGCTACCATAGGGAAGGAAGATACTAAAACATGTACATGTCGACTACTGAGGATCCCCTCCTCTGGAGAACAGCTCTGCCTCTGTTAGAACTGGCTGCTGCAGAAGGAACACTTGAAGCTTGTAAATGTCCCATTCAAATAATTATAGTAATTTCTCTTTTTCTTTTTCTGTGCCTTTCTTCCTTACACTAATCCACTTGTTTATTCCACTGGGTGTTTTTGTTTCTATTCTTTGGTTCCTACCAAACTATTATGTTATGTTTTGGCATCATGTAATACAGATGTTCCATACGTGTGTTTTCTCTCTCTCTCTCTCTCTCTCTCTCTCTCTCTCTCATTCTCCCCTCTCTCCCTCTCTTCCTACCCCCCTTCCCTCCTTCCCTCTGCCTTCTCTCTCTCTCTCTCTCTCTTTCTCTCTCATTCTCCCCTCTCTCTATCTCTCTTCCTCCCTCCCTCTCTCCTTCCCTCTGCCAACCAAGGAAAGAGGTGGGGCCCAAAAGAATAAAGTATAAAGAAAGAGACATGAAAAGAGAGAGGCTCACATGGTCCCCATGTGCTGGTTACATACTTATTTTCCTCCCTGGGGTTGGCAAATGTTGTCTTGAATCAATGTATCATTAAACAAATGAGCTCCTTCACCCTCATGACAGATGTCTTGACAAAATCCACTTGGTATGGCAGGAGGGCCAAGGCACACAGCTGTACCTCGTCACTGTCAACACAGAGGTACAGTTTGCAGTAAAGGTGAAGTTTTAAATCTGTTAACACCAAGGAACAAAGGAAACTGTGAGAATTTCCTCCCCTCTCTCCTCTCCTGGTTTCCCCTGGTACAAATGAGCTATGTTATTCTGATTAATTAGACCTCAAGCATTTAAAACAAAACCGTTTTCTGTATTTAGGAGAGTCATTCCAGTTTACCCAAATAATTAAAAGAGAAAGCTGCCTGAGCAGTTCAATTTGAGCAAACCCTGGAGTAAGAAAATCTGTCAGAGATTTCTTATCAGCAAAGGACATTTATTTCTCAGCTGATGTTGTTACCTCATGCAAATAGTAGCTAGCATATAAACTAAATTCATTAAGTGTCTGCACAATAACCTATACAATCTCCCCTTAAACATCTAAATTGTATATGTATGAACTTGTAGAGGAATCTCTACTACCTGAACACTGAAAGGAATTAATTACATTTATAAGATGGAGAGGATTTTAAAAGACATATTTAGGTCAAATTGAAACCAAATAATATACTTCAGTTAATGATAGATTAATGTACGAGGAAAATTAGATTAAATTGCAAGAAAAATCAAATAATCATCTATAGCTTAGTACTACAATCTCACAAAACATCATTAACTCAAGTTATGCTCATTCTAAATGTATGATATAGAAATATTTAGGGTCTTTTATCTTAATCTACTTAAATTTTCCCAACTCAACACAATTAGAGAATCGAATATGAATCTATTTTGTATACCCTTTATGTGTACCTGTTCTTCTGCCCAACTAAATTGTCACATGATGACACACTTGTTAACCATGGCAAATTTAGATTCTACAATACATATTTTAAAGTTAATTGGCAATTAACTTTATTTTACTTGCAAAGTACATTTTACCAACAAAAAATACATATATGCCTTTATTTCGATTCCTAATTTAACTGTATCTATACAGTTGTTTTATACCGGTCCAGTGTTTAGGTCCAAATCAGAGTTATACTAGGTTGCTTATCAACATGTTAGAGAGTAAAATCAAATTTCTCTGACAAACATAGGTGCAAGTAGAGTTGTCTATGGTAAATAGCATCATAAATGCTGTTATTAAAGACATATTCTAGTCCCAATCTTATAAGCAACCGTCATTATAAATACTAAAATAGACCTTTCAGTTTTACCAGGAGGCTCCTCTGCCCTTCTTAGCAAACAATAGAAACTCAGGTTTATGATAATAAAAGATAGAAGAAACAATAATTTAACTCAAATGTTGGTATACAATAGGTATGTCAGATATTTGGGGACCTATCCCTATCTATCTGATAAGGTGTCATGGCTGACCTAGAAATTATGTTTTTAAAGCCACCTCCGTATCGACATTTTCCCTCCTTCAAGGTTCTTCACTGACAGGGCCTCAAGTGGGTGGTCTTTAAGTTAAATTATTGTGATGCTTATAATTTCCTGTTTCTACTCTGTGTGACTGAGGTGAGTTTATTAAGCTTTATTATTATCATCATCATCATCATTCGTAAAACAAGAATACTTAGCTCCCTTGCTATGAATCAAGTATTCTAGTCTAAGTACTTTATATTTATTAATATATATACTCTTTAACAGCCCTGTGATCTAGGAACTGTTATTATCTCTAGTTTACAAATAAGAAAATAGAGGTTAACTGGGTTGCCCAAAGTCGCAGGGCTGGGAATTTAAAACCATCTATTGTCACTCTACTGACCTCCATTGAAGGTTAGATCTGAGCCCAAATGCTTCCTCCTTAGTGGCTAACTCAGCACTTCTCAGAATGTAATGAGCCCAAGAATCACCTGAAGATCTTTTGCAATGCAGTTTCTGATTTAGTAAGTCTGGGGTAGAACCCAGAATTCTTAATTTCTGACAAGTTCCCACATGATGCTGACAATGCTGATCTGAGAAGCATGTTTGGAGTAGGAATATTTTCAACCATGTCCTTGTCAAATCTCATGGCTCTGGGCTGCATTGTGGCACATGGGCCATGATATTAGTTGCCTAGCATAAATGTAAGATGAGCAGGGAATAACATTAAGATGCCTGTGAAGATTTTATGTGATCATCTGAGTCTTACTCTGACAATTATTAGCAATTTAGTGGCCCATTAAAATTCCTTAGAACCTCAGGACTTGTGTGAGTTGCTGGTCTCCTGTCAGAGCCATTTCCATCATTGGTGGAGAGAAGCAGAGTTACATAATAACTTTAGTCTTTTTCAATTGATTTCACACAGCTGTGCACATGAACTAAGGGGACTTAACCAGTGTAAAAATATCCTTCTGCTCCTCTGGGAGACATTTTAGCTCAAAAGCTACTGATATGTCCTCAGATCCTCCAGACAATTACCCAGGAGCTGCTATTGGCTAACAATTGCACTTTTGACATTTGCACATGAGAGAAAGAAAGCATTTTGTAAAAACGCAAGAACTTCATGGGCCTGTAGTCAAACCTCAGGACACTAAAATACCTTTTCTTAAAAAATGCTCATTGAGCTAAGCACTCTGCTACATGATTTCAAATTAAATCTCATATTTTAATTCTCACAACTGCTCTACAAGGTAACTTTCTTATCCCTGTTTTATAGATGAAAAATATGAGGTTTGAGAGTTTTCCGTGACTTACCCAAGGTCATACAGATAATATAAAATAGACCTGGGATTTGGCTTCAAGCCCAGTGTGTTCTCTTCACTATATAACTTGGATGTCATATCAGTCTACCCAGGACCCACGCTGTCAGATTGACCTGGATTTGTATCCCAGTTCTCACACTTACTGGCTGCATAACCAGGAGCAAGCTGCTTACATTTTCTGAGGCTCAGTTTTTAATATTCACCCTGTGGATAATATCTTCCTTTCAGATTTGTTGTACAGATCAAATGGGATTTATTTAATCAGATTAATTTTAGGCAATGAGAATTATGCATGACACATAATAGGTGCTGGACAAATCACAGCATCTAAAAAAATCTTATAGGCTCATCAAAATTATCAGGGCTAAGAAGACTTACTAAAACTTCGGGCTGGGCTAAGAGAACACACTCTCCTTCCTAGTATCTTATCTTATCTCAGAGGTCTCCATACCTCTGTCTTAATATAGATGATGTTTTACTGAAATGACCTATCCATATGTCTGTTTCCTCCTCCAGACTATAAAACCCAGCATGTCTTATCCACAGTCCTATCACAGTTCTTAGAACATAGTAGGCATGCAATGCATGTGTATTGACAAATTATAGCACAATGGAAGAGAATTTTAATATGAGCAGCACATTGCCCAATAGCGCTGATAAGTAAAAGAACCAACTCAAGAAAGTCAACATGTTCCTCTGGAGTCTGGCTGAGAGAGGGTAGGACCAATGTTATGGTCATTCATTCCCTTTATTCAGTAAATATTTATTGAATAATACAGTGCTAGGCACAAAGACAAACCTTATCTTCAAAGAGCTCAAAACACAGTGAGAAGACAAACTTGTGCACAGTGGCAATACAAGACAGAGTGGTACAGGAAGGATTCAATGGGAAAGCAAAGAGGCAGGTCTAGGAAGGATTAGGGGAAGAAGTTCAGCTGAAGCTGAGCTGAGTCTGGAAGGGTAAGTGTGAACTTTCAAGGCAGAATATAGGATGGAGCAGGTTAAGAAAAGTGTATTAATGGAAACATTGTGCAAAGACATAGCAACAAGAGAGCATGGAGCTTCAGGAGATAACAAATATTTCAGGGTTACTGGCACACGAATCTCCCTACCAAATGTGAGCCCCCAAACAGCAAAAATCTTGAATCTCTTACCTAATCTATTGTAAGTATTTAATGGCACATGATGGGTAGTCCAGAAATAACAGTTAATGAAATAAATAAACGAATAGATAAATGAAAATGTTTAACACCTATAGCTAAACTAGAGCAGGATCTCTGGTCATGTATTGGGTCATAAGTTCCTATGAGGTTTTTAATGTTTTAAGTCAAGCAGAAGCATAAACTCAATGCCCAAGTTCTCTGGAGAATACATTTACATCTATATAAATCACTTAGTTATCTGGCCTCTGCTTGGGCTATGATAACACAATACCATAGACTAGATGGCTTAAGAAACAGAAATTTACTTTCTCACAGTTCTGGAGGCTGAGATGTCCAAAGTCAAAGTGCTGGTAGATCCCATTCCTGGCTGCTCAGACACTCTGGGCCCCTTCCCTGCTCATACAGCAACTCCAGAGCTACTCTTTACCAATCAGGCTGCAAAGCTGTGACAATTTGAGTTCCAGCTGCCTTACTAGACATCCAAGAAATAGCCCTTCTGGTTTTTACTCAATTTTTCTGAAGTCTTTCTCCCAAAGACAGAGGCATGGGTCCACTGATATTAAGTATTAAACACCTCTCTCTTCAACATTGACCTGTTGACTTGGGACCAAAGCTCTGTTCCTCTCCTCTATTCTATTAGAAGAGACTAATTCACCCTCCTGAGCCAGCCAGACTGTGGCTGAATCCTGGTGCAAACTCAACTTAGGCTGAGGTTGGGATTTCTGCTGCAAGAAGCTCCTTACAGGCCAAGTCCATACTTCTTTTGCGCTCTTTCTCCACTCCATTATACTGGACAAATAGCTAATACTTGATCATACTTCTTCTATTAAAAACTGGTGGCATAACAGTGTATGGGAAAGAAAGAGACTCCTAAAAACACTGTTTCAGGTATATTGCAAGCAGCCTGGTTCTGTATGCTTAGCTTAACACTGTGTCTTCTTATAGCCACTCCTCTATAAATGCATATTAAATGAGCAGCCATTTTCAAGGCTTCCTGTGAAACAAAACAAATAAATTTTACCTGTGGCGGATGTAGGCCCCAGGACATCATAGAAGGCCATGATCTTAAAAGAATGACGCTGAAGACTTTCAATACATAACAAATTGAATCTTAAAGAAAAGGATGCTCTCTTCCCCATTAGTATTCTTCTAAAAGGAGCATGACATGATAAGAGAGATAATAGAAAGAGAAAAACAGAAAACATTGGATTGTTGTCAACCATCTTTCCTCCTACTCTAGCCCTGCCGCTCTCTCGGCTATTTCTTGAACATTCCAGGAGTGTTCCCTTCTCAGGACCTTTGCAGTGCTATTCCTGATGCCTGGGATACCTTTATCTCAGATAATTCACATGGCTTGATTCTTGGCTTCTGCTGCACCTTTGGCCTTTCTTGGCCACCTTTTAAAACTCCAGCTCCTTCCTTATTCCCTGTCGCCTTATCCTGCTCTATGTTTCTTCACAGCATTTAATTGCCACTTGGCATAATACTATTTGCTTGTTCCTCTCACACTGTGGTGTTAGGTGCACTGCTCTGTCCCTAGTATCTGACACAGAGTAAGTGATTTATAAATTTTTTAAAATTAATTAATTTATTTTTTATGGTGACATGGGTCAATGAAATCTGATGTTTTTTAAATGAGTTATTGTCTGAATATCGAATGCAGCACAAGGCGCTGTTAATTATAAATATAATTAAGTAAAATATTTTAAAAGAAGTAAGACTTCTACTTCTGGTGTAATGGAGTAGTTTATAGCAGGTCAATGTTCACTAAGAACAACTAGAGAGTTGGATTTAAGAAATCATGTCTACTAGTGTTTTAGAGGCATTGGAGAGTTGCTGAAGTCAGAAAGTTCAAGATTTAGTGAGGGGTGGGGGCAGAAGATCGTGAGGAGGTGGACTGTGAGTCTGTTGTATTTTCCCTGGGGGCCATATGCTGATTTCAAGAATACACAAGAAGCTGAAAATATAGACTCTGTGGTTAAAGAAACCAGAAGAACTGTGTCAGGCTCATAAGGCTGAAGCGATGTTAGAGGCCATGATCCTCGTGAAAGGGGATGGTAGAGAATTTAACCTGAAATATGACCTGCCTTTTCCTCTAAACATTTGCTCAAGTCAGAAAATGCTTGAGACAAGTATGGTTAAAAAATGAATCATAACGTCTTGGAGAGTTTGAGTGAAATTTTTGAGTTTTGCCTAGCTGTGGTAGCATAGATTAGGGTTTAGTCTCAGGGGCTTAGGAGATGAAGATTAGGGGAAAGTCCTCAGTGAACAAACTAGGCTATACCCGTGGTTCCTCAGCTTTGCCGCATCTTGGAATAACATTGGGATTCTTAAAAGGTATGGATGTCTTGATATCTATACTTTTTTTTTTTGAAACTTTGAAACAATTTATTAAGTTGCTTTATACAAGATTAACAATTTCCACACCACTCCCAACACCAACCTATTGGCTGCGCCAAAGCCACAGCCCCTTTCACACCTAAGAAACAGCTGCTAAGGAAAGCCCCAAGCCCCGCAGCGCAGCGCTGCAGCCCCCAGGCCTGGAGCCCACCCTGCCTGTAGATTTGCCTTGCCATGGCTGTTTAAGTCATTCACTCCTTCATTACCACAAAAAAAGCATAGACAAGAAAAAAATCTCCCCATCAAAGAAACGTTTCCCTGAGGCAAGAGGCATCACTAGATTCCTACAAATGAGGGTATTCTGCTCCAGCTGCACACTCAACGGTACATGCAGAGCGGGGTACTGTAGTGGGGAAACCGGATCTCAGGCAGAGACCTTTGTATTTAATGGGGACGAGGTGAGACCTGAGTAATAATTTGTTGAGGAAAATATACACCTTCTCCGGAAAAAGAGATCATCAGCTGAAGCATCTAAGATATTTTTATGCACAGTGTCTTGGTTTTAATATTTAAAACCATGAAAAATTCCAAATACAAGGCTATAAGATTTAAAACTAAGAGAAAAAATAAACCATAGAAATAGACCTTGTAGATAATTCAAATATTGGCATAAGAATATGAGGATTTTAACTGACTAATCTGTTCAGTAGAATAGAGTAATATACAGTAAAAGTAGATAAAAAGATGCAAAATTAAATCAGAGTTGGATTTATATACACATAAAAAAATTGAATGGAAATTCTAGAACCAAAAATATAATAATTGAACTTAAGAACTTTATAGATAAATTTAACAAAAGATTAGATATAGCAGAGAGAGAATTAGTGAACTATCATATGGGCTAATAGGCATCATCAAAATTGGGAAGGGGCAAAAATATATATCCAATCTTTCATTTAAATTGGACAGAGGTTTCTGAAAATTTAAAACTCCCGTGTACATTCTTTTTAATGCCAAGACTGAAGTTCTAATTGGCTCTCTGTACAACAAAAGGAGTATATTAAAAAATTATTAAATTACCTTACCTTACTTTTCTTATGAGTCTATCCCTCTCTCTGAGTCAGGGAGAGAAAGAAGTAGTTAAATAAATCAGTAGGCTACTATTCCTGTCACTATTTGGAGGCAGATCTTGTTTGGCTCAACATGGTAGCTGTGTTTTGGGAGACGTGGCCCTTGGGGAGCCTGGTGAAGTTTACCGTTGTGAATACCAGAGGGCTTGAACGAGGTATTGAATCAATTGGGAAGTTCTGGTCCCTTCTAGAATTGGGTCAAGGTTAATGAGAATCTCAGTACTCTCCTAAGCTAACTTACATAAACCTTACTGTCTAATGAGTATCTCAAAAGATTTTTGCTATTATTATAAGTGGAAATGGGGCATGGGTTCTAGCACTGCTTGGTCATGAGTCCTCAGGTGATATTATTCGCTACTTCTTATTTCTTGTCAGCCCAGTCCATGCACTTATTTTGTCCATGTCTTATTAGGACAACTCCATGTCCTTCACTGTGGTTTTAAAGGACTATTTATCAGAGGAGAGCCTTCAGATTATCTGATTTGATAATATAAAGAAACAGAGAGGTTCTTGTTTTCAAGATCTCTAAATTGAAGCAATAGAAAATAAGAGATAATGGGCAGAAATCCCAATTATAACAATAACCATTATAGGCATGATACGTATTTACAGCACTGTGTCCTTCAAAGCTCAGAATGTGTTTCCATTGTGCTTTTCAATAACAAACACACTGGTATGTAAAGAGAGGAGCACAGTGCCCCTGGCATTTAGATGATTCCAGTACCTTGAGCTTATTGGGTAAGTCTCCTGAGATTTCATTCACAAGCAGGGACCAAAAAATGACTGATACAGAACAATTGCTATTTCTGGTAGGTTAAGATGTAGACTAGTTCCAAAGAAAAAGAAAGCCTTTTCTCACACTCATCTTTCAAAATAAAGTAACTGAATAATTTTAAAAATAACAGCAACAGTGTATCACCAAAACCCAGGTATCAACTGAAACAATAAACTTCTTTACTCTCTCAGTGGGTGGGAGTCAAAACCAACTGTCAGACTCACATATCTGCTTCTTTTCCATTTTTAATTCAATTTTATCTTCAAATGAATCATGGCATGGTCTTGGTTGCTCCGAATAGCAGAGAAACCAGAAAAAGGGACCGCTGCATACAGATACCAGTACAAGGAAACACCCTTGGATAATTTGCCTCCTTCCATGACTGCACAATCCTCCCCCCTTAGTCTGCCTTGAAGTCTCATTCTTCTGCAATTATACTCCCTTTTCTGCAACAGGAACCATTCGGCAAAACATTATATGGGATAAAATATATTCTGGGATGAATTAAAAACATTAGCCCCTTGAAAAATCACTCTGAGGAAGAGAAAGGGAACAGGCATTTAATAGGCGCAAAGGAAAAAGGATGCTGGTTACCTGGGAATCCAGTTTGACTTTAAAGGCTTTTCAATTTAATTATTTAATAACTTGAAAGAACAGAAGGATCATAGGTTAGAAAATGAGTCTACTTATTTTAATCAGGAACGATAAGAACAAATGAACCCAGGTTTTCGGCGCTGTTATTTTTCATGAGTTCTACTTCAAAATTTATTCTGGAAATCTAACAAAATAAAACTTTCAAGCACAGCTTTTTTCTACAAGAAGGGTGCCAGAGATACAGAGGAGGGGTAAAAGAGTTAGGGAGAGTGTACATATAAGGTTCTTTGAAATTGGGTGGGCTAGGAGTATTAAAAAAGGACATAACAATGGATGAAGAACGAAGATTTTAATTCCAAATAAGATCACTATGGAAAAGATATACCTCTTATTTTTTAATGTGCATTTTGAGTACATTAACTGTCCTGTTTTGATAAATAATAATAACAATGGTATAATGTACCCTATAGTTGACTAATTTAATGGAGAAAATTTGGAAGAAGTAATGGGTAAAAATGAAAAACAGATTCTCTCATTTCTTCTTTCTTTTTTTTTTTTTTCTTAAAGGTGGTCTTTCCCCGTCCAAAGTGTAATTGTATGTGAAACTCCATCACTTCCCCCGTGCCTTTCCAGCCCCAACGCGCTTCATTATAGTCGCCATCATGCCATTCATCTGACGTCTTTCACTAACTACCACAATTTAGTAGGTGTTTGGTTGTTCTGAAGGTAGTGTTTTTCATTAAAAGACACATTCAAGCTGGTTCTCTTTACTTAGTTGAAGTAAGGGGTTGGTAATGAATCTATTATTTAAATTAATAAACAGTTCTGGGACATTGTTTTAAAACATTGATCTTATTTTAGAATTAAAATGAAACACGGCCTGATCTATTTTTCTTAAGAAAAATGTTTTATTCACTTTACAACATAGTTATTTGCATTTTTCTTCATCCACAATTCACTAGACTGGAAAAAAAATAGCAGGAGATTAAAAATGAAATAGGAAAATAAATATCGACATGTTAAATCTTTTCTTTTTTTTCTCTTTTTTTTTTGAACTCACCAAAAAAAATAAAAAGTAAAAAAACAGGCCTGATCAGTTCAATATTTGGAGACAAAGAGACAGACAATGTGTGTAATGTCAGCAAAGTCACATTAGCAAGAGACCAGGGAATCTACTGAATGTAATGTTTATCAGACAGATGTGTCTCAAAAATTCTCGTACTTGGAGGCACCTTTCCCACCCCTTCCTGTTTGCATTCCTTGGAGTCCAATTTCAGCTAAGGGGATGGAAATTAAATAAAGGTGCATTGGAGGAGATGTAATTAGTCCTTAAATCATAGGATCTCAAATTCGTGAAATTTCATTGAAAGTTTAGCTAGAAGTCTTTTAAAAATGCCTCTGGGGCAACTTCTTTGAGTTTGTTCCCCAAGAATTTAACATTAGCATGCACGAGTAATTATTACTCAATATTGCTTTTTGCTCCAAGCTAAGAATTTCCTTTAGCAGTCTTCTCTACCTGTGGAATAGAATTCATAGAAACATATTCACCCAGACCTGTTCCCATGTGAAGTTTGCTTCAAGTTTTCTCTTAGAGTATTGAATGCTTCTCTCTTGCAATGGTTCACGTTGGTAAACACATCACTGAACATCACGTTATCAATCTCAGATTATCCTCTGATGTCAGTCCCTTTTATATAGGAATCGCCCTGCTAAGACAAAGGATATAACGTGGAGAAAATCTGAACTAATTTTGAGAGAAGCATAGATTTCAAGGTGTAGTATTTTTAGGATCGATTAACATTGTGGAAAAGCTTAAATATGTACCAGTTTATCCCTCTCACCACTCCCCTCCCCCCAAAAAAGACAGGAGAAGGAGAAAGTAATCTATCATTGTCTACTGAAAATTTAGGTCCAGTTGTAGAAAAGAAAACATGATTTGCAGAAAAATCCTGAAAATCCTTATAAAGAGTTATAGCTAAAAGTTCTTAGACTCTTTCTGCTCAAAAGCCACTAGACTGTGAAGAATCCACAAGGGCAGGAATTAAATTCACCACCATAGACCCAGAAGTCAGCCCAAGACCCACGCACACATGGCAGCCCTCAGTGAACACCTGAACAAGCAGCCCTGGGCAGAGATGCCCTCACACAAACTGTACTTGTGAGAGTTAGAACCATAAGGGACTGATGTTTCTGGTGGTTGTTAGTTTGCCATGTTTCTAAATAGATCACAAATAATTTTAATAAAGCTTTTTATAATTCTATTTAATGAGAATTTACTTCAAATCAAATGCTAAATATAATTTTATAAAAGTCAAAACTTTTACGTTTTTACCTTCTCTGGCACTCAAGGACAACTTTAGGTTGCAAGGGGAGGCTCTTTAGCGGTTAAAAAAAAGTTACCTATGATTTGGGAACCATCATATCCATAAGGCAAATGAAATCTGTCAAAGGTAGATTGTGACACATGAAGTTTCAATGCAATTTCACCTGTAGAAAACATTCCAGAGCTCTGAACCCTCCGTCACTTATTGTATGTTAATATTGTGTAGATTTCCAATAGCCCATTCAGCCAGGCAGTGTGCAGGGTGCTGAAGTAAGCAAGAATGTGCATTTTTATTCTTGGCACTTCCCTATCCTGCTCTGGGAGGAGTCTCAGTCATGGCAGCTAGGCCAGAAGGGAGAGAGAGGTCACAGACTGTGAAAAATATTTACTACTAAAGAAGATAAGAGAACAAATACCACCTACCAACGAGAGCTGGGTAGGTCAAGGGGAAAGGGCATGTGAATGTCTCCCATGTCACAGGGTCACACTTTGGAGCAACACTTCCAAGAGGGAGAGCCACCATGTACCAATGAGTTTCGATTGCAGGTAAGAAAAATCATTCCTGTTACTTCAAGCAGAAAGAGATTTAACTTAAGGAATCATTGAAAGCACTAGAAGGATAGATTATAGGCTGGGCTTTCAGGAAAGACTTTCAGAATAACATTGCTAAGGGACCCATTGCCCCAGCTACAATCAGAAACTTGGGGATCTGAATGCTGTCATGGCAACTGCTGGCTCCAGGACCAGACAGACTTAATTGAGATCTAAGAATCAAGAAGCTGCCTCTGAAATTGTGCATCCCAGAAACACCCTGCCCTACTATAAATCCAAGGTCTACAAGTCATCACTAGAACTCTTGGCTCCAAAGTCATTCTGTATCCACTACATCTGGACTAGCTAAATGGATACCTCATGCCCCGCTGCCTCTTGCCTGACTTAACTCAGTTCTGGACTCAGTCTTGAAATTAATTGATGAAACCTACTTCCCTTTAGAAATAATAGTGGCAAGGGAATATGGGAAATGTAGTTTCTAGCTTCCTTAATTTGAAAGTTCTAAATATGGCCAATGTGTATCATCAGTCTCCAAGGATGGAACACAGGGCACAGCAATCCCACAACTTAATCGATCATTGGCCCTTGTTTTCAGGGAGCACATTGCAGGACTGGACTAGAACTCTGACTCTCAATTTCTGGCTCTGTGACCACACCGTATTCTGCAGAAGAAAATATGTATCATATAGAGGCTTTTACCATAGCTATCTTAGCTAGAATTTAGTCATACTCATAAATCACATTTGCCATTTACATTTAAGATAAATTTTGCTTTTAGATAAACTTAAGGCTTAAAATGATTTTATCACAATTGTGTGTGCATTTTTAAATAAAGGAATGGAACAATTATCAAAATAAAATGTCCTCAGAATTAATTATGTCTCATATATTTTTTTCTAAACACTGATTAGATAGTATGTAGTGATGGTATTGATATTAATAATAATAATAATAGGAGAGAAACACACCATTATTTTTATTTAGATACTTTTCCTGTTTTCAGGCCATTTTCCTTCAAGGAACTTTTTGTAGAATGGTTCTGTGCTCTGTGGACCACAATTCCTGGACACAATGAATTGTCTTTAAATTGATTGTGAGTCCATCAACACAGCACCTAATTACTTCTACAGGCAGGTTGCTCAGGCATGAAACAGCCCTGGGGACAGGCTCACCTCCTTTGCCTGAAATTCCCTTAAGCGTTTACAAATATCTTTCGAGTGTGAGCCAAGTCCTTGGCCCTGCCAATGAAAAGGCACTTTCGTCCCTTGGGCAAAAATTGCCAACCTTAATGGGTTGCAGCTGTTTCCCGGTTGAGTGCTTGCTCCACCAGCCTGCAGGCTGCCCTGGTATTTCAAAGGACTCTTAGCAGGCTTAGCAAGCTGTGTCACCCCATGCAGAAGGCAAAGCTGGCCTTTGAACATGTGGCCCTGTGTGGTTGATGTACATTACCTCCAAGAGAAAGGAATGGCTTCCTTATGGCTGCATGGCCCAGCCAGGGGGCTGAGGGCTCAGATTACCTGGATCGCTCAAGAGGCTAACACAGGAAATCAACCCTGGATCAGCGAGAGCAGGGTGCTGATTTCAGCCACACAAGCAGTGCTGGGAGGACCTGAGGCAGGGACGGGTTTTTCCTCTGCAAATCTCTGTAGCTCTTGAGGACTTTTACACTCCCAACATGTTATGAGGTGAAAATCCTGTGGACACTTGGGGTTCACAGGGAAATGATCAGTATTTGATATTCACTGCACAGATATAACTCTGTGTGTGTATGTATGTGTGTGTGTGGCGGGGTGGGGGTGGGGTGTAAGGCAAGAACATAATTTTGTATGCAATGGGATAGTCACCAGGACTGCCTTGTTTTGATAATAGGGAGACAGACTCTCTCTGCTGGTACAGCATCAGGTGAACCAGCACACTTCACTCCCTCCACACTTAGCTGACATTTTAATCCTGGGTCTCTATAGAGAAATGGCTGAATTTCTTAGAAAAATGAGATAGTCAGACATTCTTGTGTCAGAAAAAAATCTTTGCTCCAATTTACTAGACTATTTTAAGTTTCTAAATGAAAAAACATATATGTTAACAAGTTTTAATAAAATTATCCCAGGGTAAATAATTCCAAGGTAAGCCATCTGTTCTATAGGTCTCAAACTGTCAGCTCATGGGCCATATTCTGCCTGCAGAATGTTTAGTTTGGTCTGCATAGTGCTTTCAAAAAGAAAAAACTGAGCCAGCATCTAGAAATCAGGAGATAGTACATTCTTTAAAAATGAAGACTTCAGAGGTATCTGTTTGTTTGTTTGTTTGTTTTAAGCCAGAAGAACTAACAAGACTGACCACACTCTTCACAGGAAGAAACTGAATAAATGAATTGCTATGTTCAGTGAATCAGGCACATGAACTAAACTGAGAATAGATGAACAAGAGAAAAGGCATACAGATTTTACTGATGTTAATATATTTTTTTATTTTTTATGTGCAGAGGGTTCTTCACGGAAAAGAGATGAAAACTCAAAGGAGCAGTTAGACTCGGGGGCTTATACCATTTTAACAGAGGACAAAAAAAGTGACTAGAGAAAGGAAAGAGGTTTGGGATGTCTAAGGCCAATAAATTGTGGGAATGTGACTAGGAAATATGGAGAGAGAACTAATGGAAGTAAAGGTTACTTTAGTAAGGTTTGTTTATCAGACTCATGTGCCGCTCTGTCTCCAGTGATAAGGATCGCTTTCCTCAGGCTGGCACAGCAGGGGAGGGGAATTCATGGCCTACTTTTAGGAAGAAAGTGGGAGGGCAGAGAGTTCTTGTACCTGCTATTTCTCAATTGCCTGCAGCTCAAAATGATCAATATGCCAAATCGGCATTTTTTGGGGGGTGGCATATCTGGATCCCGTTCAACAGCAAAGAAACTGCCGTAATTTTTGCATTCGATGGATTAGGAAGAAAAAATCCCTGAGAATCTGTAATCAGAAAGTGGCCCTCATTCAGACTTAGAGAAAAAAAAAAATATCGCTGAGAATTAATTTTAGAGTGACCTCAGGCTATAAGAGAGCTCAAGTACCTTGAAGAAGAATTTACTAATTTTCTCTGGAAATAAACTTTCAACTGCATCTTCCTTTTCAAGCACACATGGAACATTCGCAAAAATTGAATGTATACTCAGCTATAGATAAAACTCAACATATGTCAGAGAACAGATATCACACAGATTATATTCCCTGACCACCATGCAATTAAATGAGAAATCAGAAACAAAATAACTAAAAACAGCTCATGCTTTTAGAAATTTTAAAAACATATACTTTAAATAAGTCATGGATCACAGAAGAAATCATAATAGAAATCAGAACATACTCAGAACTAAACATTAATAAGAAACTTTACATCGACACTCAGGGGATACAAAGCCCCTTATTTAATTTTTATCAATTAATTTTTATAAATTAACAGATTGGAGAGATTTTTTTTTGATACTGAATCTTTTGCTTGAAACATAATAGTCAACTTATATATTAGTTTCTCTAGAGACAGTTTATCAAAATTTGATCATTTTTCAGTGACATACTTTGTATCCAGAGTCAATTATTGTTTCCAATAAAAAAATTAATTTATTAAAAGAACTTCAAAGAGTAACAACCAGGGAGTTTAGAAGACAGATCATAAATATGAGGGCAAAAGGTGTAATATCTTAGTTTTATGGTTATTATTGACTCGGACAGATCATAACCTAACTTCCAGACACTCTGCCTCACTTCTGACTGGAAGCCCTGAGAATTGTGCTTCTAATGGCATTGTCTCTTTCAACAATGCCTGGGTTTCCCAGGCTCCTCCTCTAATGTGGCTCTGCAGAACTATCCTCTGCCTCTGCCACCCCCAGAGTGAGTAGTCTCAAGCTACCTCCTGGTTTTATTCTCTTCCTTCTGTATTTCCTGTCCCACAATGCCTGGCACCGAGGGAAAACCAAAGCACGGTTCAATGTTGAGTGAACATCCACAGAGAAAAGGTGCCAGGGACCTCCTTGCCTCTTTTACTGGCTGTGAAGGGATGCTTTGTATTTCGTGGTTCTCATGACTAAGGACTGTTCCAAAGTGCCTAGAACTCATCCCACAGGATTTTTATATTTTTATAGCCATACGTTTTATATTCCTATCTTCTAAATTTCCCAGTTTAGTTGGCATGTCTCCGCGGTTGACTGGTCATGTACAGACTGAGAAAAAGTAAATACTTAACCCAGGAATTACAAGAGTTATTTAAAAGATCTGCTGGTCTTCATTAGGCCTCTCACTACGTGCTCTCATTCATGAGCACAGATAATTCTTATTCATAGAAAAGTCCATTAGTCCTTTTGATACAGATGGAAAACTGTTGTTGCTTAATAAAGCACAGTGCTGAATAAAACATTTTTTTAAAAAGCCCTAGGTTTTGTTTTGTAAAAATCAGGAGAATGAGATCCTAGTTCTTTTTGCAAGGCCTTGGGCAAATCATTTAACTTAACTGAGTCTTTGTTCCCTCATTTCTAAAATGAGGAGCATGAAGGAGAGACTACATTAATCTGCCTCCCAAATCTCCTTGTAAGTAGAAAATTCTAGAATTGTAAGAATCCTATCACTACACAAGCACTTTGGAATAATAATTACAATCATAGCACCTACCCTGGATGTGATGCGTGTGTCCAGGGAATTCTGCTCTGTGTCCTCCATTGCAGCCCTACAAGATGGGCTCTTTATAGCTGAGGAGACACAGAGCTTTAACCACTGCATCCCACTGCTTGTCTTAGGGCCACCAATTTTGTTTTATTTTCATTTTTCTGTTAATAAATTTCCACAAAGAGAATTAAAAAACAAAACCAACAAACAAAAAACATGGGTGTTTTTGAAAAAGTGCAGAAAAACCCCAAATTTTCACCTACCTTTACCTTACTGTAATTTTGGAGCTTCTCCCCCAGGACTTCTTGGCCACTTTTTTCAGAGTGAACCTTTCCAACATGCTTCTGTCAAAAGTGACACTTCAGAGCCATGAGACTGACAAAATCGCTCCCACAGTGGTCACGGTTATAGGATTAAAGAGCCCACATCCTTTCCTTCCAATGAAGTATTGGATTTAGATCTATTGATGACAAAAGCAAAAACCATAAGCCCTTCGAAGAAAATGTAGTTTCTCAGTTAACTAGAATGAAAATAATATTATTTCTAAAGTACTAACCTGTGCTCCACCACATGAATGTTTTCTAAGAAATTTATCCCTCACTAAAATCAAATACGACATCATGAAAATATCCATTTAGATCAGCTGCTTCTAACTTGGGTTTATAAACATTAGGGAGGCTGTAAAACCAATAAAAACAAATGTAAAATTGTGTGTGTAGGCATGTATATAAATTTTTCTAAACAGAGCTTCAAATGGGTCTGAGATCCCACAGATGATACCTGCTGATTTAGATATTAGCTTTACTTACGGATTCTCCGAGAGCCATTGTTTCTTCAATTTTTATCCTCTCTGGATATATATATATATATATATATATATATATGTTAAAAAATATATATATATGTTAAGCAGTTAAGACAAAAAATGAATAAGTTTGTATCAAGAGACTGATTCTGGAAGATGTTGGCAGTTCTAATCTCCAGCTGGCTGCTTCTGAAACTGTTTATTTTTCTTGTTGCCAAGTAACTCCACCTGCATTTGTAATAACTTGTCTAAAGCTTAGACCTTCTTCCTCAGAGGTAAGAATTATGGAATTTGTAGTCACCAGTTTCTTAGCAAGTGATTAGATTCAGTTTTTCTAACTGCATTTACAGATTATTTTGCATCTGCTGCTGTAAAAAATTACCACAAACTTTAGAGGCTGAAACACAAAAAAATCATTATCTTAAACTGTGTGGATCAGAAGTCTCACAAGGGTCTCACATGGGTCTCACCAGGCCAAACAAAGCCTTGGCAAGGCCACTCCCTCTGGATGCTCCATTTCCTTGCTTTTTCCAGCTTCTAGAGGCAACCTGTATTCGTTGGCTGGTGACCCTCATCTTCAAAGCCAGCAAAAGTAAATGGAGGCCTGCTCACCTCGCATCACTCTGACTTCTTCTGTCTCCCTCTTGCACTTTTAAGGACCCCAGTTACTCTATTGGGCCTAATTGGACATCCAGAATAATCTTCTAATTTTAAGGTCAGCTAATTGACAACCATAATGCTATCTATAAACTTAATTTTCCTTTGTGATGAAAGGTAACAATTTCAAAGGTTCCAGAGATTCGGACATAGACATCTTTGAGGGACCTTTTTTTTTTTTTTTTTTTTTTTGCTTACCACATTGTAGTTCTAAACTTCAGTCAGAAATAGAAATGAATCCAAAATGTATCTGTATAGAATGTAAGAAAGGCAAACTGTTTCCACTTTTTGCAAAAACGTCTGTGCTTAATTGGCTTTGGAGTTTTTTTTTTTTCCAAACAAATTTAGGGTTGCTGGATAATCGGCTACTGAGCATATGCACTTTTCACTGAGGTGTGCAATCATTCTCCAATTTTAGGTCCTGTCACATTAGGAAGATGTGAAAGCAATTTAGTGGGTTGTGACTAGAATTTTAAACAATTAAATACAACAAAACTAGAGAATATCGAACATAATAAAGGTAAATAATGCTCTGTGAAACATTTTGTTACAGCTAAACATGTGTATGTGTGTGTGTATGTGTAAGTGTGTACTGGGTTGTAAGGTAAAGTGCATTTTTTAAAAAATCTCAATTACTCTAATAGGTTTATTACATATCTTTACCTTGGTCAGCATAATTCCTTGTCATGTTTTATTTCCCTTTTCCCTATTCTCCACATCTATTCACTTCTTTGTTCCCAAGCAGCCTTTATAATGTGTTTAATATATTCCTTTTTGTTATACATATGTTCTCGCAAATGTACCTTACTGTGGATGCATGTTTTATAATTTATGTACAATTAAACAAATTAAAATGATACTAATCTTTTTAATTACTGCAGAGTAATCCGTGGTGGTATCTACTACATTATATGTCTTTCTCTGGGTAGAAGTCAAAAATGTTTGAAAGCCTCTGGTCTAGTACATCCTGGTGCATCCAGGTTTCATTGAGGAACTCCTAGAACAACACTGAAAGTTTTCTCCAGTCAAGGCATGTGTCTAAGGAACCAGAAAATCATTAGGAATCAAGGCAGTTGCTCTCAGTGACTCAGGTTTGGCTCCATGATTTTACATCTCTGCTTTCATGTGTCTGCTTTCCTTGTCTGTTTCTGCATGGATGTGTATACCTGCTCTACAATGGTGCCCTTCTAGGGTGAGCAGTCACCCAGTTTGTCTGGAATCGAGGGAGTTCCCTGACACAGGCCTTTAAATGCTAAAACCAGGAATGTCTTAGGCAGACTGGAATGAATTGGTCACCCTATATTGGCTTAGAAGTCACATTAAAAATCAGCTTCATAAATCTAGCCTTGAAAGTCCTTTGAATTAATGGATTGAGTTCCTCCATGAACAAATGTCGTGAAGTTTGGAGAACTTCATTGGATCTGTCGAAACTATGATTTGTTTCCCCTGGTCCAATGAACCTTGACTGAGATACAGTAAAGGGGACAGGCAGGTACATAACTCATCCAAATCCTATTGCATCAAGTTCTCTAAGAAAGGGATGTTGAAGCAATGTTGGGCAGTTATAGTTCACAGAAATGACCTAGCACGTCATTCAGAGGTTCCCAGCATGAGCTGTCCAGCCAGGATAAGAAGGGTGAAGGAATGAGAAGAATAGTGTGTTCCTCAATCTGAGATTTTTGGGTACTGTGGTAACTGTATGTATAACTCTTTGAGGAATAACCAAACTGTTCCACATTTTATATTTACTCCAGCCAATGTATGAGGGTTCCAATTCCTCTGCATACTCACCATTATTTTCCACTTTTTCATTATGACCATCTTAATGAGTATAAAGTAGTATCTGGTTGAGTTTTGATTTGTATTTCCTAATGACTCATGATGTTGAGTATCTTTTCATATGCTTATTAACTATTTGTATATCTCTTTTGGAGAAATGTCTATTCAGATCCTTTGCACGTTTTTTAATTGGGTTATTTGTCTTTTTATTGTTGAGTTGTATGAGTTCTTTATATATTCTGGATATTAAATTCTTATCAGATATATGATTTAAAAATATTTTGTGCCATCTGTAATGAGTCATTTTCTTGATAGTGTCCTTTGATGAACAAAAGTTTTAAATTCTGATGAACTCAAACTTATCCATTTATATTTTTGGTGTCCTCTTAAAAAAAAATTGCCTAATCCAAGGTTGTGAAGATTTATACCTATGTTTCTCCTAAGAGTTTAATTGTTTTAGCCCTTACATGTAGGTCTTCGATCCATTTTTATTAATTGTTAATTTTTTGTATATGATGTGAGGTAGTGGTCCAAATTCATCCTTTTTCACGTGGATACCCAGTTGTCAGAGTATTGTTTGTTGAAGAGACTATTCCCATCTCCCCCCGCCCCCACCTTGAATTGTCTTGGCACCCTTGTCAAAAATCAACTGACCATAAATGTATGGGTTTATTTCTAGCCTCTCAATTCTATTCCATTGTTCTATATGTCTGTCCTTATGTCTATACCACATTGTCTTGACTACTGTAGCTTTGTATAGGTTTTGAAATTGTGTAGTGTGAGTCCTCCAATTTTGTTCTCCTTTCAAGATCGTTTTGGCTATTCTGGGTTCTTTGCATTTCTATGGAATTTTAAAATCAGTTTATAAATTTCTACAAAGAAGCCAGCTGGGATTCTGATAGAAATTATGTTGAATCTCTAAATTAATTTGAAGAGTATTGTCATCTTAATAATATTAAGTGTTACAGTCTATGAACACAGGATGTCTTTCCATTTATTAAAATCTTAATTTCTTTCAGCAATATTTTATAGTTTTCAGTGTATAAATCTTGAACTTTTAAAAAATTTATTCCTAAGTATTTTAATTTTTTGATGCTATCGTATCGAATTGATTTCTTTTTTTTTCTTTTTCCTAGGTGAGGCAACCCTTGGTTGACCTCAGAGATTGCAAGGACGTTCTCAGCTTATAGTCCCTTATTTTTTTATTTTTTATGCCTACAGCACCTAGTCTTCCTAGGTGGTCGGTCTCCCATCCAAGTACTAACCTGCTTATCTTCCAAAATCAGACGGGATCGAGCTTGTTCAGGGTACCACGGCTGTAGATAAAATTGATTTCTTAATTTCATTTTTGGATTGTTCATTGTTAGTGTTTAGAAGCACAACTGACTTTTGAATATTGATCTTTGTCTTCTGCAAACTTTTAAACTCATTTATTAGCTCTAACAGTTTTTTTAAATATACTTTAGGGCTTTCTATGTATAAGAGAATGGGGCAAATAGAAATAGTTTTACTTATTCCTGTCTAATCTGGATGCTTATTTATTATTATTATTGTTGTTATTATTATTATTTTATTTTAACCAAATTGTCTTGTTAGAATCTCCACTACAATGTTGCATAGAAGTAGCAAGAGTAGACACCTTCATCTTGTTCTTCATCTTAAGAAAATGTTCCAGTCTTTCACCATTAAGTGTGATGCTATTAGCTATGGGTTTCTCATAGATGCCCTTTAACAGATTGAGAAAGTTCTATTCCTAGTCTGTTGTGTTTTTATCATAAAAGTGTATTAGTTTTTTTGTCAGATATTTTTCTGCATCTGTGAGATGATCATCTTTTTATTTTTTATTCTATGATGTTATTGATATGATATTTTACATTAATTGATTTTTTTTATATTAAACCAATCTCACTTGCATCCCTGCGATGAATCCCACTTGGTTATGATGAATAATCCTTTATATACGTTGTTGGATTCAGTTTGCTAGTATTTAGTTGAAGATTTTTGCACCAATAGTTATAAGATATTTGTTTGCAGTTTTTCTTTTTCTTGCAATGTCTTCCACCTCTATTTTGCTAGGGCCAGAAATTAGTTCTTATCGGTAGTAAGCAAGGGGATAAAGGTAATATACAAGGGTTTGAAGAACTAAGCAGCTCCATATACTTGAGATGTTAGAAACCTTGACCTACCTGCTTCTCTCCATCCCATCCTCAGACACTGGCGGGCCTGCATGTAGCAAGGGAGAGGCTGCACTGCTCTAGGGATGCTTCTTGCTTTCCCAAGAGGGTCTGCACGAGTGGATCATTAGTGTATATAGAGCATCAATAAGCACAGTACTCTAAATCATGAAGCACCTGACTCGAAATAGCATCACCTTGAACAAACACTTATGAAGACTGGAGCTGCAAAAAATCATAGGAAGAATGTTTGCCAGACGGCTTTCTCCCATGAAGTCCAGTGCCCAATGCCTTCAAATACCCATCCTTCTTATTAGATTAGTCTGGTCTGAATGTTCTTTCTATATTTTTCTGCCAATAATTTGAAGAGCTGTGTTGGTACAGCATGAAAGATGACATCTTGGAGCAGCTGTAAGCTGAAGAGCCTTAGCTGTATTTCTCTTCTGTATACCTGGGATGATGTCACTTAAAACCATGTTTTATGGCAAACCAGCAGCAGACTTGTGGGCTAACTTGGGACAACCATCTGCTAGGTAACCAAGGAACACCTCGGAGGATCAGCGCTCTTCCTTCCTACCCCGTGAGGACCCTTGTTCCACAGATCCTAGGAAAGATCCCTTGCCTGCAGGGACCTGGTAGTATTTTCCCATCCCTGCGATGAGGTGGCCTCCGGCCAGGCCCATGTCTCCTCCTGGAGAGGATTCTGGCTGCCCTGGAAAAGCACCACCGTCCAGAGCTCCTGCTGAAGCAAATCTTGCTCATCACATCTCAACTCCCTTCCTGGTCATTGGAGATTTCTGGGCTGCCTAAGTCGAACCACGGCTCTGCCCAATTTTCAGGAAGTTGTATGTACCTTTTAGAGCTAGCTAATCATCTCTTTCAAAATACACAGGGAAATCTTCTGCTTATGGCCACTCTACCTAAAAGTATTTTTCTTTAATGTCCCCTCACAAGGCACACATTTCCCAGGATTCCTTCAATTTCATCCAACTTTCCCCTACTGTGAGTCTGGGGTCCCTCCAACGAAGGCTGTGTGGACTCTAAGCCATCTCAGGGCAGACAAGTCTTCCCAGCTGTTCTTTGCCTCTCCTGGTGAGCACTGGGCAAGAAAAGAGGCCACCAGGGTTTTTCTGCCACATCCCAGCTGACACTGCATCTCAGGCACATTCTCAAAGACTTCCGCAGACTGATCACAATTTAAGGCCAGGATGCTGGCAAGGTCAAAGATCAGAAATCCTGCTCTGATTACTAAGGCTAGAGGGCAATAATTGAAATAATTGAGGCGGGTGCTTGTCATTTAGAAGCCAAGCAGACAAACAGTGCATTTCCTGTATGACACATTTAATTCATTATGCTCTGTATGACACATTTAATTCATTACGTCACCTATAGGTTTTCAACATACAAGGAGCTACAGACCCTCCACCTTTTATTGAATTTCGGTGTAAGTCAAGACCCCATACTTTATAAGTTTATCATGAAACACTCTCCTTATGCTTGCTTAGGCACACTGAGAGACTCGGACAAGAAATCACTTACAGCTCAGGTCAAGGGGAGCTAGGCTCATTTATTGCTAATTAGAAGTTAGGGGAAACCTGGAGTGAAACTGAAACAGGCAATTAACTTGCCGCCTCCTGTCATTAGAACACTCTTAGGAAGGAATACCTGTGTGGTTATGGGCGCGGTTCGAAGCACCTCTAGTTCTCAGTGACACAGGTATTAAATGTGGGCACTTAAGCAGCATCGGTTGCACGGTCTCCATTTCTCACGTTACATTGCACTCCCAGATGAGCAGAGGGAGAATTCTGGCTGGGGAATGAGTGTCTGCAACCCCGGCCCACTCAAGGCAGATACTGTTATGAAGTGGCTGCAGCACTACCAGCCTCATAGCTTAAAACCTCCCACTGTGACACCCTTTACTTCTGTTCCTCATAAACCAAATGCCCTCGACGATCTACCACCCACCATGCCGGCAGTGTTTATAAAACCCAGGTGGCATTTTCCCAGCCGGAGCCAGCTGCTCACATTATAGAGTCAAGCCTCATGTACCCACCTAGCTAGCACAGGGCCTGGTGCATAGTGGATGATTACAAATATTTACTGAATGAATGGCCCACGAAAAACATTTAAAAAGTATGGCATGGCTTTCTTCTTCCACTGCTTCAATTTATGGCTGTTTCTCTCATCTAAAGCCAGTATGTGCTCAGATGTTATAAGCCAATTTTCATATTAGCTTAGAAAAACATACTTAGGAAGAAGACGGTTGCCAGTCTAAAGAGGTACACAAAGTTTCCTTTTAAGAGAACAATTAATTATTTGAAATAATTGATATGTTGCCTGAAGGGATGAGACTCCAAGGAGTATGTCCAAATAGCAAAAGGCCACAGACCGGTCCTCTAAATCACGGGGCCAGCGGCTAACTACAGGCTATTACTCTCATTGAGCTCCTGATGCACTTGGCCACATGCATGTAAGTCAACTGTTCAACTCGCACACAAGTTGTAGTAAGCACTGTATACTTTTGTGTGTGTTGTTGTTGGGGATCAGGGGAAGGCCTTATGGTAAGTAAAGCAAAAAGAAAATATAACCAGATCAAACCCTTCTGTACCATGAGCTCTAAAAATAATTTTGAAAAATAGAAAATGGCTTATTACTCTCCATCCAAAAAGTCCATTGGAATCAAAGTGTTCTACTCTACATTATTGTAGTTTTTAGTCTAATTGTTTACTGCAGATATCCTAAATAAAAAAAGTATCAAAAATTTAATGAAAAGCTTTTGATCAAAATCTTTGCAATTCCTAAGAGCATCTTCCCCACTATACTGTTAATGACCTCCATAAGAGATTTTTAAAGGTTATTTTGTGTACCAGGAAATAGAGTTTGGGTAAGGGGATTAAGAGACACTGTGTTTGTCCTAAACTGCCCACATTAAGCCCTAATTATTACTATAAAAGAATAGTGGTTCTAGTTCCACATTTGGAACCCTAAGAAATTCTCGATTCTGCCTCAGGACTACTCATAGGGACAGAATAAAGAAGCACCTTTTGTAGACCTGACTAGGGGTGTAATTGGCAGTGTCCCTTAAAAAAAACCCATGCACTCGCACTCCAATCAGATGTGAATCAAGGCCAGGGGTGTTCCCTGGTAACAGCTAAGGTCCTTTCACCTTCAAATTTAGATAGTGAGTGTTCCTTGGTTTCACTGACACAAGAAGTTACATGTCTTATACTGATTTAGGTACTGAATTATTACAGTATCAACTGGCTACTCAGGTGACCCAGGGTTTAAAAGAATCACTTCAGTCTCAGAAGTAAATAATTGCCCCAGACAGAGTTCATCTGTTGCTGAGCTTCCTGCAACCATGCACCCACTGAAAGTTTTAATCACTCCTGCCACCCTCCGCCCTCTGCCCCAGAGGACATTTGGCAATGTCCGGAGACATTTTTGGTTGTCACACTGGAGGTGGGGGAGTTTCTACTGGCATCCAGTTTTTATATGCATTAGAGGCCAGGTATGGTAATTATTATACAATGATCAGGACAGCCGAAATGGCAATAGTGTGAGTTTGAGAAACCCTGAGTTAATCTGCAGTAAGGATACTGGGGTACTGGTGAGGTACTAAATAAGTTATGAAAAACAGTGAAATATGGTTATTTGTAATCTGAGAAGATACACCACTTTACATATGTAATTTTTTCCATCCAAATAGTTCACACAGTATTTATATTTAAATACTTTTATTTTCATTTCACACACACACACACAAAAGCAACAGTGTTTGCAATTACACATGCCTTTCAGTCAGTGCTGGTCATATGCAAAACAAGTTATCAGGAGTATAAAGAAAAATAAGCCTTTTCCCTTTACGAGTGACACAACACAAAATTTGCATACATAGTATTATATATATACATACTATTTCCAAAGTCTTCCACAAGAGACAGATTATGATACAAATTTAGAATTCCACCCTCGAGCTCAGATTCAAAGAATTGGAGATCTCAATAGGTGTTTAAATGCAAAAATGTAAGACCCTTACAAGCTTCCAAGTAATTACTTTTCAAAGTGTTTGAAAGAGACTATTCTTCACAGCAACATGGAACACTTGGCTTGAAATAGCTGTAAAATTAAGTTTTGTCTCAATGTGAGTTTGCTGATTAATGCAAAAGCTCCAATTATGATGTAGTTCTCATTTTATATACGTGAGTGCACGTGCCTGCGCACACACACACACACGAAGGAAGAAATCTTTTAAGATATACACACGAGTGTATTATTGTACTGATGGCTTATACAGTTCAACTTCTGGAGCACTTCATTCAACTAAACCATGACCTTTACTTCTTTTGAAGTATTTCAAATTAAGAACTGTTCAGAAATATCACTGACTACCGTGACTAACTCCAAAAAGGTGCCCCCTTCTCTTTTATTTATGATCAAAGTTAGATGTGTCATGAATACAACTTTTATTTTTTTGTACAGCAGCAAGTATAAGTAACAGCAATGTATAGGCTAACTTTTCAACACTAGAACCTGAGAATTTGATATGGTAAATAACATCTCTGCAAATTTTTTAGAGTCTTATCACTCAATGTTTCCAAAAAAAATAAGAATATGGCAAATCTTCAGCATTATATTCATTATAAATTGCAGAACAAACCAATAATGTTCAGAAGCTCAAAGAAAGGAAGCAAGGAAGGAAGGAAGGAAGGAAGGAAGGAAGGAAGGAAGGAAGGAAGGAAGGGAGGAAGAGAAGAACAGAGGGATGGATTTTACACATGCATTCTTTGATACGGACACATGTGGAGTCATATTATTTGCCATGTGGTGGATGAAGAGTCAGTATGACACATGATTTGAGAATGCTGAAAGCAAACAAACAGGTCTGGATGTATGAAATGAATGCAAAAACATACAGCTAATGAGGTAACAATGGCTTACATTTTTGAGTGCACTTGAAAATAACATCTAGCAGTGCAGGCACCGAAGAAAAAAAAGAAAAGAAAAGAAAAGAAAACAAAACAAAACAAAAATGGTCCAGCTAATGGAGAACTGAGGAGAGAGATGCAGTCACATAGAAGAGCTCTGGGTAGGAAAGGACTAACTTGTCCATACCATAAGATAGAAAGGTCTTGTCCCCAAATTCTTTTGGGATTAGTTTATGGGCCGATGTTATGATTCACTGGAACCACAGCAATAACTCAAAAGATTCATTACAAATGGCAAAATAATTTCTACCAAGTACACAAGAACATGCTATTGATGGAACTGCAACAGACTCCTATAGATGAATTGGAATTCCAAGACTCAACAGAAGCTACTCACAAGGGTCTTTCACTGGCTTACCAGTCACTAAAAGATTAGTTAGCAATAAACTTCAAACACTGTTTTACTTAGTACTGTCCTCTTGCCTTTCTGGAGCTTCCAAAGCATAGGTCCCTTTTCGTCATTTCATTCAGTTTGAATGGACACAGGAAATGCTGGATCTGATTAGCTTTCACAACTCAATCATATCCAAGTGTCTTCTCTCATCTTACTGGCTACATGCCCACTGCCATTAGTGACACCATCACAATGCTATACTTTCAAGTCAGATGGCAGGGATTTGGTGAGATTTTATTTGTTAGCTATATTAAGAGCCCTGCAAGGGACTAGTATTAAAGAAAAGTAATGGGAAAAAAGCAAATTATGTATGTGCATATATATTTACATCTTTAAAGGCCTATATCCTAGAGAATAAAACAAAATGACTACAAAACAACAGCTATGCTAGCTACTGCTAAATGAGGAAATATGTGGGAAAGGAAGAAATGATCTTTCAATTTATGAAACTCAATTTTCATTAGGTCCCTACGTAGTCATGCAAAAGACTAATACAAATGAAATAACAAAGAAATAAAAACGTATTTATATGTATTAAAAATATTCCCTTACCAAAAATATAAATCCCTCCCAAACAAACTCAGTGAACAACACACAACTATTCTACTCACTGTTGCCTACACAGGCAATAAGGGGAAGGGTGGAGAGGAGATCTGTCATACACTGATCCTCGATTTTCATTAGGTACATATACACCCATGCAAAGAACTAGGTACAAAATCAGTAACAAGAAAACATTTATATACATATATTTTAAAAGTTCATATCCTGTGCTTTTCCCTTAACTACTACTCACCCAAATAATCCGGCCCCCCAGAAAAAGAAACCCAAATTATAAAACTATTGCCCATGCAGGCAGAGAGGGAAGGGGAACAGAGGAGATTTATCATACATCTGGACCTCCATGTTTTACTATGTACCTATAAGTCCCAGCAAAGTACTGGGTACTAAATGAAATAATACACAAATGTAGCAAACATTTATATACATTAGAAATATATACATATACACACATACACACACATACACACACACACACACACACACACACACACACAGACCTCCCCCACCCACCCCCACTCTTCCAAACACAGCAACCAAACATCTATTCTACGATTGCCCACCAGGCAATGAGGGAAAGGGAATATGGGAGATATTTCATAGAATCAATCTCAACTTTCATTAAGTACCTAAATAGTCATGCAAAGACTAGAGTTAAAACGAAGTGAACAACAAAATGAGGTAAAAACATTTATATACAATTAAAAAATTACATATCTTGCTTAACAAGCCCATTCCCCATTAAAAACCTCAAAAACGAACAAACTAAAACAAAAACCAAGCCCTAAAGTACTATTGCCTTTGAACACTGGTTATAGGTGGCGGGGAGAAAAGATTTACCACACCTCTGTATCTAGGCCTCTGCATTACATTTGATATCTACAAGTCCAAACAGAAAACTAGGTTTGGAGTAAAAGAACAAAAAAAGTAGCAAACACTTATATACAATTTTAAAAATGCAAACCCAGAAATCCTCTAACACCCTGCTGAAAAACAAAAACAAAAACAAAATCCCTCTAAACAACTATGCCACTAGTCATTGCCCAGACAGGCCACAAGGGAAGGGGAAAAGGGGAGATTTTTTTCATAGAGTGAACCTTAATTTTCATCATGTTACCTAAGTATCCATGGAAAGTTCTAGGTACAAAATGAAGTAACAGATAAAAGAAACAAAAACGTTTATATACATTTTAAAAAGTACATATCCCCACCCTCCTAGGAGAAGGAGTGGTAGAGTAAAAAGAAAAAAAAAATCTAGACTACTCTAAGACTATTGCCTCCAGAGGCAATAAGGAAAGGGGAAAAGAGGAGATTTTCATACATCCGGACCTCCACATTTCATTAGGTACCTACATGTCCAAGCAAGGGACGGGGTACAAAATGGAATAATACAACATAGTAATAAACACTGTATATACAGTTTTCAAAAGTATAAGTCCTACCCTTAGTCCCTTCCCACCCCCCAAAACTTCAAAAAACTCAAACTACTTTAAAATTATTGCCTACAGAGATAAAAAGGGAAACAGAAAAGAGGAGATTGTTATACAATCAGAACTCCATGGTTCAATAGGAACCTACATATCCAAGGGAAGGACTGGGTACTCAATAAAATACTCTAGTGTGAAAGTAAAAACATCTACATATATTTAAAAAAGCATTTTTCCCAATACCCACAAAAGAACTCCTGAAAATGATCAACTACTCTACTAGCCATTGCCCATGCAGGCAAAAAGGGAAGGGGACCAGAGGAGATTGTCATACATCCGGACTTCCACGTCTCATCAGGTACTTTCATGTCCTATGAGAAGGACAGAGTACAAATGAATTAGTAATACAAAGTAGGAGCGAATGTATTTATATACATTAAATACATGTCCCATTCTCCCCCACACCATCAAACAAATTCCTCTATTAGCTACTGTCCAAAGAGGCAATAAAGAAAAGGGAATTTGTTCACACTGAACCTCGTTTCATTAAGTACATATGCATCCATGCAGAAGAAAACATATAAAATGAAATATAAATAAGTAGCAGAATATGTATTTACACTTGAAAGGATGATATATAACCCCTCCCCCCATGCCCCTAAGGCCAGATCTAAACAACAGCAACTAAACAACAGCAACTACAACGACTAGGTTATTGTTTATGCAAGCAACAAGGAGAGGGGTAAATGGGACATTTGTTATACTTTTGGACCTCGCAGTTTATTAGATATCTACATATCGATGAGAAGGACGAATAAGATATAAAATGAAACGACACCCACAAAGTAGCAGCAGAAACATTTGTACACATTTTTAAAAGAAGATACTCTGGTCTCCTCCTAATATCACCATCTCCTTCTAAAAAAGGCAATCACAGATAACTGCTCTATAGCTGTTGCCCACACAGGCAATACGGGGAGGCAAAAGAGATTTTCACAGGACAATATTTCACTTTTCATCAGGACAAAATACATAAAATGAAAGAACATAAAAACACATCAAAAATACATAAATACTTATGTATTTTTATTAAGTATACACCCCCCCCAAAAGCCACTCAAAGAAATCAACCAACTATTCTATTAGCTATTACCCATGCTTGCAAGAAGGGAAAGGGAGAAGAGGAGATTTTTCATACTTTCGGACCTCTACTGTTCATTTGGTACTTACTTGCCAATGTAGAGAATGAAGAACAAAATAAAAGAATGCAAAAAAAAAAAATCCATCAAAAATATATACATCATTTTTTTAAAGTACAAATGGGCATAGAGGGAGCTCTTTAAAAAGAGAGTTAATTCCAATAAAAACAGATAACAAAGGTAAAGGGGAGGCTTGTTTTGCAAACTCAGGCCAGGAACTGCTGTCCTTGGTGATGATACATCTCCTGAGATGCACGCACCTTCCCTGCAGCCTCATGAAATGCACAGGGATTATGTGAATGTTCAGCCATCTGACTGTAGATTATGGTTCCAGGTGCTTTAGTCTGAGTAGACTCATTTAAAATCAAACTCAGTAACAGGCTATCAGTAATCCAGCAAACTCAGCATTTAACTTTCATTTCTTATTTTCCAATATTCAGAAAGAATTCTGTTCTGTACCCAGTAAGACTGATGTACATACCCAGAGCTCTTCCGCCAGCTCTCTTTTCCCCACAGTGGCTAAAGTACAACAAAATTAAAACAAGAATGGCAAAGGACATTAGAGTTAAGTAGAACCTGTGATAGTAAGAAAGATCATGAACACTGAAACAATGGCAAGCAACACAATTTCACTTAAAGAGAGTTATATAAAACAGTGAAATGGAGGAAGGCACAAGTCTATGGTGGAAGCTGACACTACTTGTAGTTTAATATATCCAATCACTTGATATTAACAAAACAAACTGGACTCTTTAGATTTCTATTTTCATAGCCTTTCAGGTCTCCAAAGCATATGTTTTTCTTCTACAATTCCAGATTTCCAGTTTTAACTTTTCTAATAACCAAGTGTAATGTCTTTTATTATTACATTTGAGTAGACTGTCTCTCTACAATGAATATAATACTTGTCAAACAAGTACTCAATTGTGTCATGGATCTATGTGCTTATATGAAAAAAGCATACCGTGACTGCTGTGCTTCAATCTATTTGAGTTCTTAGAAATACAGAGGCTAAGATAAAGTTTTGGGGAAAAAATTTTAAAAGGTACAATTATTATACTACATGTTCTACCTATTACTTAACCCTATATTCCTGACTTAGAGTTAGTATTTAGAAGTCCCATAGATATGGGTTAGCATAACATTAAAAAGTATGAAATTCTGTGGGAAGATCAGTGAGGCCTACTAAAACTACAAACAATTGAGGTGAGGCCCACAAATAAAACTACAAATAGTATAGATCTGGTCTCATGGGAATGAACAGCATTTGAGAACAAAGAGAGCAATGGATTATGAGTGATCTTTTTGAGCCAATGTTTTGATAAGGTTTTACCTATAATAATACCCCCCACACCACATATACTCACTCAACAGGAAAAAATGCTGTAATTCAAGACAAGATTTGCCATATGCAGAGTTAACATATGTTACAGGAGCAATGTAAAGATGGGCAGGGATAACTGAAGAATATTAACTGATTTCGAGAAGTAGCAAAATTTAAACTCTGTATCAAAGTGGAATTTAGTAATATGGTAAAAAAAACAGCAACGAAAAAAAACCCTCAAAAGTTTAGTATTTTTCCCCACTCTAGAAATATAAAAACACACTAACTTTCAGTATCAACTAAATTATCATTCATTTACTAAAGCACAGGAGGAAAAAAGACCTACGATTACCCCAGTTTCAATAAGACATCTTTAGATAATTCTGTGATTCTCAGGATATAATATTTTCTACTCTAAAACAGAGAGATAAATGTTTAGAAAAGACTAAATTGGGCAAAAAACACACTAGGATTAAAGAAAGCTATCTTTTAGCTTGCCAGCCTTTTAAATTTTGTTATATAAAAATATTTTCATAAAATAAAATATAATTTTATACACAATCCCACATATTTTCACTTTACACCTGCTGAATAAAAAAAGGTGACCTTTCCCATTGTCTGATTCTGTGGAGTCTTTTTAAGTGCTTGTAAATGGGTAAACTACCCTTTTTATGTACATAGATGATGTTTTCAAACAAAATATGAAGTACTGAAGAATTATTAGGAAGAAAGCTTTTCTCCGAAGAATCAAAAAACACAACAATCTAGATATAAGTCTGCATAGCTCAAAAATTCAAGTACAATATTTCTCCTTTAGAAGGAGTAAAAATGCCATATAATTTTGGATATCCTCCTCATTTTTCTTTCTTTCTCTCATTCCTTGGCCACTCCTTTCAATCTGTTAGTTTGGCCATGACAAAAGAAAACTACAATTTATCAACTAAAGAAAAGTACTGTTTTTGATAATAGAAAAAATTCAAAGCCCACCATATCAAACCTGAATCAAGGTACTCCTGTCCCACATTCTCTTTAACCCTTTAAGGTACTATGGTGAACTTCAAATAAAAATGTTCAATTTCTCAAAGGCCTTATTTTAAAATATGTTTCTAATGTGCTACTCTATCATATAAAATGAAAATCTACCCATGGGTATGAGTCAGAGAGTATCTATAATCTATCGTGCCAAAAGGCATCTTAGTAACAGTGATAAAGTCATGATAAAAGACATCAATATTAACAAAATGCTTGCCATAAATGTAGAAATACTTATTTATAACATAAGATATATCTATGGCAGGGAGTGATAAAGGTGTACAGATTTGGAGAATACTGAAATTTATGAATAAAATAAGTATAATTAGAGCTAACTTGGTTTGAAACATTTTCCTAAAAGATGAAAAAAGAAGTGTTAAATATTTGGAAAAGTTAATCTTTTGGCCTTATTATTTAGCTTTTCAATATAACAAAAATTAAAAAATTCTGTAGCACCTGGCTATTCTGCAGAAAAAAATACAATAGTTATAGATCTTATTTCAACCTTTTGCAGGAAATAAAGGATTAATCCAAGCCCAAATCAAAGTAGATCTGCACACCTGAGATCAGTTCTCCACAGTCACATGCCTCATCAACTTCACTGCCATACTTTTTGAAGCTAACTTTGTACCACATTCAAATAACATCTATCAACAAGAAGCAACAAAGAGCTGACAAACCAGCAGCCTGCAAAGGCTCCTGTGGTAGATCTTTCCTTGTTTCACTGCGTCAGTACTTTCCAGATATTGAGAAGTAGAAGAGAATTCCAAAACGGATTTTTTTCCCCATTTGTGTATCTTCAAAGTAGAAAAAGTACTCATTGTTTTTGTAGATGGTTGGCATTTAAGTGATTATCATTTTGTAATAAATAATTACACACCGCCCAAAGACATTTCAGAAAAGACAGATGAAAAATACAGACAGGCCCTGAGCTAACTAGAACTCCTAAGAGTGCAAACAACTCGGCAGCGATCCTTGGCTTCACCTTGGCTTTTGCAAAAGCAGCAGAGCCCAAATTAACAAGCTCTCTGAGTGGGCAACAAAATGAGGTGCAGTTGTGCATGCTACAACCACCATGTCAGAGTTTTAAGGTTCTTCTCCATCCACTGGATATTCAACTGAATGACTTCCAAAGCCTCCCGGACACAACGAAGCTGAAACGTTGCCTCTGACTGATTTTCAAAGAATGCCTGGACCTGTAAGTTGCACAAAGAAGTATTTTAAAAGAACAGAACAGCAAATCTCAGGTAACTCTGACTATCCTTTCCAAATAAACTTTCACTTATTGACAGCTACGATGATGTCCAAAAGCAGCAGCGACAAGAAGTACTTTAATATTCGAGGTATTTACATCAAGTTACTGATCAAGTACAGTGAAATATGAAGTGATTTTAAAAATTAATTCTCCTCACTCCTACAATGATGACTTTTTCAAATTTAAAATAGAAAGATAAAATGGCCATGTAACAGCAAACGAGGTACAGTCTAAAGTTAGGCTTGGTGCCCAATTTCACCTTTGGGCAATTCTTCAAAACGATTTTATTACCACTTAAAAGGAAACTTGGCATATATTGGTCTTAATTAAAAAATTATTTATATCAGGGAGACAAGGGAATATTATTGAGAATAGAATCAGAATTTTTCATCAGATTTTTTTCTCATTGCTGTATATCTACCCTTTAGAAGTAATCCCAATGCAGAATCTTTAGCATTCTTGAAGGCAGACGGAGAGGGAGGACAGGAATTGGCATGAGAAGCCACCATGTGACTAACTGAGCAGCCTAAGGGGAGAGGGTTACCTAGTCTCCCTACTAGCATTTTATACAACCAACCTCAGACAAATGAGCCTTCGTTGAAAACAGGTGAGTTGATCCCGCAACAATACTTTGTACGGTATAGGACCCCAGATGGAACCTGAAGAAAGACAAACAGAAGGGCATAAAGAGCAAAAAAAATGAGGCAGCTGTTGGTAAGCCACGTTTCTGAGTGCAAAGGCAATGCTTTACTATAAGCTACACATGCCAAAGGCAGAGCAGAGCCCTGCTGCTGGGAACCACAGCTCGGTACGTCGGGAGTCGTCCTAGACACATTTACCGCCAGTGGGAACGAAAGGTGGGCAGGAAAAGGCAGGAGTTAGGGATAACCAGAGAAACTGTTAATCCATTTGATCTATTCAAAAATCATATCAAACATCCAGAAATGTCAGTATTACTTTAAAAGAAAAAAACCTACATGTGCTATCTAGCTGGGTGTGAATCCTTTCACTGATCCCTTGGCAATGAAGAGGCATTTTTCAACACACATACTAGACCGCTATTCTGAAACAGTCTGTGGCCATGCTCAGCTAAGCGACCTGGTGTCAACATGGTTGGGCTTGATTAATATTCACGTGGAACGCCACTGTTACTTGACTCGCATTATGGAACTGTGTTTACAAATGTGAAAATTTCTGGGTGTTTCAGTTAAACTGTCACTGAAGCATTTTTCCTCTCATAGCAAATCATAACTCCCATAAACCACGACAACGCTGGGAACATTTTTCAAATGCAGAGCCTGAAAACACTAAAAGCCAGAAAATCTCGGAGAAACTTACTTCTGTACAAGCTTATTCCAGTTCTCTTTGACAAAATCCCACGCCAATAAGTGTCCAGGAAAACGTCGGCCCACTGTCCTAATGATAAACGACAGCTTTTGTGTCCGGATGATGTCTCCGTTGAGGCTAGTTTTCATTAACCTGAAGAGCAAAGCAGATTTAGCTTCCGAAATAATTGTTCATGATAAAGTGATGACTAAACTTAAATTAGCACTGGTCTCCTAGCTCTGCAGCAAGTCAAGGTGTATAAGGTTCGCGTTACTCTAAGATTGATCAATTGATTGAAAGCTTGTCATTTTTTAAAATGGAGAAATAACTCACCAATGAGATAAGCACTTAAATATACTGTCACATAATAATAAATAGTTCTTGAGGTAGTAAGGGCATTTGAGAAATAAATTCTGGTAGAATTTATTATAATTCTGAAGAAGTATTTTTTCAGTTAAAAACTGTACTTGATTTGAGTAGGCAGGTATATTATTACTCTTAAAAAACGGGCTGTTTGAATGTGAAAATGAAGATACATTTCAGATTACACTTGATATTAATACTTAATATTTATTGATACTTCATACATAATAATGTTCTAAATCCTAGATACAACAAAGCTTAAAATAGATAACTATTACCCGTCCCCATTTCATAGGTTAATTGAGATTACATAATTGTCCCAGTTACACAGCTAGTAAATACTAAAGCCTAGCATTTGAACATAAGCAGCTCTCACTTACTATGTTATAAAATCTATGTATAGTGAGAAAACACATACCCCAAAAAGAATGCAGCAGTATTTTTAATAGGAAGAAAAACCCAAGCACCCATCAAATGTGATGGATCGAATAAATGACAGGTTAAAGCCATACTACGGAATACTAGGCAGTCTGAAAAACCAATGAAGTAGGCCTTATGAGCTGATATGGCAAATCTCAGAGACTGATCATTCACCAAAAGGACCTTCACAAAACACTGGATATAGTATAAACTTAGGTCGATGTATATAAATACACCATCCAGGACTGACGGTGTTAACAGAGGGAGTAAGAATGGGAGTAAAGAAGCATATGAGAGATACTTTCACAATATTCCATTTCCTTAAGTTTTGTTTAAATACTTTCTAATGGGAATTTGTAGTGTATTGCTAGTTTAAAACAAAATCATTACTAGTTTAAAAACAAAAGCTTTATTTGCTTGGGTCAGAGGCGGGCTACTACTTTAGAGAACATGATTATTTACAGTATATCCTTTGGAAAGTGGGTCTGGGCAGGTGCTGAGGTCATGTCCGGGACACTATTAAACTTTATCTGAGCAAAATTAAACAAGAGAAGCAATGAGACCTAAGTCCTTCCTGGTGTTGACTTTTAAGATACCTATATATTTCCCTTGGCTCCTCAGAGCTCCTCTACCTTGCCACTGACTGTTCTTCCTGTCAGGAGGCCCTACTCACTGACTGCCCTTCTTTCCCCATGTGTAACTCTCATTTCCAGGTCTTCATCAGCTGAATATTAAAAAAGGGCTGACGGATTCACATGAAGGTGAGCCTATAAGCTTTTACATGCTACCTTTATCTGAAGTGTTTGCATTTTCAAAATGACAGCTTGGAGAGAATAACGCCTTGATTAAAAAGAAAGAAGGACTAACTATGGAATTAAAGACAGCATGCTAAGGCGATAAAGAAGTGTTTAAGAAGAAAGTTAGAAGGGGGCTGCGATTCCTGGCGTCTCCCAATCTCTTTTGGGCAAAACATCTCTTGCCTATATGTCCAGTCTTCACATGTGTGAAGCCCAGCACACGCGAGCTCCTCACCACACTGTCCCCGTCAGGTCTGGGCTGTGAGTAAAGAGAAGAAAAGGGAGATCCCAGAGAGCACAATGCTTTTATGCTTTTGGTTTCTATGTATCATATTCCTTGGGTGGTTTCATACCAGTAAAGTTTCCATACATCCTCTGAGCTGGCAAGAGCTTCAAGTATTTTATTCTTCTCTGCTTCAGAGCCTATCGAGATGTACTTGCTTAAGAGGAATGACCAGCCTTTTTCAGTTTTTGCTCCCACTTTGAACACAGTAGTCATGATATCAGTAGGTAGGCTGTAAGAGAGGCGGTCAAATATGAGAAGAACAAGAAAAAATCCTGAGTACATAGGCAAGAAGTTGACTAATGGCGGTATTTTGGGGGTCAGAGCAGGTAACAATTAGAAGAGTCTTTACTGTACAACTAATAGTTAAGAAAATGGTTAATTTAGTGGCTGCTACTTTCCTCGTGGTGGGACTATAAGGAATATAAATTCAATTTGACACAATAATTATTTGCTGAGCATCCATAAAGAACCAGGCAGGCAACTGGCTGGATGCTGCAGAGAGGGAGAGTGAGACATGGTCTCTGCCCTTTAGGAACATGCGGGCTATGACACGGTACAGAACAATAAATATGTGTATTACAACACAGTGTGGTGAGTTCCATCGTAGAAATATGAGGAGATGGATGAGAAGAGGTGAAGAAGCATGGTTTTCTGCCTTCATTAAGATCTCAAAGCTGAAAGGAACCTCAATAAGATTATCCCAACCCCTGCCCCAAATCCCAACTCTTTATCTGATGCTTGAATTGTTTTCCATAACGCCCAATGAGGAACTTGAAGAGAACCAAAAATTTCTAATTGCTAACTCCACCTGTTATGTTTTATTCCTAAATAAATTAAAAGAGACTTTTTTGACACCTCACACTCATTAAGATGGCTGCTATTAAAAAAAAAATCAGAAAACAACAAGTATTGGTGAGAATGTAGAGAAACTGGAAACCTTGTGCACTATTGGTGAGAATGTAAAATGGTAGAACCACTATGGGAAACAATATGGAGGTTTTTCGAAAAATTAAAAACAGAACTACCATGTGATCTAGCAATTCCACTTCCAGTTACATATCTGAAAGAACTGAAATCAGGGTTTTGAAGAGATATCTGTACAGCCATGTTCATGGTAGCATTATTTGTAAGAACTAAAAGGTTGAAACAACCCAAATGTCCATCAATGGATGAATAGATAAGGAAATGTGGTATATACATTTGTATAATGGATTATTCAGCCTTAAAAAGGAAGAAAATTCTGCCACATGCTACAACATGGGTGAACCTTGATCATATACTTGAACCATAATCATATTATGTTAAGTGAAATAAGCCACTTATGAAAAGACAAATACTGTATGGCTTCACTTACATGAGGTCTTTAGAGCAATAAAACTCATAAAATAGAAAGTAGACCAGGGCTAGGGGGGAGGGAAAAGTGGGGAGTTGTTTGGGTAAAAAATTCAGTTTTGCAAGATAAAAAAGTTCTGGAGATTTGTTGCACAACAATGTGAATATATTGACACTACTAAACTGTATACTTAAAAATTGTTAAGATAGTAAATTTTATGTTATATGTATTTTACCACAATTGAAAAAAAAACAGTTTTATTTGACAAGTTCATAGAGTTCACCTATATTAACACCTAGTTTTATAACATTTATGACCCAAGATCAGAAGATCCTGGTTTCAGTATACGATATGAGGTAAAGAAGAGAGAGATCATTTGAGTAGAAGCACACGTCACCTTAGAGTTCCATTGGATGCCACCCAATCATCAAACAGCTTCATGGCAGTAGTGCTGCAGTTATCTAGGCTGTGGGTGCAAGCAAATTCTAGCAGGACTGACCGTAGCTCTCGAGTAGATGGGGTGCCCTCATCAGTCCAAGTTTGCTGTTGAATTTGGCTTTGAAGCAATTTAAATATCCTGGCCTAGAGAGACAAAATGGATTACAAGGGAATAGGACAACCAGAAAAAGGACAAGTAGATCTCTTTTTCCCAACGTTTACCCGAAGAGAGAAAAAAAAAGGGGAGGGGTAGACATCATTAAAATCAACTGCCCACATACAGCTGAGATGAGACCATTCAATAACAAAGGCTATATGTAAGGCTGCTATAGCCAAAGGGGACTTTACATGACATATCACAGAAAGAATTAATGACTTCTGTGCAGTAGGGAACCTTTCTTCTGTGTGTACTCAGGTAGAAGTTATTTTCCTGCCAAAAAGTCACTTAAAACCATTGCTAGAAGTAGGTTGGAACTTTCTGACCTCGTGACTTTAGAATCCATAAATCTATAAAGCAATGAGAAAAAAATATATTTCTTTACTCATGGGAAGATGCTTAAATGTTTCTGAATCCAATATTTTCAAAAATATTTTAAATAACTAGTTTGATGCTGCAACAAATTAATGTAATCAAATTACCAAGAAAATGAGGACTGCAGGAAAGCATAGTTATTTATAGTTATCCCACAACCCAACTTTTTATTTAAAAATGTTTTGAACCTACAGAAAAGCTATAAGAGTAGCCCAATGAACACGCATATGCTAGAATCACTGTGTTTTTTTTTTCAACTGCTTCGTTTCTATGTATATATAACACGCATACATACACATTTGTTTCTCTGGTTTTAAGTGAACCATATGAAAGTAAGTTACAGATATCATGATATTTCATCTATGTATACTTTAGCATCCAACTCCCAGAAATAAGGACATTCTCCTACATAATCACAATACCTTATCACACTTAAGGAAATTAATAGTTATTCAGTAAAATCATATGCTATACAGTCCATTGTTATAGTCACTTCTGAATAAGATGTCATTCTTAAATGTATACTTATGGTATTAAGAAATCAACAAATCTCATTTCCTTTTCATATCTCCCCAACACAAAAGCGCAGAAGCTGTTCATAGCAAAATGGAAGTATTTCTATATTTCAAGCTATGGTATACAGGGAAGGGTGAGAACATGTGGGATTTTAAAAAATTATCGCATAAAATATGCCACTAAAAGGAACAAAAATTCAAATATAAAAATGCTTACATGTATATTTTAGAAAACCTTCATGGCTATAAATAAGGTGAAGCAAAATGAAAAATATCTACAGGCATACCCCGCCCACAGGGTTCTCGGCACAGGGTATGTCTTCCCACTGTTTCTTTAACACCACCACCCTTATCATGTCTCATCTCAAGTAGTCAAGTCCCATAGATGACCACATACAAAAACACTCGACCCCAGAAAATTAGCTCAAGTTCTTATATTCTTTGAGAATACCACTGTTAATACCTAAAATGATTCCTAGTTGGAGAGTTTTAAAATGCTGAGGCCATTTTCTCAGAAGATCTTCTCTGAATAAAGCTCTTGTGAAGCTGATGACACGGAGAGAAAAAAGAATCTGTACAAGGAGAAAGACTCGAAGTTTGTGATGACATGTCAACTCACTTTTGTTTGTTTGCTTCAAAAGGAATAGAGAACATACACCTTGTGGAATGTGTGAGTCACATGGAGGACATGAAGTGGAAAAACACTTGCCATGTTGGCTGGTAATGCAAGCAACATAACAGCAATGCAGGAGATCCTACTGGATACACATGACTGCACTGGTACATGCTGTCTTCTACTGGCCTGACCTTCTCAATGGCATCACAATTGCAAACCATCCCAAATGTGAGAAAAATAAAAGAAATTTAAAAGCTACTTATAACTGTCAAATAGAAACAAAAGAAGAATGAGGAAAAAAGTTACATGCTTAAAATATTATTTTAAAAAACTCAGTGGAGAAAAATGGCAATGCTCCTTGACAGTTTACTGAAACATAAAGAAGCCAGTATGAAAAATGGCACTTGAAAGTACTGGAAGCAAGGATAACCTGACACATGAAAATGCTAAGGCTAATTCCTGAGCAGTTAGCCCATTGGAATTACAGGTGCAATCTTACTAGTTATTCCCTGTACCAAACAGTCAAGAGGAATTCCCCAAATAGTTAGCTTTAAATATATTTCAAATGATAACATAATAGAGTAAAATATTTTATTTAAAAAATAATAATTCTATTTAGAAAATCCCTGCTATTATAAAATATCATTTTTATAAGTAATCCAGGTTATATTTTTAATATTAATAAACCATAGCAAGCGCTTTTAGAAATAAAATTAAACCTATTTTTAGAAATAAAATTAAACCTATTTTTACATGGTTCTCAATTAATTTTGTGAAATTTAAACTCACTAAACAATAGAATATAATCCTCTGGATTGGATTTCACTTTATGAAATCAAAGGATTTCATAAAGTGAAAAAAACAAGTGGGAGAGAAAATGAATTGGTGGGTTATACTAGCTACGAACATTGGATATGCAATACAAATAAAATGCAACAACAATAACAAAATGACTTAAAAAAAAAAACAGGGATAGATGCTGGCACTTATGTTATATATTACATTTTGATTTACTGCTTTAATTTTATACTGATATGCCCAGGGAGTTCTTTCTTGGGTCAACTGAGCTTCTTAAAAGTGAAGTGTCAGCTTTTATTGCAAAAGGTTTATCCCACCAATCCTGCATATGTAAAAGAATGACAGGCTTATAAGTGATGAAATAGGAATGTGGTTGGGATCAGATGTTAACATCAGATGTGAACGATTTGACACAATTCAAATGTGCCTCCAGACCCTACCCACAGAAACATCACTGTAAACATTACAAAATGTGACACATGAATATACGTTATGTAGGTATGTACGGCCTACCAAACAAAATGACCAATAAATATACACACTGCTCTGGTGACAATGACATAATGAATTAAGACACCAGTCTTAATCACAAATACTATTTGAAGATTGGATCTAAGGACTCAGAAATGTTGGCCATTCCAATCTCTGACTATAGTGGGTCAGATTTCATATCATGAGTTTTGATGCTATCAGAATGCTGTAAGATTAGAATAAGAATTAAAAAAAAAAATCTCCCTCCTGACAAACTGAAGCTAATCTGACTTTTAACTAACAATGAGTGTATGAATGAAGATCCATTGCAGTAAAAGGGCCATGGTCTTCCACATGCACACTAAGCCCCCAGCCCTTGCTCTCTAATCATCAGTCCCCTGGACTCCACCTGGAAGCATGTTCTGAATAAACACACATCTGCCAGATAACTCGAAATCATCATCTGGAATGAAGATGCGTAGTCACTTGAATGTTACGGCAGGAAAATATACAAAAGGTTTAACTCCTTGAATTGAGTTTAGTATATATATTCTCAGCATGGGAATGGTTTGAGGTGTCAAGTGCTTCCTGACACTGGGCCTCAACAGAGTTAATGTAGAGAAGCAGGAGGAAGAGTGGCTTCTGCCATCATGGAATTCAACTAGTTGCGTAGCTTCAGAGTAGACAGATATTCTGCTTCCTCTTAGGGTACATTCAGTTCCAACACTGTCCTTTAATAGTGAAAGGAAGTGAGTGATATGTACTGATGTTATTTACTGCTACATATACTGTGTTGAATAGTGTCTCCCCAAAACTCATATCTGCCTGGAACCTATGAATGTGACCATATTTGGGAACAGGATTTTTGCAGATGTAATCAAGTTAAGATGAGGTCATACTGGATTACGGCGGGCCCAAATCCAACGACTGGTGCCCTTATAAGAAAATTTGGCAAGGAAACACAGGTAGAATGCCAATGGAGATAGTGATGCAATCCACAGACTAAGGCATGCGAAGGATTGCTGGCAACCCTCTGAAGCTGAGAGATGCATTGAACAGATTCTCTCTTAGAAGAAACCAACCCTACCCTGCCAACGCCTTGATTTAAGGCTTCCAGAACTGTGAGAGAATAAATTTCTGTTGTTTTAAGACACCAAATTTGTAATAATTTATTATGGTGGCTCTAGGTAACTAATATACTACCCCAAATGGTGTTGATCTGGCATGGCCCTAATAACCCCAAAATAATTATAGCAATTCTGTAATAAAAAAATATATGTATACAATGAAGCACATTAGTACTGGATCAACTAATATCCATATTGAATAAATATTAATCTTTATGTCTACTTTGCACCGTATATAAAATCATTTCCAGATGGAGCATAGATCTAAATATAAAAGGTAAAATAATAAAGTTTTCAGAAGAGAACACAGGAGAATATCTTGGGTTAGGCAGATTTCACACATTAAAATCAAAACTTTACACTAATCAAAGAATGTCATTAAAAGAGTGAAAAAGTAAGCCAGAGGGGAAGAAGATATTTGAAAATACACATGCACAACAAAGGACTCATAAATAGAATATAAAGAACTCTTATAAGTCAATAAGAACAACACAAATAATCCCATAGAAAAACAAATGAGAGACCTGGGTACTTCCCAAAAGAGAACATCCAATGGTCAATAAAAATCAAAAAGAACTAATCTTCCCTAGTCATTATGGAAATGCAAATTAAAGCTAAAATTGCAATACCACTAGGCACCCATCTGAAGGGTTAAAAGGAAAAAGATTTACTATTAATATTAACTGTTGGCAAGGCTATATAGAGCCAGAATAGAACTTGAATTCTCATACACTGCTGATGGAGCATTAAATTGGTATAACTTTGAAAAACAATTTGGTAGTACAGTATTAAGCATACATATGTTATGACTCAGCAGTTCCACTTCCAGACACATACCTCAAAGAAATGCATGTAAATATTAACCAAAGACATGTATAAGAATACTCAGCAACACTATTTGTAACAGCTCCAAACTGAAAACAACCCAAATGTCCATTTATAGTAGCTGAACTGGTTAACAAACGGCCTTCACTTTAATATACTAACAGTAGCAAGTCTGTGTTGTATTCTAAGTTTTCTCTAAAGAGACCAATAAGTTTTGTTTCTTTGTTCCCAATGAATGTAGGTAAATTTTAAAGTGCATGAAAGCAATGGTAAGAAAAATAAAAAGATGCTGTACCAAAAAAAAAGAGAGAGAGAGAGAGAGACCAATATGTCATTTGCATACTTCTTGGAAATGTATATAAATACTATAAAAATTACTGTTAGTAACATTTTAGATATAAAAGAAATCTCAAACAGTAAGTGGAAAACTTCATTTTTGGCAAAGCAACTAGATATGGGTCTGTCATCTTAAACCTTAAACACACGGTTAACAAGCTTTTCAAACTGTTTGATTTTAAAATCTTAGTTTAAAAAACAAACAAAAAAAAATAGCAAGAAAGAAACAACTGATTTTTCCAACAAAAAGGTATCTTTGGAAAGACAACATTGCTAGAATACAAATTAATTTAAAATATAGCAACATACAAAGAATAGGCTTTTGGAGTGAAACTGATCTGGGTTTTAATCTCAGCATTTTAATTTATTAGTTTAGGTAAGTGACTTTGGGGAAGTTATTTAGTCTCCTCATTTATCTAATGAGGGTAGAAGTATCTATTTAATACTGTGTAAATATTTAATGAGGCACTCTACATCAAGTATCAAGCACGGTGTACCAAGCACGGTGTACAGAATATAGTAAGCACTGAAATGTACTTGTTTCTGGTGTGTTTCACTCATTTTAGTCATTTAACATTCACTGAATGTCACTATGGGCTGGGTCACATTCCAGGCACTGGTTTTTATTAAGGCTGGGAATAAAAAGCCTTGTAAAATAGAAGAATGACAAAAATCTATCAACTAGAAGAGACTTCAGAAATCATCTAACTTAAGCATCTCACTTATGGGTAGGAACAGGGGTGGTTCCTTTGGGGTCAGATCAGAAACTTGTGAGGAAAGGTGCTTTCCAAGCTCTATCTGACTGATCTGCTCTGCGTTCCCTTCCCCCACTGACAATCATGCATGTGATGAAAGAATTCATCAGAGGAGAAGCAAAGTAGGACAGTAAGAGAGGCAGAAAGGAGATTTTTTTTTTTTTTTTTAAAGATATAATCCAAACCCTTCCTTTTACCAGTGAGGATACCAAAACTCTAAAAGACTTATTCTAATTCCTGGTCCGATAGTTTCTTCCTTTTCCTGAAAGATGCCTTTTCCCTGGGCCCTGGAAAACGTGACTAGTTTATAAAGCAAACCCCTATTGTCGGAATGTGCTGATTCAGAGAATTGGATAAAACAAAGAATTCATCACTTTCTCTTAAGCTTTTAAAGACTTGGTTGACAGTTTAATACTGAAAGTGTCTAAAATAACAACTGTTAAGATCAGGCAACTGTTTTTTAAAAAAGTAAGACAGTCTCCAAATACCAAGACTCCTTTACTGCTTTGCAGAGAAACTTATATCCACCAATCATCATCTATAAGACAGGCGAAAGGCCTTCTAAAACAATATTCTCAATATGAACATACATATATTAACACTTTATATTAACCACTATGAAGTCAATGGGGAGCACTACTTCACAAAAAAGGCCTACTTCAAGCATTTATGATATAAAAAGAAAATCACGATTTGAATTGAGAGATTTTCTTTTCATGTGACAGCAGTATTAGAAGTCTATATTTTGATAACCAAACAAGACCACATCATCCTGAGCCTTTATCAACTTTCCATGGTAAGCAATGACATTTTGACTCAAAGATTTCACAACTAGGAAAGTGAAGAAAACAGAATTTAACTAGTTGCTTTTACAGGCTACTACTGTTGAATGAAATTATTAGTAACACTATTAAAGGCAAGCAACAAAGAGAAGCTGGTAAATGGCAGACTTACCACTAGTCTTGAGGCCAGATCCATGTATCCCAGTTTGTCAAGAAGGTTGAAGATGAGGCTTGTCTGGAACAGGGCTTCAGTGATGGGTGCAGTATAGGTCTCATTTCCAAGGTAACCAATTAAATCAAAGGCTCTCTGAAGAGGCACTTTGCCTAGGCTAAAGTGTTAAAAGAACAGTAAAAGTAAATATGCCGAGAAAGGCAGATGAACTCTATGCATGCTGAGAGAGAAATTTTATGGCCAGGTGGTAAGTCTTGAAGACTAAAATTTAAGCTTAGAGTGTCATTCTGTAAAGTTAGACTAAATATTATTATCTTTGATTAAGTTCATATGTGTGCCCCAAGGTTAAAGACACATTTCAAAAGAAAGACAAACAATAGCTCTGCTTTTACTCCATAAGTCACTTATAAATTGCTACTGAATTAGGAAAAGTATTACAATGTCTTAGGTGAGAAAAAATGAAGAGTACTAATTTTATTTATTTTTAATTACTTATAATTATCAAGTGAGAACAGGTGGCATAAAGAAGATCTGAATCAGAAAGAAATTTAGTTCTTTGTATGGGAATTTGTCAAACTTAAGGCGAGGCCCACTGTAAATTTATGGTGAGTACATTTTAAAAATTAATCATTTTATAGAAATCATAACAATGATGGCTGAGATGATATAAGGTCACTTCATAAAAAATGAAGCAAAATAAGAAGGTCAAGAACAGTCAGAAGGAACCCTTTTAAATGTTCCTTGTGTCTCTCGACCCATTAACAACCTACACTGGTAATCTTCCTATTCAGAAGATATCTATAACAAGTCATTGCCATTTTGGCAGTGGAATTCTGTAATGCACAGGGCTGTTAGGGAGGTAAGTAGTACCCAAATGAGGCTCCACCTATCACAGATGCCCCTCAAACCAGTGAGTAAGTACTGTGCATCATGCTTAAACTAAATGCTGCTGGGAAAGAACTGTCTCAAGAAATAAAACAAAGCCTGAACTCCATCAATTTACTCAGCAACCGTGTCTTGATTTTTGGCATGTACAATCTTGAAATATTATTTAAACCTTGTTATTTAACTGTTCAATGTTTGTAGCTGATATTTCCATATAGATTATAAAGCCCTGAAGGCCAGGAATATGTCTTACATTTTCCCAATCCTCAAAAATAAATCATACCTAACAGGCAATATATGCTAGTTCTTTTAAACTGGTTTTCTAAAATGTTTTCCTCAATACCACTTTTTTTTTATTTTAAAAGCACCCCAAACCAAGCATACTCTACCCTGCAAGTTCAAAGATGTTGTTGATGAGGTTGGCTCGGTCTCTGTCACTCAAGACATAAGGATTGATTTTCAACTGTTTGATTAGTGCTTCCCAATCATCATCCGCATAGTGTACAATATAATAGCCAGTCATGTTTGTATTGACTTTGATCCACTGCACTTCTTCTGTAAGATTGATGACATCTGATACAGATCAAAAAATGAGAAAGAGGGAGAGGGAGAGGGAGAGTGGGGGCGAGGTGGGGGGGAGTGCGGGGAGAACCAGAGGTGGGAGAGAGACAGGAGAGATAATAGGGCAAGAAAAAATATTAAATGATGCTTTGTTTCAAAGTTAATATGGTTTATTTTTATATTTAATTATTCTACTATGAAACTAAATCTCTATCTTTCAGCAGTTATTTTCATTTTAACAAAGACCACTAACTATCTATCTATCTATCTATCTATCTATCTATCTATCTATCTATCTATCTATCTATTTATTGGTGAACAAGGTAGATATTTCCCTTCTCTCAGAGGTCTTAAAGTCTAATGTAACCAGGCAAGAAGAATATCATATAAATGTTATTTATTGAAAAAGAAATATGATATTCTATGGAAGCACATATAAGAACTGCTTCACCCACTAGGGGAGGTTAAGAGGTCTTAACCCAAGTTGAAACTTCAAGGTATATATAGGTCTTAGTCAGGTGAAGAGGGACCCTAAATGTTCAAGGCCCAAAGAGAAAGCGTCCATGCACTGAACTGGCTCCCAATTTCATTGTGGCTAGTGGAGAGAAACGGGGAGAAAGGGAAAACGTGTCGGGTGAGGCAGGAAAGGAAGATCGTGACAGAACTCCATAAATTGTATTCCACTCAGCTTTTGGATTTCATTATGTTAGCAAAGGAAGAACAAGACCACTTAGAAAAGTCACATAACAAAAAGCTAGCAAAATAAACATCAGAGTAGAATTAAATTCCCATTTGGCACAAATAAGAAATAATTCAGTTAAAATAATAGAAAAACGATATGTACTGTTTTGGGCCCTACCATTACATATATAAATGCTGAGAGAATTCTTAGAAATTTATATGGAATGATTTCAATTAATGTACAATTAATAAGGAGCTACAAGATATATGACTACAAAAACTATATTACTACAAAAGCTGACTATGAAATATATGTAGGAATTTTTAAAATCCTTTAAACTACTAATCAATAAGCATTCTTTAAAGTTGGCAACAAAAATGTGAATATAATAGTTAAGTGTATGCTTCTAAGCTTCTTAGTGTTTACTATTTATTTGGATATAAACTCCATGAGCTTACTATTTTGTTAAATGTTAATCCCTTAGCACAATGTTCCTAGTAGGTACTCAAAAAAAACCTTCAGGAATTAAAGAATGAACAAAACAACTACTATAAATGGTTTTGAAGCAAATCTAAATAAGATTTATAAATGTTTATGAAGTTTGGTTCCCCATTTTAAAATAAAGAATACCAATTCTTAAAATTATAAGAGAAAGAGGAGTAGAGATAAGAAAAAAATCTAAACTCAGGACAATGATAGCGTACATTGTGGGGTGTATTTCCCAAGATTTTTCCTATACATTTTAATCAATGTAATATTCCATACAGTGGATCTATATGCATTCATTTTAATACTGCCTTTTTACCTCTGAGATACTACCCCCACCATTTTTCCATTGTCTTTATATGCAGTGTTCATATATCTTCATAATATTTTATTTCATGACCTACAACAATTTAACCAAACTCCTATTTGAAAACATTTAGGCTGTTTTAAATTTTCACTCTCATAATAATAATTCTGTATGAAGGCTTTTGCACATATGTTTTAGAAACACATTTAAACCTGTAGTCTTAGGGTCTATAAACTTCAAAAGCATTAATTATTAAAATTTATCAGATTCTCTTAATAACCTTATTTACTCCAATTCTACTGAAACTGTAAAAGATTTTTAAGATGGAAAAGACATTCTGATGTCTTAACATGACATATCAGATAATGTTGTTTTCATTAAAAAAATCCAATACTAATTTCCGTTTTTTGCTGACTTAGAAACAGATGGGAAAGATCAATTACATGAATATAGTTTATACCTTTCTCTAGAGCAAAGTTCTAAGGAATAATTGTGATGGCAACAGTAGTTGCTCCAAGTTGGAGACATTTTCAACAAACCTGTGACTAAGGAAATTAACTATCATTAGCTCATGCAAAAGAATCACCACTCTCCAGGTCACCAAACACAATTTCCTAAGGAGCTTTTATTACGAAAGGACATTGGGAAGAGGGACTAAATAGCTCAAATTCTCCCTTCCCCATAAAAGGAGGCAAAGAATGATAAGTATGACAATTTTTCCACTGGATAGATGCAGGAAAATATTGAAATACAGAGTATCTTGGCTGATAAACCTTGATACTTGCCATGTTGTAAACCTAGCCAAGTCCAGATGGTAGAGAGGAAGAACGCAGCTGGGAATGTACTTGAAATTATTACTGTCATTTCGATGACAGAATATAAAGCATTGCAGCCAACAGCATATAGAGGAGAGTTATCATTTAAAGAGTCAACACGTTAGTCTCTTTCAGGTCTTCTGAATGATCCAGAATGGAGAACCTTAAAACCACAGGTATCAAAAAATAATAGCTTTGTTCACAGGGGAGCTTACTACATTCTGCAGCTCAAATGTGGATGAGGCCACCTTCATATGTTTCCAATTTATTATAATCATTAACAGATTAACAGTTCAATTTTCACAGTCCATTTAGTAAAAAAGAATGAGCAACTCCAATCTTAAATGGCAGAAGCCCAGATGAAGTAATCTAATATTGATTTTAAAAAGCCATTTGTCAATGAGTTATGAAGATCGACTACTGTTTTATAAAGAAACATTAAAGCATAGAAAAAAACCATGTTTCTACTACAAAGTTGCAAAATTTTCTGTGTAGTTTGCTCCACACTTGAGCTTCGCCAAAAGGCTGAGAAACGATTGTGCGTAGTTTGCTCCAGAGAGCTAGCATGAGACATGCAGTTGAACTGCATTCCCTCTTGTTCAAAAGCATTCCTTTCTGCAATACCCCATTTCTTCACCTTTATTTTGTTGGGGGTGGGGTAAAGAAGGCAAGAGCAGAGAACAGCACATGGTAAATATCTTAACTATATGCTTGTCCTGTTTTCCAATTGCCTTTCGCTCTAATGACATGTCTTTTAGTTTCAGATATATCCTTCAGAAACATTAATGTCTCAAGTTGGATTTAATATGAAAATTCTTATAAAGAGCTTAGGTCTGAGTAAGATGTGGATAAGAGGCGGGGGTCGGGGAAGAGGAGGGAGGGAGGAAATGGGGAGAAAGAAAGGTAGAAAAGGGAGGGGGAGACACTTGCTTTTTTAACACAATTTCCTCAATATGTAGCTTGAAAAAATGGCCCCTTTCAGCCCTTCTTCTGCACAACAAGTATTAATTGTTCAAAATTCACGTATGTGGGGAATAGTGACAAAGATAATAACCAAATATAACTCCTATATCTGACTGAATTAACGGAATAACCCAGCAACCCTGGCATTAGAACATGTGGAATATACTACAGTTAACAAACCACCAAGATAACACACTACTAAAGTCATATGGCATAAAATAAGACTCTGTAGTCACAGCCTCTGCTATACTCTTTTTGAGAACGGAATAAAATAAAATGCAATTAAAATAAAAGTGATTCTCACTGGAGCATCAGGAACCAAGATGACCCAACTGTCCTTAGGGTCAAACAGTTCTTGTTGAGGACAGAACATTTTCAGTGCAGACTCTCAAAGCCTGAACTGCCAGGAATGAAAACAGCAGCAGCAGCAGCAAGGTAAATAACACAGTTGAAAAGAGGAAGTAACAGACACTGCTTTCATCATACATTGGCTCAGTTCCAGCTCTAGATTAAACCAATTGTATTTTAGTGCATTTTGTATACTTTTGTTTACCAAAAATATTTTCAAATGAAAGAAAACAGAAGATATCATTTCATCAGGCTTTGAATGCTTTTCCTAGAACTTTTTACACTGAGATTTAAAATTGAGTCACTTCTTTATAGACTAAAATTTATTCATCGTGCAATAATTTTTTGTGTGCTACTGGGTGCTAAGGTTGCAAAATGGATTCATACAGCCGTGATATCTACCTTCAGTAGGGGATATATCTAATATGGGAATCAATATAAATGAAACAGTACTTACAGTATATTAAAAATAGAGAAGTAGAGAATGTTATTAAAGCACATAAATAGGGCATCTAACCTGTCTTAGGGTGAGAGAAGGCTTCCTAGAGCAAGCAATGGGTGACTTGAGATCTGAGAAATGAATAGGAGTAAATCAAGGGAGTGGGGAGCAAGAGTGTTTTTCTGGGAGAGAAAACAGCATGTGCAAAGGCCCAGAGACATGAAGAATGGCATCTCTGAGTTGCTAAGAAAATTTTTGTGCAGCAGAGGTATAGAGTGCCAGGTAAGGACTTAGAAAAGGCTTAGCAGAAAAATATGAGCTAGACTTTGGGGTGTGAATCTCAAAAAGAGTTTAAGAAGTTCACATATAAGCTGAGCTAAAAAGTAAAGGGCTAATAAAAGCAGTTTTTTTATTGTCCAATTACTTCTAATATCGCCAAGTCTTACATACCCTAGGGAGGTTTGCAAAATTTCCTTATTGGTCTCTTTCAAATAGGGAGATGAGATTATTTGTTTTCTCTTAGGTCAGAGACTATCCTTTCAGGGCCCATTTGATGTATGGAGTTTTGTTTTTGTTAGACAGCACTTCCTTGTACCTCTAGCTATGCTATATTAATCAAAAATGTATTGTCATCATCACTGTTCTTAGTGTTTTAAATAATGAGATTGTTGTTGTAACATTCCACTCTAGTTAACTATAATGCAACTGGTATCCACATATTGCAGTTGGCATTATATGTTGTTACCACACAACAAAAAAGCAATTTAGAAACATGCATTAAATCACAGACTGTAACACAGTCTTCATTTTGAGAAGCATTCCTTTGAAAAAGTTAAAATAATGAGAAAACATTTAAGACCCCCATTTTTTTTTAGAGATACAAGTGGCGAATTAAGTGTCCAACAGTAAGAAAAGATTAAGTCAATTACTGTATACATCAAGTTCCTTTAAAAAAACAAGATACAAAATCACATGTACATAATGATATCATCTAAGTAAAAAATATTTTTAAAAATGACTAGAAAGAAATAATCATGAGTGTAGTTACGACAGGGTGATAAGATTTGTTCTCCATTTTCTAGATTTTATGTAATGTAGATATATTTAAAGATTTTTTCATTAATAACAGTAATAACAATAGCTAACACTTATATAGCACACAATATATGTAAGTCGTTCTAGGTGTTTCATATAAATGAACTCAATTAATCCTCATCATAACGCTATAAGGGAATGAAACTCAGAGAGGTCATATAACTCACCTAAAATAATACAACTCAATCAGGCACTCTGGCTTGAGTCTGGTCCCTTAACCACTAAGCTACACTACCCTCTCAAAAATATAGGATTGATCACTAGATGCAAATTCAAACAAGAAATTTTCCCTTTCTATAAATCTAAAGTACCACTAATGGTTCCTACAGAACCCAAGAATCTTATGTTCTTTCAGGATGTAAATTAAGAGGCTACATAGTATCGCATTCATAGAGGAATTTAACAGATGGTCAAAACTACATTTCATTTGTGTTTTACAGATTCCTGTGGGTCAGCATATACAATCTTTACATTTTGTTATCCCCCTCCTCGCAATTATAATTTCTTGCCCCATTTTATCATTACTAAAACAATATATACTATGGCTATGGACATTTTGTAATAATTATTTACTATGGATCTAGGACATGAATCAAGAGGCCTAGATTATGTATTAGAATCATCTAGGGTGCTTGTTAAAATGCCATTGCCCCAGTCCACCCCTAGAAGCAGAGAGCAGAGCATACTTTAAGAAACTGCTCTACTTCTTACTTTGTAACATAAAATATTTATCTAGGATATAAAAATATAGGACTGCTAGCACATTCAGTGCAGCTTTTTATACTTATATTACATGACTAAGAAAGACCAATTTTATGCATGATACATAGACTTAATCTCACTTTAGTCACATCATACATTGGTGACTCAGAAAACCAGCCCAGAGAGTATGCACACTGGAAAGAATAAACTTCTTCTGATGCTTGGTCAGACGTTTTAAAATAAGCTGTTTCCAATTTCTAATCAGAAAAGTATTAATTATAGTCAAACCTGATTTCTTGTCCAGTAATAACACTGATGAATATTTTGAATAATTTCTTCCCTCAGTGACATAGGACAGTGGAATATGCCACAGATAGCTGTAAAAAGAAAATATTGAAAGATTACTACTCTTTCCAAATTTTAGTCAGTCAGTTACACATAATTTATTGTTGTTGTGTTGTTGTTGTTGTTTTGGCAGGAAGGTGAAAATTTTCAAGATATTCCTAGAAAGGGATAATCTTGTTAGGTTCCATAAGAACCTAAGATTATAAAACATTTATCAATTCTTTAAATTGAGAGTATGAAAGAGATGACACGGAGGGAAAGAAGGCACGTACCTTGCATCCGAAGGCTGAATTTCAGGCTTCATATTTAAAAAGAATCTTTCTTGTTGGACAAGAAGTTCCTTTCCTTTTCTGTGAACAGTCACTAAAGGAAACCCTTTCTGCAGGGTCCAGGTTTTCATCATTTTCTTTACATCTAGGGTTCTGTTTGTGACCTATCAATAAAAGAATAAATTATTTTTCCTTAAAGATAAAGTTTATAAACTTTACAGTTTGTCTGTACCTTTCCTCACAACATTCTATGAAGGCTACATTTAATATTAATATAAAAAAAGTATGAATGTTGAGCTGAATTTACATTTCTAATCTAGGTAAATGAGCTAAGAGGAAAGTACTAAGTGATAACTAGTACTTTAAGCGATAACTGGAACATAACTAAGTGATAACCAAAGAGAGTGCGAGAGGCACTATATGTTAAAAAAGCAGCAGATATGATATCAACTGATATCAGCTTATGACTCAAATTAGTTTTCTAGATTACAAAGGATTTGAATTTCAAGCAACTAAAATCATTGAGTACTTAAAATGTTTAGTAATATCACTGCACTATGGTGGGCCTTACCTCAATCGCCATAACTCTATATATTTAAAGCAGAAAAGGATGGAGAATTTGGAATCTTCCTAAATTCTCTGTGATATTAATCTCACATTTCTCATGGCTCGGATCTATTTATTTCTGGACAAGGGATTGAGAAGAAAACAAACCTTTCCCCAAACAAGGTACTTTTGTGTCTTTGAAACAGAACTGAAATGAAGAGGTCAGGGCATAATTTGATGTGGGTGCTGAAAAACCCAAGGGTAACGTGAGGGAACAGGTTGGGACAGAAAAACACCATGATGCAAAAGCTGAAGTCAGTGAGGAAGGGAGCAACATATTCCAAATGTGAGGAGATAATATAATGAGTATAAAGGCAATAATGCGGCTTTCAATTGAAATGCTATTGCATGATAAAAGGAAAAACAATAACTTGCAAGCAACTCTTAGGTAATAAGGACTGTAAGGTATACCTTCTAGGCAAAGGGTTAACAACTAGAAAACAGCAGGTTTCAGATAAAGCAAGGAAGCAAGAATTGTGTATGGAAAAGACCCAGAGTGGGATTCTTAACCTAGGGTCCATAAACTTTGAAATTGTGTGTGATATTGTGCATATATGCAATTTTTCTGGAAAATATGTCCAGAACGTTCATCAGATTTTCAAATATGTCTGTGATCTAAACATTAAGAACTTTATCTAGATCAGGGTAACAAACTCAAATGCCCATGAGGGTAATACCGTGAGCCTACATGCACAATACAAGCTGGGTTCATTCACTGCTGTGAAGCATAACTTGTACCTAATTACACTGCTTTTTAGAATATTTGCAGGCACAACAAAATCAAAACAGCAGAACAATGGAAGGGTAGTATGGAGCCCATGGTAGCCAGCTTGTGAATATATAATCTTCTCTAGAGGAACATGGCCCCAAAAGACAGGAGGATTCATAGGCCAGAGTATAGAAAAAAAAATCATGAATGGGAGGTGGAAAAACGGCAAAGGCATAAGAACAGAAAAAGATGTTTTAAGAAAAAAAATCAAATAGTGAAAATACAGTATTATACACTGATTCAGAAAACAAAACTTCCCTACAAAGTAGAAATGGAGATTAAGGTATAGGAGAAAAATGGTTTATTCACAAGGCTACACACAATTTTTCAGCAGTTAAGACTAGTACTTGCATTTCTTGACCTTTATTTCTGTGCTCTATTCATAAATATTTATATTCTAAGCTCCATTTTCCTCTCTTGTATAACTATCTTTGGTACCACAGCTTAATTACGTACTTGATAAAAATATAAATAGAAGAACTCCTCTCTTCTTACTGTAAAAGCTAAATAAAATACCCGAGTTTCTTACCTCATTAAAACTATCCCACAGATCATCACTTTGAATGGATGAATAGCTGTGATTATGCAGATAAAGAATTATAGCACGTTGAAATACATCTTCACTAAGATAAGTCTGCAGCATCAACAAGAGAGAAGCTCCCTATTTCAAAAAAAAGAAAAGAAAAAGTGAGAAAGGGAGAAAGGGACGACAATAATACAATACAATAGGTTTATAGAATTGAGAACTATAATTCGAAATATAATCACTATAAGCATATATTTTCATATACAGAACCTAGTTATAACACACTGTTATTTAGTCTAGTATAACCAGATGTGGACTATGTTTAAATTGTGTTAAAAATTATTTTAGGGAATTTGAAAAAAAATTAATGGAGTAGATTCCCAAGTTAACTAATTCTACTATGAGCTATTTTGTGTGGTCTATCAGTTACTCACTGTTTCAGTGTTAGTGTTAAAAAGCTAAGTGTTTGTTAATACGTTTTTAATAGAAAAACGTGCCAACTTTTGTGTGGCATCCAGGCTCCTGTCCTCAATGTTTAAAGTGCCAGGTGAATTCATGGGCACACTATTGTAGACAATAAACCAGCAGAGTTCTCAAAAGTCTCTCTGCTGGGGAGTACATTAATTTCCAATTTTAGTATATCATGTTGCTGAAGTAACTAAGATCTCTCTTTTTTTCCTGCAGAGTTGCTTAAAATATGTTTAGAACTAATGTATAAGGCAATAGCACATACTAATAATTCAGAATCAGGCATGAAACTATATGCCTGATTCTGAATTAGGCATATATTCACTGATGCACATGCCATCATTTCCAATCTTGAGAAAGAACCACCTCTTCTATAAAGTCTTCTGTGATTCAAGACAGAAATTATATTTCTCCATCATCAAAAGCAATATATCACTTCCTGAATCTGCTATAGATATACATTTATTTCCTTTTCTAGACTACATGCTAGTTAAGGGAAAAATTGAAAAACTCAACTCCGATGACTAAAAGAATGCCTCTAGTACACAGTAGGGATTCAAATGCTTTTTGAATGAATTTCACTTCTGATAAAAATGCAGCAATGTTAAGTCATTGAGATTATCATATATACATAACTAAATTTAATATCTATTACTCTCCTATTTCTATATGACACTTTACAGTGTTACTTATTCTATAAATTTAAGTACTCATTCTTTTTCCAACAGTTGCCCTTCTCTCCAGCATCACCAACTTCCTCTCTCTACTGTAACATTCCCATTAACAAACAAAAACTATGTAACGGTCTTCATTTTAAACAAATAGGAGATGCCCTTCCTTTCCTTAATCCTATGACTCCTCCAGTTGTCACCCTATTTCTTGTTCCCCTTTGTAGTAAACTCCTCAAAAGAGTTTTCTGCATTTGCCATTTCCATTTGCTCTCTTTCCATTTTTTCTTCAGCCATCTTCCAACCATCCCTCCATTCGAAATGCTTTTATCAAGGTTATTTCAAAGTGAACTTCGTGGTGTCAAACCAATATAAATTCTTAGACTCATCTAATCAGTCTACTAGTAAGTAGCATTTAGGCTAACTGATCAGACACTCCTCCTTGAAAGTCTTTTTGCACTTGGCCTTGAGACACCACTCTTGATTCTCCCCCTATCCATTGGCCATCCCTCTTAGTCTCCTTTGCTAGATCTTTTTCATCTTCCCAAGGACTAAACTTTGACGTTCCCTGGCATTTAATATTCAGACCTCTTTTCTTCACTCTAAATTTTCTTCCCAGTTGATCTCCTCAACTCCAGGGGTTTTAAATGACTCCCAAATTATTATATTTAACCATACTTCCTCTCTGAATTCCAGACTCATATCCAACTGTGTAACCGTACAAATATTCACTTCTTTAAAAGGACTTTTTCTCTTCTCCTTCTCCTTGATTCAAACTGGTTCTGTATGCACCTGCTTCTTTTCTTTCCTTATCCTTCCACATACTACTGCATGACCACTCCTTTACTCATTAAGCTCTCAAGTCAGCATCAAAAAGTCTTAGGAACAAAGCCTCAGATCTGTTGACCACAGAGATTTGGTCAAACTAAAGATAATATCTTGACCTCAGTTGTGTTTCAGCCCAGACCCACGGAGGAGGAACAACCCTACTGGTATTCCCTCGAAACCAGACAGAATGGCGCCTGACTGACACAGGACCTGATGCAGTGATCAACTTCCTCCTACTCCAATCAGTAGAATCTATGACCCAACTCCCTTAGCTACCATGACTAATGATTTTTCCTCTATATAACCTATCCCCTAGAGGCCACTGGGGAACCAGGTCTTAAGAGTACTTGCGCACCTGTGTATCTCGGCTGGTGCCATTTCCTTATATAAACTTCTGCTTTCTTTGCTGCTAACTCCTGTCCATGTCTTCTTTGGCTCTGATGTGTGCAGGCAAAACAAACTCCTTGAATTTAGTAACAACTACTTGCTTGGTATCTCCATTTGTGCATCTTAAACTTACTCAAAAAGTGAACTTTTTATTTTCTTCTTTCCCCAAATCTGCTCCTCCAATAGTGTTCTCCATTGCATCAAATAACAATTCCATTTTTCTATTTGTCTGGGCAAAAATCTTGAAGTCATCCTTGACTCCTCTCTTACATTCCACAAATAATCCATTAGCAAAGTCTACTGGATTGACCTGTACAATATAGTCCAAAAATACTCACAGATCATCACTGAGACTACTATTACTCTAGTCCATGTCAACATCATCTTACCACTGCTCTATTACAATAACCTCCTAACTAGTTATCTTGACTCCATGTGATATTAAAGGCTCAGTGATGATCTTCTAAAAAAAAAGTCATACTATAGTACTTCCTTACCCAAATGGCGTTTCCTTTCACTTACCATAAAATCAAGGTCCTTACCATTTCCTATTAGACCAAACAAAATGATCTGGCCTTCTATAATCCCTCTGACTTCGCTGACTACTTTCTCTTTCGTTTATTCCACTCCAGACACATTGGTTCCTTGCTGGTGCTTGAACATGCCAAGCAATCTCTTATCTCAAGCTGTGTGAGGGTCACCAAGACAAGTCCCAGGTTTGTTGATGTGTTAGGAGGACTCACAGAATTTAGTATGTAGTAATACTCACCACTATAATTTACTCCTGTGTAATGATACAACGCTAAATCAGCTAATGGAAAAGGTGCATGGGAGACCAGATAAAAGCGTCCAAGAGTCCTTTCCAGTAGAGTCAGACAGGATACACTTAATTCTCCTAGCAATAAGTTGTGACAACACATATGAAATGTTGTCTACCATGAAACTTTGTTAGAGATTCGGTGCCCAGTATTTATATTAGGGGCTAGTCATAGAGGTATCCCCTGCCTGGTATGTACCAAAATTCCAGACTTCCACAAGAAAAACAGATATTTAGCATAAGCCATGTTGTTTGTACAAACAATTGAGGCACAGCAAGTCACTTTTATCAGGAAATGATGGAAACTCCCAAAATGCAAGTTCTCAGAAACCAGCCAAGAGCCAGCCTTGCAGTCCTAGGTCTACTACATGAACTAGTTTCTGCACAAAAGTCTTACACATTGGCTATTTCCTCTGCCTGGAACATTCTTTCCTCAGAAATCCATGTTTCATTCCCTCCTATCCTCCAGATGGTATCAAATATCACCTATCAGTGGTCTTACCACCATCTTACATAAAACATGTCACTCTCATTTCTCTTACCATGCTTTATTTTCATATTAGCACTTACCACCTAACACAGTATCTACTTTTTTATTCACTCATTTGTACAGTGTCTGCCTCTGTCTCTGACACCTGAAATGGAAGCCCCATGGTAGAAGCAACATAGTCCACTTTGTTCCATGATGTATCCCCAGCACCTAGGACAACGCCAGGCACATGACTGGTACTTGTAAGATTGCTAAACGAACGAATGCTCACATGACAACCTGCATCAGAATTAGGTTTAAAGATTATGAAGACCAAACTGAATATGTCTGTCAAACATTTTCCCTACTGGCACTTACTTCTTCTTGTACATAATATTAGTAAATTATCCAGTGTCCTACTTTTCTCAATTATGTGGGATATTTGCCAGATTCTCAATTCTGAAATAAGCAGTTACCATATTAACAGGGGTTATGTATGCTGTGAAGACCACATGATCAGAAGACACTGAATTCTGGGTTTAGAGGGTGGGAGTTGGAGGAAGACAGAGCTCTGTAACAACGAATCCTGAAATAACTGTTCTATATGATTCTCCTAGTTTTAAAACCACAAATTTTAAAACCACAAGTTTTAAAATTTTCTTAATTGACAGGTCCAGTATAGCCTTTACAAATCCCAGCAGGGGTGGCTCCATAGTGTAGTAGTTAGCACATCTGCTTTACACGAATAAGGTCGTGGATTTGCACCCGAGGTGGAGCCATGAACCATACACCAGGTGCTCCAGGCCCCAAGTGCGCCAGGCCCGCTGGGTGTGCCAGGCCCCAGGTGCATGCAGTGAGCATGTGAGAGTAGACGCCCGGCCTTCAGAGATTCAGTTCTTAAGGGGAGAAGGCAACATCCGTAGGTGAGGGGTGGAAATGTGGGGAGGGAGAATTAAAGAGGGAGGGAAATCCCAGCAGTAGCTCTAATTGGAACATATTTAATATTGCTCATTAAACTCCCGATTTCCTTATTGGTTAACAGTATTACCATTCTCCCTGCCAGTCAGGCTTGATCTTAAAAATCATTTCTCTTCCTTCTTTACCTGCCTTTAAGTACTTCCCTCTACCCAGTGTTTTTTACACCCATCACTTTCCTTCCACTCTCACTACCACTCCTAATTTCAAACTCTTACCATTTTATGCTTGGACTTCAGCAGCAATTTGCTAACTTCACTTAAATCCATTTTATAAACTGAAACAAATGGTAACTTTAATTAAGTCATTCCTCTGTTTGAAAATCTTCTAAAGCTTCCTGTTGCTTACTAATGGCATTCAAGACCTTCCACAATTGGGCCCCAACCTACCTTTCTCATCTTTCCCCTACTCCACATGCACGTCCCCTGCAATCAAACATTCCTGACTAAACAAAAATTACTAGCCCATTAGTATTCCATCCCTCTTCCCATCTATTTTTCCCATTTCTTAACCTATATTCTTCTTGTTTATTTCAATTTCCATTTTCCTCCAAAAAGTTCCTCTTCATAATCTCAGGTGAAAATACTCTGTACCATTTATTTAGCACATATTATTTCTTATTGCTTCACAAGTACTCACCACCTAAACTTTGAATTTCTTGATATGGACTGTATCTCACATGTTTTGTGTATTTTCTTCTCTAAGACAGGAATTCAATTTACTAACCAATTAATGTGACAGCCAGAGTAAGGAGGCAATGAGGGCATAAAACTCACCACTCTCCCCCAACACAAACGTGAATGGCACTGATATCTCTATTCTTCTGACCTATGGCGATCGTGAAATCAGGTGTCAATTTTTCTGTTTTTTGCTCCACTACCAAGCCTGAAGTGTGTGTTTCTGATCCTACAATCTAACCTTCGCTTCTTAAAACCTTTTTGCTTACTCGTTTTGGCAATTCTTGGAATATGCCTCAATCTTGAATAACACAGCCAAGGGCTTGCTTAGAACCCTCTCTGGACATATTCTACCTGCAGATCTAAAGAGTGAACCAACTTTAAAAGATACATTGCTATAAGGTCTGGTTAACTGCCCAGAATACTGGTCAGAGAACTTAAACGAGAGACGGAGAAAGAATAACTCAGAAAAAGTTAAGAACAATACTGAAACAGAGGCAAACATGTTAAACAGGATATCTGAAAATAATACTCATTTTATCTTTAAAGTAATCAAAATCATGCAACTTGCTCACATATGAAATTAATTTTAAACCTATTCTGAGTACTTTTTTTTGTACATAGCAATACCTTAAAATAGGAAAGAGAATCAAACATTTCTTCAATCTGTTCTGAAGACTGAACAGATGATGATGATATTGGATGAGACGAATTCAAGGAATCTTTCTTCATGGTTTTAAGTCGAGCATCTAAGAAATCTTCATACTAACAAAAAATGAAACAGATTAGGAAATCATGAACAGTATCCAAGGCAAAGGCAAATATAGTAATTATTTATATGAATTAGACTATTTACTGCTTAAAGTCATTATGAAAAAATAACCAGCTTCACTAAACTTCAGAACAGAAGTTTTTGAAGGTATAGGAAGAGTGTGATATTCATGCATGTTCCTTACATTTAAAAATAAAATTATAACCTCCTGGACACATGAAAAACAGTGGTTCCTAAACAATGGCATAAGTTAAGAATCCATTACTAAAGCAACCAAATGTCAAATCCTGATATTTGAGATGAATAATCTAAAAAGGCTAGTAGATATTTTTAAAATAAAATCTGAAATTAAAAAATAAAAACTGGACATTAAGCTGATTTCTTACATATAGTTCAGTTTTTCTATTAATATACATTTCCCTTAATTGAAGTTCATTTGAAATAAAATATAACTCTTAGAAAGAATTCTTGAGAGCTCAGCAGATGAGCTCCCCTAGAATACATATTAGAAGCTTCTAAACATTCTGGGCACCACCAAGTGGTGAAACTGTATATCTCACTGCTTAATTAAATAGCATACACCGATTTAAATACCTGTTTAGTCTTCTAGCTAAAAATGAGTTCTACCACTTGAAATTTTTGAACAAGCCCTACACAAAAATTTCAAATTGAAAGCTCTAAGAGTATTCTTGTTTTGAAGCAGTCTTGGATCATATATCCAGGTAGTTTAACAAAAAGTCTCAGAATTTTAGGGTTGAAAGGGATCTTTATATTTTCCCATCTATTGCTTGAATTATTTGGCAATATCAGTTATATCATGGCCTAGTGTATCCAAATATATCTAAGGATAGGAAACATCTCCAGAGAGTCTAGTAATATAATGACATTATCATACCCTCTACAACAGAATAGTGTTCCAAGTCTTTGAAAAGAGACAAAATATGGTTTGTACCTAAAAAGGGCAAATTATTTGTCTGTATCAACCTATCACTATGTATCACTGTTATAAGCATGATCACAGTGATAATAGAGACAACATTGCAACAAAATATCTTGATTTTTTTCTCTTTATGCACAGGATAAAAAGTTTTGTTTTGCAAAAAAAGGCTTTTCGACTTTAAATTCCTCCAAGCAGAAGGGCCACATTTATTAAAAATAAAATGCAGCAAATCAATGTAAAACGTTCATCTTAACAAAATGTAAAATAGTTCCACATACTTTCAGCTTTCAATGGAATATGTCAGTAAATAAAAGCGTAATTTTCATTGTCAAATCTCACAAGGTACAGACATCAGCAACAGGGGTCAATTTTATTGTATCTTTCTAGAAATATTTTTATTACTTCAAATTCATAGAAAATACATGGCTAATATAATTTGACTATTTTTCCCCCTGGCACTCATAGTAGGCCTAACAAACATGATACTTACACTGGAGAGCTCTTCAAATATTTTTTCCAAAGAGAAGTACTCCATGAAAGTAGCAAAACCTTCATTTAGCCACAGATCATTCCACCACTGCATTGTTACCAGATTACCAAACCACTGTGGGAAAAAAACAAACTACTAACCAACACAATATTTACATTCTCGAGAATTTTCTAATAATTGAATTGTTAGATTAATTACCTAAAACTAGATTGCAATTACTTAAAACACAGCTATTATAGTTAAAACCATATTCAAATTAAAGACTTACAAAAGCTGTATATACTTTCAAAGTAAAATAAAAATTTTAACATTTCACCTTAACTGAATGGGAAAAAAGCAAGACAGACAATTAGCATATTTATCAATTTAGCATGTTATATTATATACTAGGTACGAAAAATACCCTAGTTTTTAGACATCTCATTAAAAATGAAATTTAGATAATGAATTCTTCTACCTTCTAATATCAAATTAGTAAGATTATTTTCCATTGTATCTACGATCATCCATGACAATTAAATAAACTTCTGAGAGTTTTTCCTACAATCAGAGAGCCCATACTTCATGTTTCTCTTCAGTTACCCAAGTTGAAGACGGTATTTACATGATTCAAGACAGAATTCAAACAACATTCCTTAAGAAAGTTGGCATGCATATAAATAAATGAAATCAGGAGGATCTTAAATGTGTTCTTCTATGAGATAGTAAGAAGGAGAAAATGATGAGACTGTCCTAAAAAATGTATCTAAAAAACCCCTGAAGTAAGGAGAGGTAACAGAGTATTAAATTTAGTCGGTGTGGCCTAGGGCTTGTCTCAAACCAGCAGCAAAACAATAAAGTTACAAAACACTGAAATTACAAGAGCATATTTTTCAAAGATATTTTAAAACTTATTTCAGATGAAGATGATTTATAAATCCTAAAGAAGAAGCGACAGAGAAATACTCCCCAAGTAGTGATGAGCGGCTCCAGAAATAACGGACCTAGAGGATATTCCCAACATCAGGGGTCCCCAACCCCCGGGCCTCGGACTGGTATTGTCCGTGGCCTGTTAGAAACCTGGCCGCACAGCAGGAGGTGAGTGGCAGGTGAGTCAGCGAAGCTTCCTCTGTATTTGCAGCTGCTCCCCAGTGCTAGCATCTCCATCTCAGATCATCAGGCATTAGATTCTTATAGGAGCACTGGTCCCTAGTGCCAAAAAGTTTAGGAACTGCTGTGCCTACATGCCTTGTCTACATGCCTAACACTATAACAATAACAGTAAATAAGTATGTGCTTCACGTGCCAGCATGTCATGAAGTCTTCACAAGGGATATAGAGTCTTTCAGATTGAGTTTCAGATAGGGAGTAAACTGCCCAGAGCATATCCTACTCTTCTTCCATGTCCTCCCACCTTCACAAAAACCTCAAACCATGCCCAACACTGAAAAGCATCTCATCAAGGGCACAGGAGAGACAAGGTGCTGTGGAAGACACATACCTATATAATTTTCTTTCTTTTTTTTCCATGTCATATAAAGAGTACTTCTCTCTCTCAAATTAATAATAATAATAAAAATCCAGTTCTAGCAGGAGAGGAAAAAATAATTTAATCCTGACAACTACAGTCCAAGAGTTGTGAGAATACAATTTAGGAAAAAGATTTTTTCACCACAAAGTTATACTGAGCAGCTGTCATTTGTCAGAGGCAAAACAGCTTTGTATTATTGGGGGGTAAAGAGAGATTGAGATCTTGATGAGACAGTGTGGTTCTTCAGGGCCCAGTGCTGCCACTCATTTACAGTGTGACTTTGAGCAGCAAGTCATTTACTTAAGCTGAATCATTTCCACATCTGTAAATGGGATTATCACCTACCTTAAAGCAGTTATAAAAAGTGAGATAACAGATGTGAAGATGCTTTATAAACTGTAAAGTTCTATACAAACATTAGATAGCATTTTCATTTGAAAATTGTGTTAAAATGCATCATTTTATTATGAAAGAAGGAAATAATACAAAGGTGAATTATTATTAGCATCTAAATCTATTCTAATGACCTAGGATATGAAAAAGACCACAGTTAGGAGATAATAGTCTTGGCTTATAATACCTGATGGGCCAGCTCATGAGCAATGATTTTAGTAACCAGTTTTCTGTCCGCCACCGAAGAAGTATTATTGTCATACAGGAGTGTCTCTTCTCGGAAGGTGAGCAAACCCCAATTTTCCATTGCTCCTGCTTCAAAGTCAGGAATAGCCACCAAATCTGGACATAACAGGAAAAAAGTGATCGACTTTTCCTCATCTAAGGCACACTCTGGTTAAATAAAAATATTTCACCTATTATTTTATCACTGTGGATCGGGAGACAGTGAGTTCGTTTTATACTAAGGAAAGGAGCCCTCCTCACTCTAGTCCTGCATGCACCTCACCGACCCATCGGCTGAGGAAGATCTGACCGAACCTCTGGAGCGTCACTGTTCCTCTGCCCCTTGCCCAAAGGAAGAGACACCTAACTCCTTCACAGTGTGCAGGGCCAACTCTCTCCTATCCAGGGCCAGCTCCATGTTGAACAATACTTGCTTTCCTAAGCTTCCATTGCTCAGTTTTCACTATTTGAGTCAGGAATTTCTTAGAAAGTTAGAATTAGTCAAAAGTCCAGACTAACTCTATGCCAGTTCTCACTTACATGGCACATTTGTAACTGCCCCATAAACTTCTAAGAGTTTTAAGCTCCATGTTCAGATACATTCATAAAATCGAAATAATCTTAACAAATACAGTTTTAAAACATTAACAGTGTTTCTCGGTTTTCTTTTATAATAACTCTGGCAAGAGTTCTTTCTAAAAAACATTTGCAAAATGAATCTAGGTTACGATGGTAACAAAAATCAGAGGCACTGTTTGATTCTTACCCAATTTCTTAAGTGGGTATTGAATTTCAAAGTAGTTTTGATAAAACTCAAGAAGCTTCACAGTTGTTTCCAAAGCATGGTGAACTTGATCAATCTTTTCTGGTACAGCATATATAGAAACCTAAAAGAAAACATTATGCATGATGTAAGGACAGGTATAATTCAAATGTCATGATATTCAGGTGAACAGTGTCAAGATTAGCATGTGTCAGAACTGTGCAGAGTTGTGAGAATTTTCAAGACAGAAACTCTTGCTTATAGTTCTTTTAGCTCCTGCAGAGTTTAGCAAGTCACTTCCATACATAAACAGTGTTTAAAAAACTTGAGAATTCCTTTTCTTTTTAAAGTTAACATGACCTCCAAAATAAACTATTTCAGGTCACTCTATAGCAATTTATAAGCATTTGCCTATTTAATTTTATAATACTCTTTTCTTCCTCTCCATTACCTACAGTTGCCCCTCCTTGCATCTGAGCTATGAAGATTGTGAATTACTTGAAGGACAAAACTAGATTTTCATTCTTTTAAGACCCATCACAGTGCCTGGTATCGAGCAGGCACTCAACAGAGAAAAATCACAACTTAAGAGGGAGTTAGTTCTAAAGTAAACGCATTAGGCAGAAATTGCACATGGGTGGAAATCACCCTGAAAACCCTACTAGATTCCAATACATTCCCTTTCAATAAGTCTGACACAGCTAGTTTTTCTTACAGCCTTGGGACAGTTTACTTTTTCCCAGTTGTTGGCTTGCTTTTATGAACCATACTGTATAAAAAGTGATCATACTCAGTGAGTGACACACTGTAACTATAACTAAATTCAACTTAAGGAGATGGTAATTAATGTCTCCACTGCCCATTCACTCTAGGACACATGCTTGCTTGGGACGAAGGCAGATGCAATCACCCACATTATTTAAATTGTTATTCTTTTCTCTTTTGCTAACTGCATAAGTTAAATATTTATGATGTGACTAACCATCTTATTTGATAAGTATCAAAAGGCAAAATTTAAGCAATTATGTTAAAAGCAATGGATTTTAAAAAACAATATTTATTATTTATTGTTTTTTAATTGATTGAAAAATAAGCCCTCTATAGTCACCTGGAAAATAGAATGTGGACAAGACACAGCAGAAAATAAAAACCTCAAAATAAGGATTTCAACAGGTGGGGTACGGGGACTTATTGAATAATTCATCATTTGGACAAAATATTTTGGTGTACTCTAACTTTAAATTAATTTTAGTCTCCCATTAAAGGGCTGAAAGACTTAACAATTTCTAAGAGACCAAATACATTTCAGCCATAATTGCCTTTAGGTGGGGCTTTAGTCTACAGAACATATGCATTAATCATGGAAACATGGGGGAAACATGGCATAAAAGTTTTTAGTAAATAAACAACAAAATTAAATGTATATGTTCTGTAGTTAAGAGTGCCAGGTTCGAATCTCAGCTAGCTGTGTAATCTTGAGCAGATTAGTTAAACTCGGTCTCTTTATAAAATGATGATAAAAGTAGCTCCTACCCTCATATGGCTGCTGTGAGGATTAAATGAACTTGGAATAGTGAGGTTCAATAAATGGTAGTTATTATCATTACTACCAACAAGAGTCCCATCAGAAGTAGGCAAAATGTATGAATAGAGCATTTGTAGCAACAGTTAATAGAAGAATGAAGTATCTAGAACCAGAGTTAGTCAATTAAAAATATGTTGCATTCTTAAGTAACTATGGAAGAAATGTAATCTCCCACAACATGTGGCCACATGTACTGGACCAGCCCAACATTCTACCATATGCAGCCCTTGGTACATGGCTGTGACCACAGCTTACTGAATTCAGCCACCACCTGCCAAGAGAACCACAAGCTCATCCTGCTGACATGCACTTCCTGTACCCTTCTCCCTCTGAAATTAGTGTTAGCACTAAAATAATAATAATAAAAAACCTGACATACTCCTTTTAAATCTCTAACTGCCATTATAAATGACTGTACCAAGATCACTTGGAATTTGAGATGCCATTATTATATCTGCCTGTTCTTTCCAGACATACATATTTTATGTTATAGCTGATGCAATCATCCTGAAAATGCTATCCCAATAGAAACACCACCTATATTTTCCAGATTCCTCCTCAAACATCCTTCTGCCAGGCATACCATTTGGCCACTCCCATCGCTGCGTGTGAAAGCACCTTTCCTCAGAAGCAAAAAGAAAGAAAAGAAGTTCACATGAAACTGAAATCTGACCGAAGAACCACTTAGTCCCATTTCTGGAATACAATAATTAGGGGAAAAAGGTACTGTGGTATTTTCTCTTTCCTCTACTTCTTTTTCCTTAAAAGAACATGTACTATGAGTTGTCACTAGAGATAAATTGCATGGTAGTTATAACTATTATTGAGCTTGTTTAAAGAGCAACAGAAGCAATAAGAAATAAACGAAGAGAGCAATCTAATTTAACAAAGAAAGTCTTGACTGACTTTTTGCTCTTGGTAAGAGCACTCTAAACACTGCTCTTAGCTGGCACCCACGCCTTGAGACTTAAAATTTTTCTTGCAAGATCTCTTGCTAAGACCTTTGGAAGATTTCTAAAAGATACAACAAAAGAGTCCTGGTCAACTCTCAGAGCAAAGCGTTCTTTAAGACTCAGGAGTAACAGATTTGTTAGCTTTAACTTAATGTGTTCCTTAATTTAATAAGAGCAAAAACTAGATAAAACAAAAGTAAAAACAGAACTAAATCAGATCTCCCTCTCAAAGGATAATAATATAGTCTGCTCTTCAAAAACACCAGCTTTCCTAAACAGACAGCTGAACACACAAAAAAGCAGGAAGTCTTTAAAAAAAAAAAAAAAGAAAAGAAAAAGAAAAAGATGAAAAAAAAGAAAAAGAAACCACTAGTATCAAGTCTATCTAAAAGAACTGATGGGACTTTAAGAGAACAATATAAACTATGCACAATGTCCCTGGCTGGTGGAAAGAGAGTTGAGACAGAAATGTTGTTAGTAGAAATTTGGAAATAAGCCATGTTCCTGACTGAATATGAATAAATTAAAATTATAACGACATGGATTATTCTGTTGAAGGTTCTGTTTGAATGTTAAAAAGATATAGTGTCCACATCTGACTAAACACCAATGGATTCTGATTCTACCTATGGTCAAAAAAAAAAAAAAATCAGGTAATGACAAAAACAAAACGAAACAAAACCCTCAAGACAACAGATAAAAGCAGTGCATTTCAAAACCAGCCTAGAATTTTCTAAGTCTGATATTACTAAAGGCAGAGAGAGGTTAAAGGAATACTGAAGAATGGCCAGAAATAACAAATGTTCCTCTTTCTTCAGGCCTTTGACAACTTAGTAGTCTTTACCACTGAACATGACAAGTTTAACAATCACTAGTCAACTGTGACATCTGAAGTTGTTTGGTAAGAAAGACAATAGTAAGTAAAGCCCTACTGCCTTATCCCCGAATCTTGTGAAATAGGCCTAATGTCAAATATTACAAAATAGAACCCATCCTAGAGATTACCACATTTTAACATGACAAAAATCCTTGATAGATTCCAAGTCTGAATTTCTGGTCACCATACCTACATAAGTTATTTATATCATTTGGTATAAGACACATCATATTGTGGTGAATAGTACAATTCTTACTATCATTTACTGGTTATATAACCTTGGGTCAACTACTTAACTTCTCTGAGACAGTTTATTGATTAACAATATTGGGCTAATACGTCCCCCTTATTTGGTTTATAAAATGAAAAGATGTTTATAAATGAGTGCCTAAGACCGCTGCCAGCACAGAGTAAACTCTGTGTATGGTAGGATCATCCATATTTCCTACTGAAAAAAGGTAAAATTAATAAAATAATTGTTTATTTGTATAACATTAACTTTTTCAAAACATATTTACTACTAGGTAGCATTAAAAATGATAAAGATTTTTATATTTACAGACATACAAGGCAGTTTATGATATATTTGCATATGGAAAAGAGTGTACTCTCTGTGTGTGTATATTACTATCTGATCATTTTACAGGAATTTAAAAAATTTAATCTTTCAGAGGGCAGGCCAATATAGGCAATATAGTACTAGAGTTGTAGAAGGTGAGTTTAGGGAGGATTACAAAGGAGTCTGCCCAACGACACATAGCTAATAAGCTACAGAGGAAGGATCTGAACCTTTCCTCTTGAGGTAGACTCCAGATTCCATGAGTAACCGTGTTGCTTCCTAATACGCATAAATAACAAGTAAAAAAAGTCACCTGAAATTTCTCTCTCTCAATAATCTATCTATCCATCCATCTATCTATCTATCTATCTATCTATCTATCTATCTATCTATCTATCTATCTATCCATCTATCTATCTATCTATCTATCTATCTATCTACCTACCTACCTACCTACCTACCTACCTATCAGAATGAGGTATAATATCTGAGTAATGGATAATTCCACTTGCCTACATGGAAGAATCCACACTACGGCAATTGGAAATATAATCTAATTTATAAGAGGGCCTTGAATATCACAATGATGAATTTGAATGTAATCCTACAGGCAGTAAGAAGCCAACATAAAAGCTGAAAGAAAAACAGTGGGATGGAGTATGGGACAGATGGAGGGAGAAAGGGAGAGAAGGGAGAGGGAAGGAGAGCGAGATGCAGGGACCGAGGGAAAAGAAAAAGCCAAGTCTGTACACATTTTGGGATACAATAAAAAGTGCTGGGGGTTTTATATCAAAGACTGTGATAAGAATTACAACAGAAATGTAACTAAAGTGCTATGAAAGATCAGAGGGATGATTAACCCCAGCTGTGGAAAAAATGAAACACTTCAAGGAAAGAGAGGTCTTCGGCTGGCATGGGAGAAGCAAATCTAACTTTCTAGACGAGATTTTTAGATTTCACCAAGGCTGCAACATCTAAATCAAGGGCTAAATTTGTGGTGCAATGCTTAAAAAGGAATTAATTCTTTTTTTTTTTTTTCAGATTTAAACCAATCTTAATAACCTTTTGAAAAGTTTCTGAAAAATTTTTTGGTTTAGACTTGACAAAATCTCTTTCAATCCAAAGGTGAGTAAATCATATTGAATATATTCAATATGTAGTCTATGCTTACCCTTGATCACTTACTTTACTTCTTGAATAGTTCATCCTTTACACTGAGCATAAAGGCATACAGTATTATTGCCAATTATACAGCCAGACAGTCATTATCTCTGTCCCTATTTCTAAGAGTTATGGGGTAGACATGATAATCTTTTTAACAGAAGTATATTTTTTTTAATTAGCACAATAATGATACAAGTATATTGTGATTAAAATAAAGCTCTTTAGAAAGAAAACCTAAATCCAATTGCATGTGTTCAAAGGGTAAACAATATATTTAAAAAAGAATTCCATCATATTTCTATCATAAAGAATAATCAGTATTAGCTTTAAAAGACCATTTTCTTCTATATTGTCAGTATGTGAAAATATTAGCTTTATTAGGTCTCTACTATAAAATTAAAGCATAAAATCTATCAAAAATCATTTACAGACAGGTACTAATGACAAAAAAAAAAAAGCAGAGGAGCCTAATTAGACCAAATAATCAATTTTGAAAAATGACAGATATACCAGACCCTTAAACAATCTTGCTCATTACTCTAAAATGAAAAAAACTCAATCAGGACTTCCTTTTTAAAAAAAGGAAGATTTGACTAAGTTTTACAACCTGGAGTTTTTCTTTTAAGTATGTTTTTACACTATTTTTTAAGTCTGCACAAGGTTCTAGATTTAATGCTGCCCAATAAAATTTTCTGTATTGGTGGAAATATTCAGTATTGGTGCTACCCAGTATGGTAGCCACTAAGTCACAAGAACACTAAAAAATGTGGCTCCTGAAATTAAGGAAGTAAATTTTAAATTTAACTTTTTTTCAACTTTAATGATGTAATATATAACGTGTGAATTTAAGGTGTACAACATGTTGAACCTCGGCAGCATTAGTTAATGCCTCCATTACCTCATATAATTACCTTTTCCTTCTTATGGTGAGAATAGTTAAGATTTATTCCCTTAACTTTCACGTTGTATGATAAATAGTGTTATTAACAACTATCATCATGCTGTACTTTAGGTCCCCAGAATGTGTCCATCTTATAACTGGAAGTCTGTGCCCTTTGACCAACATCTCCCCATGTCCCCTAGCCCTCAGCTCCTCTCAACCACCATTCTACTCTGTTTCTATGAGTTTGGTTTCTTTTAGATTCCACATGTAAGTGAGTTTTTGTCTTTCTTCTCTATTTATGTCATTTAGCATAATGCCCTCAAGGTCCATCCATGCTGTTGTAAATGGCAGGATTTCCTTCTTTCTCAAGGCCGAATAATATTCTATACATTATTATTTATATGGTACATATATATACCACATCTTCTTTACTCATTCATCCATAGACAGAAATCTAGGTTATTTCAAAATCTTGTTTCGCCGTAGCGTTATGAATGGTTTCTATTGAAAGGAAGTCTGTGGGCAAAACAATGTTGGAATTGAATGCTGCAATTGATAGGTGCATCCATCATATTAATATAGTCTTTACAGTTTGCAAACCGATTGGCTGTAGTGTTTCTTAGAATAGAGCTAGAAAATATATTTCATCAATATTTTGATACGATTTCATATATATATATATATACACATATATATACATATATATATATATAAAAATGATATAGACATCAAATCTCCAGAAGTGAAATTGCTGGATCATATGGTAGTTACATTTTTAATATTTTGAGAAACCGCCATGTTTTCCATGGTGACTACACCAATTTACATTCCCACTAACAGTGCATAAAGGCTTCCTTTTTCTCCACATCCTCACAAACACTTGTTATCTCTTCTTCTTTTGATGATAATCATTCTGACAGGTGTGACGTGGTATCTCACTGAGGCTTTGATTTGCATTTCTCTTGATGTAAAGCACCTTTTCATGCACCTGTTGGCCATTTGTACGTCTTCTTTGGAGAAAGTTCTATTCAGTTCCTCTGCCCATTTTTTAATTAGATTGTGTTTTTCCTATGGAGTTGTATGAGTTCTTTATATATTTTAGTTATTAATCCTTTATCGGAAATGATTTACAAATATTTTCTCCCATTCTGCGGGTTGCCTTTATTTTGTTGACTGTTTCTTTTGCTGTGTAGAAGCTTTAGTTTGATGTAGTCCCTTGCTGTCTTTCCTTTTGTTGCTTGCGCTTTTAGTGTTATATACAAAAAAACCCCCAAATATTGCTAAGACCAATCTCAAGGAGGTTTCCCCTGTGTTTTCTTCTAGTAGTTTTATAGTTGCAGATCTTATCTTTAAGTTTTTAATTCATTTCAAGTTAACTTTTGTGATGGGTGTAAGAGAAAGGTCCAATTTCTTTTTTCTGCATGTGATTATCCAGTTTTCCCAGTACCACTTACTGAAGACATGATCCTTTCCCCACTAGGGAGTCTTAGCTCCCTTGTCAAATATTAACTGACCATATATGAGGAAGTTTATTTCTTGGTCCTTAATTCTGTTCCATTGGTCTATGTGTCTATTTTTATGCCAGTACCATACTCTTTTGATGGTCATATATGCTGTTTTCATTACTATAGCTTTGTAGTATAGTTTGAAATAAGGAAGTGTGATACCTCTAGCTATGTTCTTTCTCAAGACTCCTCCTCATATGGCGCTGGATCCCACAGCTTTCACAAAGGCATTTTTGTACATGTATAGATGCCAAATTGTTGTTGTTAGGGTAGGGAGACATGAATGAGGGACATCTTATTTAGCCATGATACTGCTGTTGAATTTTAATTTAAATCTAAATAGTTGTACTAAGCTAGTGACTACCACAGCATACACCACAGTTCTAGAAGTTTTATGATGTATATATATATATAGTCTTACTGGAATTCACTTGTAAAAGTAACATTAAAAGAAACTTGAGAAATATTGACTTTCAGGTATTCAATTTATAACAGTAAATAACAACTAAGCAAAAAGTAACATTTCTGTCATAAAGTGTGAGAGCTGTGATCCAAGAGCTTGTTTTCCTTCATAAAGCAGTTACCAGAAATCATTAAAGAATTCCTTATAACCTCTTTCTAGATAAATACCAGAACAACATACCAGGGTCCCATTTATGTCCTGACTCAAGTTCTTCAATTCCCCCACAATGAAAGCAACCAGGTAAGTGCTCATCTTCACACTCTCAGAAAACTCATCCTGGACAAGTCCATCTTCCATAGTGACTGATAACTTCTGTAAGCAAAAGAAAAAGATGACAGTTCTGTAACTATGAGAATAAAGAGTAGTGAAAAATAAACCAGGAAACTGAAAATTCAAAGAGGAAATAAGTAGTAAAGATGCTGGCATATTTTAATCTCTCGGCACTAGTATCTAAACAGAGCAAGGTCTTTAGCCTCAGTCCGTTCTACTATTCCTCATCATGAGGATATATAACTTACAGAGAAAATCCTTAAGGAGTTTTTAGTCTCAAAAGATGGCTTTAAGTAAATGTTAGTTAGAGGTAGTAAGTAACAGTGGTTTTGTTTCTCCCCTTTAAAACATCATCAAAACCCAAGTCCTTCCTTAATGACCTAGGAGTGCTCCTCCTTACTACTACAAATACATTCATAGAAGGAGCTACAGTGGGGATATCCCTCCAAATGATCTGAAACAGCTACGGAAAGGTTTAGCCCCCAAAAGGTTTAGTGGGAGCAAAGGCAATAAGTCAATATAGAAGTCTGCAGTGGACAGAAGATGAGGGAATACAGTCAACCTTACAGGATTTTCTGACCATGAATTAAGACATGTTTTGTGACAGTAGGCAAGTAGGCATTCCTTCTCTTTCAGAGGAAGATTAAAGTGAAGAATGTGGCTGGGAGTGGAGCTGTTGCCTATTGTGAATAATGCTGCACTGAACAAGGAAATGCAGATATCTCTTTGAAGTCC
>NW_006436298.1:25862560-25899975 GCF_000325575.1 Pteropus alecto | reverse complement strand
TTCATAAAGCAGTTACCAGGAATCATTAAAGGAGGGCAGATCTTGTCCTCTCCTGTCTGCCAGGGTCAGCTCCACACTCTGTCAGATGTGGCTGCTCCTCTTCCCTAGTCGCTTGTGTTCTGAGAGGCTTCTGTTGGGCCGCTTACAGCCCCTAAGGTGTCAACAAAAGGACCCTCAAGTTCTGTTTACCACAAAAACAACTCTGCTTGATTTCACCCTCCCTGCCTCTCATGCACAGCTCATATCCAAGAAAGACCTTTGTGTTCTTATTAAACCTCCACATTACGACACTCATTTTTCAATAAACAATAAAACACCAAGGTCAATCTGATTTAACAGTATCAAATGTCACTGTTTAGACCAGCAAATTCACCGTGTCTCAGAAAACATCACTGTGATCTTCAGTACTCATTCATAGTATAAATAATTTTGTACAACTTTAGTATACAGCACACACTTCACATTTCCTGACCATACGTTCCACATCCAGCAGGTCTTCCTCTTAAGTGTGTCTCAGGCTGACTTCCCAACTGATTTCAACATATATTTTAACTTTTATTTATGTATTTTAAGAAAGAAGAAGAATGTATGAGATTTAAATCATTCTCAGCAATATGGCAAAGAGGAATTCAAGTATTTGTAACAAAGAAAGAGACCCGTTCAAAGATTTTATAATCAAGGAACAGAACAGTACCTTGGGCATATTTGATAAAGCAGTGTAGTGTTCCTCCCTCATGATCCTGATGATAAATGTGGCTTTAAACGCTGGTTCATCAAAACAAGGAAATGCAGATCTTGCTGCCAAGGGTTCAAATTGAGTTGCTGCAAAGTACCTAAAACAAATGCAAATTTATCCAAAGGTTATTGAGCACCTACTATTCAAGGCACCTTGCCAAATAGTAGGGGTACTAAGATAAACATCATATAATTCCAATCATTAAAGGATCCACAATCGACTGGGAGAGGCAAAGGTTATCCAAATGACAGAAACTTGTCAGGATGCAAATCACATCATAATGGTGAAACCAAAGCATTGGGAACAAAGAATAGGAAACAAATGCTGACTAGCACCTGAGATACAGTAAGGAAACTGGCTGACAAAATCTGAAGAGAGCCTTAAAAAATGAGGACTGTTTGAAAAGGTAGAGAAGGGAAGCGAATACATTCTAGGAAGAGTGGGAAGCACGAGGAGGGAGTAGTGCATGTTCAGGGACTGGAGGTGGCTATCCAGTGTTGCTGGAGATGAAGCCACAAAGGTAGACTGTGTCTGGCCAATGGGGTCTTTAAAAGGCTTCTGATAGAAGATCAGTATGAAGGGTGGTCATTAGTTGCCATTACTCATCTGTGCAGACTCCAGCTTCGCAACCTAAACCTCAAATGCACAACGTGCACTTTCATGAAGATAGAAAAAGTTAGGTGTCCTGTAGTACGCTGGTTTCCTTTATGCTCCTTAGAAAAGAATCAAACATTCCCCTCCCCACCCACAGCACAGCAATAACACGTGAGAATTTGACTCATATAAAAGTCCTCAATTAAAGGTAGGTAGAAAAGCGTAAAAAGCAAAAGAGGAGAAATGCAGATGTTCAATTAAGCAAAGGAATAAAACAGATTTGCACTTGATAAATCATCCAAAAACATGGCCATACAGTGATTAAGGGCAAATGCAGCCCTGATGTGCATATTTCAGGTACCAGTCAATATGGTACATATACGCCGACCACATTAGACATGACAGCCTCACTTGCTTAGGGCTTAGTTTCTACTTTTAAAAGAGAAATACAAAAGAGCATGGGATTTGGAGTCAGAAGATATAAACTCAGCAATTTACTAGCCATATGACTTCAGGCAAATCAGTGACCTAAGTCTCAGTTTCCTTATTTATTATATTAGGATTGAGGTAGGATCCCCTGACAAACACCTAGGGCTTTTGTTAGAATCAAATAAAACTATTCCTAATAAAAACTACTTGTATGCTATCAAGTCCTACATAGATGTTTATTATAAACACTAGATAGTCATAATTCCTCTTTCACACTTAGAATTTTTATACTTTTTCCTGGTAAGGACTTGCTCAAATAACTGTTTCTATTGGGTAAACTGCAAGAAAGATAACAATCAACATACACAAAACAATGTAAACATATTACATTTCTAACACTCCATTTCTTCACCCTACTCCCAAATTTTTACCCAGTTAACAGAAGATTTTAGAAGAGGGCCACTAGGGACCAGGGAATAAAATCTGATAACATCCATACTATTCATAAAAAAGAGTTTACTTGGACCATCACTTTGTATAAAAACAGCATTGTGATGTTCTAAGACAAGTAATATCTTAAATCATTGTTAAAAAAGATGCAGTAACAACTAGCCCACATAAAAGTCCTTTTTAGAAGTGGGCTGCTTGATGATAATTTATAATCTATCCTACCTATGTTGAATACCTTGAAGCTTATTCTTGCATTAGTGACTGCATTTGCTTTCAGAAAAATGCTAGTTGCAGTCTGAGTACTACTGCCAGTAGTACTGAAGATAATTATGAATTAGCTGGGAGTCAAGTAAGAGAATTCAAAGCACTAATGATACAATGGGTAATGGGAAAGAAGTATGAACTAGGAAGACCATACACCATAGTGGTTAAGAATGTAGCCTGCTAGTTAAAATAACCTTGGGTTTGAATCTCTCTCTGCTACCTGCTAGCCATAAGATACTGAATAAATTACTTTATGTGCCTCCTCATCTGTAAAATGAATATTAATATCCAACTTTTAGCGGGTTTGATAGAATAAACAAGTAAACATATAAAATACTTGAAACAGTTTTTAGGACTTCAGTTTTCAGTAAATATGGGCTATTATTATCGCTAGAATTCAGGAAAGTGCCCATGAAGTTCATCCTGGCAAGTGAGGGCTGTGAAAAAAACAAGAGCCTGATCTTCAAAGATCCTGAACTAAATCCTGTTGGAAATAAGGAACTGTTGTAAACCAAAGACCAGCAAGATTAGATCTGTACTTCTAGAAATACGAGTTTGGCGGCAGTGTGAAAGGTAGGGGCAAGAGGAGGGGGAAATGTGGTAAGATTAGAAGCCAGGAGATCAGTGAAAGAGAATGCTTTAAGAGCTCAAAAAAAATACACTGAGGATTTAAAGACAAAGAAATAAAACACATCCTCATCCTAAATTTGTTTACTATTTCCTTTCATATCAGTCATCTAGAACCTTAAAGTCAATCATCAACAGCTTCTAGATTTAATTGCAAGGTCACTGACCATCTCCACCTCTTTCCTAAATTTGTTTACTATTTCCTTTCATATCAGTCTGTCATCTAGAACCTTAAAGTCAATCAACAGCTTCTAGATTTAATTGCAAGGTCACCGACCATCTCCACCTCTTAGGAATATATTCCTTATTGAATGGAAAATAAAAATATATGTCTTAATTACTTTACCTACCTGTTTAAATATTTAAATATTTAAAGGTCACTGACCATCTCCACCTCTGAGATGACATCCCTAACATTCCCTTACCACAAGAAGTGACAATACATGTTTGGCATTTACATATATTTTTATTTTCCATTCAATAAGGAATATATTCCTTATTGAATGGAAAATAAAAATATATGTCTTAATTACTTTACCTACCTGTTTAAATATTTAAATATTTAAAGGTCACTGACCATCTCCACCTCTGAGATGACATCCCTAACATTCCCTTACCACAAGAAGTGTCAATACATGTTTGGCATTTACATATATTCCTTATTCCTTATTGAATGGAAAATAAAAATATATGTCTTAATTACTTTACCTACCTGTTTAAATATTTATTCTTATTATGCCTGGGGGAAGGGTATAAAAAACTTCTCTAATAGGACTAAGCTAAATTAAAAATGGAAAAAAGACCAAAAATTTGCTTTGAATTATAGTTTTCAGACATCTTAAAAGGTATAAATAATCTTCTAAACTGTTATCTTGCATCGAGACATACATTCATATGAGGTATTCATTTTACCATATTGGACAGGCTCATGAATTTACGTATTTTTTGTAACAGCAGAGTTTCACAAATTTATTCTAATAGATTTTAAAATACTACTTTTGATACTCTATTTATTAATTTTAAGACACTGTCTTCCATTTTTCCAAAATTTTCCACAATTCAATTCAGCCCGTGGCAAGAGTCAACAAGAGACCATACCAAAATTGCCTTATTCTGCCACATAACATTTTAAAGAGATGATAAAATATTTGTCTTAAAGCTCTGCATACTAAGAACAGTTTTTATATATATCCTATAATTTCTAAAGATGGTAGAGATTTTGGAAGGAGAGGTAAAAAAGAAGCCTGAGCTACTATTGCAATTATAAATTTACTTTTAATGTTAGATCTCATGAAAAGCCAGCATGCCATTTATTTTAAAAGTATTACATAAAAGAGAAAAGAGAAAAATTATTTATCTGAATAGGACTACAGATCCTGCTTTTGTCTTTTTCTCTATTTGAAATGGTTCAAAAACTTCAAAAAGATTTAAAATATTCGCTTCTATTTTTCTCAATATGCCAACGCACATTAGCCAAATGGCCAGCATCAGTAATTCACATACTGGTTTACAAAGTAATATGAAAGAATTCGCACTAAACACGTCTAACAAGGGCTCTGTGCACACAAAAGAACTGACATCACTGCTACTTAAGAATAACCTGTAAGCAGCGTGCACTCCATCTTTCCAGAAATTCGAACTACGTGCTATTAATACTAAGATTAAAGTACAAAATACATGGTCTGAATAGGGAGCTGAATACTTTATGTTTGAGTCGCTTTTTTAAAAAAATCAATTTAAGTCTCTCCTAGATTTTTTTTAAATTTCCATCAGAAATTCAAAATAGAGTGGCATTTAAAAAAATAAACCAGCAAAGGTTAAGGATACTAAAAATGATATATGTAAGCATACATACATCACACCCTCTTTTTCATACCTCTTTCTCCATCTCACTAAGTACCTCCTAAAAGTTGCACATATTAGGAAGACAGGTCTTAAAAGAATAATCCATACCCTTCTTCACTCTGCTTCCTATAGAGATCTCGTAAGGTGAAAGAAAACTAAATTCACTTTATAAGATATAAAAAGCTCAAGATAACACACATTTTTGTGATGGAGACTGTAATCGATATAATCTTTATCCATTTCCTTCCATCAGCACACCCCAACCCCACCATGATAATATGATATATGCTCAAGGCTTTGAGGAAGAAATAAATAGCACATTCTTCTAAATCACCATTCTACTATTTTACACATATTGGCCTAAATTTTTTTAAATTGCAGTTAAAAAAATATGGGCAAAGGAATCCATATTGCAGAAGTCATCACAGAGTAAAGAAGGAGAATCATTTAAGAGGGCTACATACTTTTTCTCATTATGTTCATCTGTGTAGGAAGTGCCATAAAACCCATAGTAAGAGCTAGATATATTTGCCGAGTACTCTATCTTCAAGGTATAATTGTGTCCTTCAAGGAGGGCTTCAGGGGCAACAATGGCGATTTGTTCATGAAACGGATATTCCAGGACTTCAATTTGTTTTTCTTGGCTCGAAACTGCTGACATAAAGGTCACTTTTGAAATATTATGGCCTGTGCTGTGAAGAATGATATTCCAAGTGGCCTGAAGAGCCTGAAGTGAAATCGTCACAGAACCCTTGAATGTCATTGAGGTTAGGTTTGGGTGGAGGTTAAGTTCATAGCGTAGTGGCATAATGGCAGTGGGAAGCCTGACTTGTGCCCATGGAAACAACTTCCCATTTGTTGCAACTGGCTGGATTAGTCCCATTGATTGGTTTTTCTTATGGCAGCCTTCTTTGGTAAAGGTACATCTGGGTAGTAGATAAATCACCATGATTATAGAAATGGCAACCAAAATGATAAAAGCACAGACCATCATGGTCCTTATAGATGGTACTGAACAAGTCCCATCTGGGCTCTGCCTGTAGCCGGCTGCACTGTTCCGAAGGCCTGAGCTTCTGTTCATGAAGGACATGCCCAGCAGTTTTGCAGATGACTCATAATCCTCTTCGTCCTCATCCATCTCGTGCTCACCAAGACCCCGCACCAGCAGCCGTGAACCTCGGGGCTCATATTCCACCTCATCAGGCTCTAGAGGATGTAAACATGGCTCTTTGGCTAAATCCACTACATCTGGTTCTTCCTCAAACATGCTGTTTTCAATCATATTCCGGGGGAGCTGAAGCCGATCTAAAAAAAACAAAACATAAGGACGAGGCACAGAATTAGAAAGAAAAGCGCATAATAAAATAACTACTAGCAAGACCACATTTACTCTAAGAATTTTTTTTATCACCAAGACTTATTTCCATCTCAGAGCTAATGAATTAAATGTTTATAATTTTCTTGTACCCATTAAAAACTCAGGCATAAATAAAAGTGTACTACCATCATGAAACAAGAAAGCTAAGTAAACAGGCTAGTATCAAAAAAAGGTAGCTGAGATAAAATACTAATTTCCTTAACACACTCCTGCCCAACAATCCAGACCCCTGCCCTGAGCTTTAGAGGGCCCTGCTTTGGCCTGTCTCCAGCCGTGCCTGTTCCCATACCGTGAGGCCTCAAGATCAAAGAGATGTGCCCACCCATAGTCCATGTCCCCCTTCTGGGGTCCTGACACCAGAACTTCAGAATTCCTGCTTTTAGGTCTTTTGTGGGTCTCTGCACTGAGTCTCATTCTCCCTAGGGAGGACCACAAACTGGTATGCCCATTTATAGGCTTGAATGATGGTCAAGCAAACTGGTATGCCCGTTTATAGGCTTGAATGATGGTCAAGGTTATGTTTTTCTCTCTGGAAGAGAGATGTACCTGTTCCATAGCAAACTGAAAGTGGCAAATTATATAGAAAATTTTCATAACAAGAAATAATAAAAAAATAAGACAAAAGAACAGTAAAAATCAGATAAAACTATAATCCAACCTGTTTTTTCATACATCCAGAGCATTCAGATGTACACCATATTCCCCTCTATAACAATCATATTATATATGATGTGTATAAGTGGACCTTTGGGTGGGGTAGTGGTGGGAGCTTTTACTACAAAGAACCACATTCTCCAACTTGCTAAGAGTCGCTGAGAAAAAAAAGACTTAAAAGTGGATGGATAGGATCAGATCAATGTTCTTTATTTAAGAATCATAAAATTTTAACTTTTAAGGAATCTCAAAAGTTTGGTAATTGAAACTCTCATTAACCTCTCCCTACATAGTACATATCATTTCTGACCCTCACAACAATTCCATAAAATGGCAAGTAGTATAACTATTTTGGACAAGAGAAAAAAACAGAAAGGGTTAATTAGCTCTATAGAGTCACAGTTATTGTCACAAAACTAATATTGGAGCCTACTTCTAAAAATCAGAATCCAAATTTTAGACTCTTTCCATCATTATATTGCAACCCCCAATCAGCTAATTCAATAAAAGATGAGAGCTTATACCTAAATTATTTATTTCTTTTGTACTTGACATGAAGTTGCTAAAAGTATTATTTCACCATCAGCAGAGCAAAACTTATATAAAATTACTTAATATCTAGTTTAACAAAAATGCCATGTATTTTGTGCTATTCAACAAATACTAAATAACTAAACAGTGGCAACTCATAATCCATTAAATTATCAATAAATATTAAGATAAAAGTTACAGTCTTGCTATTCACAGGGTGCTTTGTGGACTAGGGCATCTGCAAAACACTGCAGCTTTTTAGAAGAGCAGACTCTCAGGACTTTCCACTGAATCGGGTGATTTACCTGCCCATAAGTTTGAGAAGCACTGGCTTGAGCCTTCTCCACGGTCAGCACTAGACACTCCATTCCTGGGTGTGCTCCAGCCATTCCAAACTCCTATTTCTGAGATCAAGCCCGGCTACTTCACGCTATCCTCCACATGCCAACTTTCTCTCTGCTGCCTCTGCCTGCAATGTCATCATTTCTCCCCTCTGTCCCAGTCCACGTGGTGAATTATTCCATAATTCAGCTTAACTTGCTACAATGTAAATTAAGAATATATTTTTTATTACTTTTAAAAAATATTTTTCCCCACTTCATTTCACCTCTTTTTGCTTTGGGGAGCACAGAGCCCCCAAAGAGGTTGCTTTTTCCTATTTCTTCTCCATCCTCAATTTCATAAAAGCTATGCTACTTTAAAAGTTTTCTTTGAATAAAACGTTTAATCACTTCCTAGGTGTGGGTTTAGCAAGCTGCCATCTATCCATCTCCTGTGACTTATCTGGAAATAGAAGAAGGGTGATAGTTATAACATCCTGCTTTGAGAATTTAGTCTCTTGAACTTCTTACAGTGCCCCAACATCTTGTGACAAAGTTTTGTTTTGTTTTGATAGTTAACTGTGTTTGGGGGTCACTTACTTCATTAACAGAGTAAATATTGCTATAATTGAACTTAAAAAATGTTTTTAACTCTTAATGAAGAGTTAATGGTTAGAAATTTTCTGCAGTAGTTTTTAAATAACTGGTATAATGCTGCTACAGATTAGTTGCTCAATTTGCTTTTTCGTTTTAAAATGTGTCTATAAGGCCTTTTATGACTTTTATCTCATACGTGAAAATTATGTTCTCTTTGGCATTTGCCCATGTGTTTTCTTCAGTGTCAGATCTGATACAGACAACAATGGAGTCTGAGCAATATAATTTTATTTAATAAATCTCTAAACTAACTCTAGGTATGATCTCAGCATATTATTTAGAGCATCCCCATCCTTGACTTCTATCACTCTAGAACTTTGTTTTTGTGTTTTTGGATTCCTCAGCTATGCCATGTTGAATGCCAAGGGGTAATCTACAGTCTGACCATTTTTGCATCCCCTGTCTGCAATTCATTAACCAAATCGTTGATAAGGGCTTAGGCAGATGCTTGCCAAAATCCAAATAATTTACTTTATTTATCACTCAGTCAGATTAATACCTATGTAGAATTTTAATCTTTCATAAATGGAACACATCGACCCATCTGCTATATTTCACTGCATATCAGAAACAAACCTTTATATGTGTGTTCAATCATATCAAGTTAAATATATCGAACCAGGAAATATCATTTTTATTATAGGTAGCCCATGAAGATTGATTGTACTTCAAGCCTATTTAAGAAAATGTTGCTTTGGATTCACAGGTCAGTATACTTTGATCTTAGCATTAAATTGTAATGTAATACATGACTACCCTTTGCTCTCATGGGATTTATTTGTATCGAAAGAAAGGATCCTAAAGAAACAGGAAATTTTCTAAAACCTCTTAAATCCACATATTCAAGCTATCTGTAAGTCAAAAGCAAAGAATGTCTTAGTTGAAATGTTTCAGTTTTCAATAACATAGGCCCATGTGGTTATAATCTAAGAAAACTAAAGACATTTCTTTTCATCAGATAACATGAACTGGTGCTCCTTGATGTTGTCTGTGGACCACTGCCAATCTGCAAACTGTTTGTTACTTGTCTGTGACAGGATACACATAGAAAATTAGTATTTAAAAACTACTATATTGATTTGACAGTAATTTTATGTCTATCGAACTTAATAATTTAAAAAATTGAGCTTACACTTTGCGTTTTTTTATTTCAATTTTCCAATGATTCATTTTTTTCCTACAAAATTTCTGTAACAAATTAAAAATTAAAAACAAGAAATGTTGATTCTTCATCTCAGATAATGTGAAAAGCAATATTTGGATTGTCACTATAATGGCAATGGAGGTCGATGCAAAGTTCTTAACTGTGACAGTAGCAGTGGAAGTGAAAAGGAGGGCAGGATTACAAGTCATATTAAAGAGGGAGAATACACAGGAACTGACGATCCCTTGGGCGGATGGGCCTGTAGGATGGAGAGACAGAGGGAAGTCAATTTCCTATACATGTTCTGGCTTTGATAACTGGAAGAAAGAATGCCATTCATTGAGATTGAGAATATATATTTTCATATTCTCTCTTCTTTGGGGGAGTGGGGAGTAGTGAGAATGGAGTTATGAGATGGCATTTGGTATGAGATATGACAAATTTAATATATATTTGTCAGATAGCCAGGTGAAAATGTTTGATTAATAATAGCATGTTAGAAAGTTAGACAAAGATTTAGACAGAGGTTGACATTCTGGCTCTTCCACTGACTGCTTGATCTCAAACAGGTTATCAAACATGCCTTAGCTTCAATTTCCTCACCTATAAATGTGGAAAACATTACCATTTTGTAGGACTGTTATAAAGATTATATTGTGAGTCTGGGCCTAAAAGAGGGATATGGGTGGAAGATTCAGATTTCAAATTCACCGACTATTTAAGCACATGATAATTAAAATCACGCAGATGTGAGAGAATACCAAAAAGGAGATAAGGGTCCAAGAGCATCAGCACTAAAAGGGGTGGGCAGAGGAAGAGGGGCAGCAAAGGAGAATAAGAAGAATGTGCTAGAGGGAGGATAATCAGGACAATAACATCCCAGAGAGCAAAGGAAGAATTTTATGAAGAAGGAAGTAGTCAGCATTTAATGTCCTAGAAAGATCAAGTAAACGAGGCCTTGAGAGGCCACTAGATTTGGCAACCAGGGAATCAGTGACTTTTATGAGGTGGAGTAATGGGAAGAGAAGCCTGACTTTAGTGGCCCAAAGAAAGAATGAAAAGTTAATATGGGAATGCAAGGGCTATAGACTATTCTTTCGAGGTGTGAACAGCAGAGAGCCTCCATATTCTCTGTGACAGAGAAAGCCAGGCCACCCGTCCAGAGCCAAAGGTAATTGTGGGGAAGGCATAGGTGACTTTAGGAGAAAAATAAAGAACACATGCTATGAAAGAGGACCAGAGAGGGGTGACCCAAGGACAAAGTATGGCTGAGAAGTTTAGTAACAAGTCCAGTGGATTATGTCTGGCCACTAGTTTCCATGAGTCTAGCAGTGCTTACCAGCCCAGATCTAAAATAAGAGAAAGCATGTTACATGTATTTTACCACAATTAAAAATAAAAAATAAATGAAAAAAAATTTTTTTTAAGTCGAGAAAGCAGATAGTTAATCCAGGTTTGAATATGTAGGGAGGCTGTGATGAGAAGCTAAGGGGAAAATGCATAGAGGGTGTTGGCAAGAGCGGAAATGATTAACTGAGTTCAATTTTTAAAAAATGACAAAAAGTAAAGCTATGGTAAACATGGTGAACAACTCGAATTAAAAGGAACAAACTTCACACCGACTTTAATCCCTTTAAACTACCATCGCATTTTCTGAGGAAATGAAATGAAATGAAATGGGGTGTATTTCCAAATCAACAAGCTGCAACAACTTTAAAAGAATAGGCCCAATCAAAATAAGGCCTCTTAGGAAGATATGAGATATAGTGAATTTGATTAAATAATACAACAATTTGTTATATTTAAGTTAGGCCCTAAAAATGAAGAATTACTCTTCTGAGGCCCTTATCACACATTTAAACAGAGCTAGAAACTCCAAGCATGAGACAGCATGCACATCTTCTAGATCATTTCCAAATGGAAACTTCATTAAATGTCTGAAGTGATGGCTAATTATCAAATACAGTAACTATTTCCCTATGAGCAATCCTCTTCCATCAAAAAAGATTTTATTTTTAAAATGTTTAAGCTTAAAAAGAAAAGACTAGAATTTAGAACAAAAAAGTGATTTTCTGAACAGCTCTAATCTGATAAAATATGATCCACCCCATCATCCCAATGTTCATGCTAAGTTATAAGTTTAGATATCATTAAATAAACTGATGATGATATCTAAATCTAAAAGGCAGCAATTAAGAGAGAACAAGTTTTAAAGATGTTCTAAGTGGTCCCTTTTCCTGACACATCCTACTTCCTTACATCTCAATGTATGAGCAGTGTCGTCATAAAACACAAACACAAAGTTCTATGTGCATTCCTACTTTTACCCCTGATATACAGTGCTTTTTCACAAACCACATGTAATTTTCCAGTTGACAGGCCCAAAGTCATAATCCAGGATGCAGGATCCAAGCAAGGTCTTTCTCTCTTCTGTTCCCCTCTCCCCACCTGTCTCTCTTGTGAAGACAGAAGAGAGAAGTAAATGGATGACTGGGAGTGGGAAGCGGGAAGATCAGAGAGAAACAATTCAGTTCATGGAGCACTATAAGCTCACTTTACTCTATTTAGTTATAAAAGAAACTAAGATGTATTTATTTTTCCCTTTCACAAAACCCCTAAAGTTCACTTTGACACATATAAAAATGCTGTGGGAGACTTTCACTTCCAAAATGACAGAGCAATTGGTACCCGACCCCTAGTACAATTATTAAAATGATACAACTATGGGTCTTGCTAAGTTAGAGGGGCCTGAGGAAAAACCTTGAGCTCTCCACAGATCTGCCCTAGCAAAGTATAAAACTAAGCCCACAAAGGCAACAGCCAGTAACTAAACTCAACATGTATCATCAACACTCTCCAATACACAATAAAAAATTACTAGACACTCAATGAAACAAGAAAATGTGAACCATAGGAAAAAATAAGTCATTAGAAACTGACTTTAAGTTGACCCAGATGTTGCATTTAGTAGAAACTTTAGAGCAGCTATCATAAAAATGTCTCAAAGAGTAAAGGAAATGTGTTACAACAACAACGACAACAACAAAGGAGAATATATGAACAGATGGGAATCTCAGCAGAGAAACTGAAACTATAAAAAAGAACCAAAAGGGAGAAAAACATGGAAATTCTAGGACCAAAATGTTCAATAACTAAAATGGAAAAAGTCACTGAATGGATTTAAACTAGAGATAGCAGAAGAAAGAGTCCATGAACTTGACAGATCACTAGCAATTACCAATTTCAGGAAAAAAGAGAAAAACAGAATTAAAGAAAAATGATCACAACATCAGATATTTGTGAGACAATATGAGATGGTCTAACATATATGTACTAGAGCTTCAGGAGACTGAGAATAGACAGAAAAAAATATTTGAAGAAATAATAGTTAAAATCTTATTAAGTTTGTTGAAAACACTATTTATTAGAACTAAAAAGCTCATCAAACTCCAAAAAACAATACAAAGAAAATCATACCTAGCTACATCATGGTCAAACCATTGAAGACCAAAGATAAAGAGAAAATCTTTAAAGGGACTGAAAACAATGTTATCTATAGGAGAAAAAATAATGAAAACAAACAATAAACCACCAACTTCTCATCACAACAATGGGGGCCAGAAGATGAGAGGCAACATTTTTAAGAGGCTGGAGAAAAAAATTGTCAGCTCTGAATTCTATATCTAGTGAAAACATCCTTCCAAAAACAAGATAAATACATTTTCAAATAAATAAAAGCTGACAGAATTAATCTCAAGCTGATGAGCACTATAAGAAATTATATACAAAGGAGGTTCTTCAGGCTGGGGGTAAATGATAGCAGACAGAAATTCAAATCTTCAGGAAAGAAAGAAGAATATCAGAAATGATAAATAAGTTGTTAAAAATAAAAGTTTGTGTTCTTTATTCTTCTTAAAATTTCCTTAAAAGGCTACATTTTAAAACTACTTGCTTAAAGTGAGAATGTAAGCAGTTTTAACATATATAGAAATAAAAGACATGACAACAAGAACAAAGAATGGAGAGAGTGAATAGGGAAATTACATTAAATGATATTTGTGAACTGAGACGGAAATGGTTCAGTATAAAGTGAGAAGTAGGAAGTGTGAAGTAGAAAGTGAGAAGGGTCAAATGTAAAATGTGAAATGGTACAACACAGACTATAAACAGACTTTAATAAGGTAAGAATGCATATTACTAGCCTTAGAGCAATCAATGAAAAAGTAATTTAAAAGATGGATAGCTAAGAAGCCAATAGAGGAAATAAAATGACATACTAAAAAAATACCCAAAGAACCTTCAGAGGAATAGAGAAACAAACAAAAAGGAACACATAAAAATAATGGCAAAATTATAGACTTAAACCCAACTGCACAAATAATTACATTAACTGTAAGTGGATTAAATATTCCAACTAAAGGGTAGAGGTTGTCACATTGGATTAAAAAAAGCAAGATTCAACTATATACTGTCTATAAGAGATATATTTTAAATTTAAATATACAAATAGGTTAACAAAGTAGAATGAAACAAGAAATTCATCAGGATATCAATCTTAAATATGTGTGTACCTAATAAGAGAGCTTCAAAATTCATAAAACAGAAAATGGCAAAACTCAAGAGAGAAATAGAAACATACACAATTATAACTGAAGATTTTATCCTCTTTCTCTTCATAATTGATAGAACAAGTAGACAACAAATAAGTAAAGCCATATAATATCGGAAATACTATCAACCAATTTGGCCTAACTGAAATTTAGAGAACATTATACAAATAACTGCAGAATACATATGGAACATTCACACATATATGCTAGGCCATAATATAAACTCAATAAACTTCAAAAGACTGAAATAGTTTTTTTAAAGACTATATTCTTTGACCACAATGGAAACAATTAAAATACTAATAGTAATAAATTATCTAGACAATCTCTAGATTTTTGGAAATAGAAAATAAACTTCTAAATAATCCATGAGCCAGAGAACAAACTACAAGGGATGTAGAAAATATTTGAAATAAATAATAATAAAAGCATAACATATCAAAATTTGAGAGAAATTTGCTGCTTTAATTGTATATATTAGAAAAAAGGCTTAAGATAAACGATATAAGTTTCCACCCTAGGAAGCTAGAAAAGAATAGCAAATTAAGTCTAAGTAAGTAGAAGAAATAAAAGAATTGAACAAAAATCAATGAAATGGAAAACAGAGAAACAACAGAAAATTAACAAAGTAAAAAATGCTGCTGGAAGGCAGGAAAGCAGTGTTATTGCCTCTAAATCATATTCTCCTAGAAATTGGCCTAAAAATCCACCTATAAAATCCTAGCAGATTTCCAAGATCAATTTTTCACTTCTCCAAAAGTCTAGTTAGGTTCATTAAAGAGACAAATCAGAACTGGGTCCCTGGCTAGAGACAGAGATGCTTTTCAAAAAGTCCAATAGTCTTACGTCTGTCCCTCTTTCAAGAACATCTGGCAAACACAAAATCATCTAGCCAGTAATAATGCTAGTTAAACACAAATTTAGAAAATACTTATGTTCTCCTCGTACTCTTAAATAAAAAACTAGGGAAATGTTTTTTTTTATAAATTCAAGTATTTAAAATGAATCAGAGAGCTACTATATAAAGGAATCTTCTTATGATCTCTTCAAAAGTATTCTTAAGCAAAAAACCTTTACCTAACTCATCTATTTCTGTATTTAGATTTTTGCTTTTTTTTCTTAAAAAGGGAAACCCTTTTTTAAGTGTGCATTTCAAATTTTAACTGAGTACTTCTCAATAGAAAAATCCAAAAGAAAAACAAAAGCTTTATTTTAAAGCATTTGATTTGAAGTGCTTACTTTATAACACTGAGGCTCATTTTACAAAAATACAACCACCTTGCAGTAGTTCAGGTTACAATTATATGAAACCAATCTCTATAGCTAGCACCTTTGTTCTGAATCTCAGTGACCCAATGGCCAAACCTATATATAAACTAACTAAATCAGTCCTTGGCTCTCAGCCACATTTCCACAAATCCCTAAAGCACACACAACCAAGCACGGTGCTTTTTCTGCCTCTGAACACACACATGTTGTAAACGTCTCTGTTTCTCTCAAGCATGCATGGCTGTTATGACCACTTCATCACTGTCCCCTTATCCCACCCTTTTCACTCCTCTACCCACGTACTTGTCTTTTCTCCCTCTTTATTATACTAGTCCAACATAATCTTTTCAAAGCCCTTGTTTCTTTTACCTTATTAAAATCAATTCAACTATTAATGGAAAAAATGTCCTACTCTGGCCCTTTCCCCTACTCTCTCTAAAAGAGTACTCCATAAACATTTAGATGCCTGTCATTGTCTTAGGATGAAAAGGTTAGAAGGACTGCAATAAAGAAATGCTTAGATGGGCCCTGAAAAAAATAACCCAGTGAGATTTCCACAGATATTATCTTTCCCCCTATGGTAACTCCTTGGACAATCTAGGAAAAACAACTTGATTTATAGTAAACTTGACATTATCTAGTCATCATTCTAAAGTAATTCAGTTGGAAAATTATCCAGTACAGGGTTATTTCTCGGTAGCCATTGTCCAGAGTTGTGTTTATAATTAGCCTGAACAGTGTTAATTATGCTGGCCGCCCCCTGCCAATGTTCTACAGAAACTACAGGGAGAGATCAAAACAATCATTCCCGAATTATGAGTCACCTCACTCTCTCCACACTACACAGCACTGGCAGCCTCTCAAACCTGGAAAATGCAAGTTGTGCCTACCACATGCTTACACAGGCTTTCACTTTTAGAATGAAATACTGAGTTCCAAAGCCTGCTGCATATACTTTTCTAGAATGATGAGCACATTTAATCCTGGTAACTTTTTGTTTATTACAGAATTACAAGTTGAAGGAGAGAAGGTTTAGAAAAATTTCAAGGCCAGATTTACTCTATAGGGAAGGGAATTTCTACATAAGTAAACCACAATTATAAATTTTGCTTGACACTTAGATAACTTCTCCAGACAGGCTCTTATCTCATTCCTCTTTGTATCCCTGGTGCCTAGCAGGAAAGACGCCTGCAATAAATGCTGAAAGTAGAAATATCCAATATATTAAAATAAAGTATTAATTAATGAAAGTTACCTCCATGTCTGCTCATAAACTCTTAGAGGGCTGAATCCAGGTTTACTAAAGCTTATTATAACAGAGAATTAATAAGCTACCTATGAGGTTACCAAGGTCCTTCTAACACCTACTCTGGGGCAGGGCTCAGTAGCACTCCCGTGCTTATGGGCTCTGAGCCACTGCATTTCATTTCTACTGGTCGCTGATTCTTCACACTTCTCACTCCATTTCCTTTTCCCTCCTCAAAGCCAGTATGTAATTTAAATCTACTATGGTTTAGGAGGCATAGTAAACAGAAAACGGTATTCTAGTTCAGGCTCTACCACTTAAGTATGTGTTGGAACCTCAGTTTTCTCACTGGTAAAATTAGGATAACTGCCCTATCTGCTTAGATTATCATAGGCGTCAAATAAGTGGGTCATGACACTCTGCAAACTGTGAAGTGCTATGTTAAAAAAGATTCTGTTGCTAATATATTAAATAATTAGGGTAGGAGCTTCAAAATCATAAGCAAATAAACACAGCTTTTACATTTCAGCCAAGTATACTAATATTTCTTTTTAAGATCCATCAGTACAATTTCTTCCCTCACAACTTTTACTATAAAATATGATGCTTAACTGTTGCTCACAGGATTTATCAGTAGATAAATTTATCAGTAGATAAAATAAGAAGAGTGCAGAAACTTCATTTTGTCTTTTGTGACATAAATACCAATGATAACACAAGCAACAAATCTGGCCTCTTGATTTCTTTTATGATAAGCAACAGTAGTATCCGTGGAGAATTTCAGCCAGCGTGGAACAGAGGAACTTTAGATAATACTATGTTTCACACAGGTCTTATGTTTTTAGTCATCTGATTTCTAAGACATTTGTCAAATGGCCTCCTTGATTATAAAGACACTACAACTACTCCCAAAATATCCCTAGAAATTAAAAGCTAAACTTATTTGCTATAATTGCACTTACACAATAAAACTTATTCAATGACAGCTAAAATTTGTAAGGAGGCAATTTATATAATGCTAAACATTTTCTGGTTGAAATAACCTAAAAGGCATCATTACATAGACATCAATACATCTTTCACAAAGTAAAACATTCAGTCAATAAAATTTCCACCATGCTCAAATTCTACACTGCATTATATTTACTAATCATAGCTGCTATTTTCTATGCAGTTTTGTAGTCCTGTGAGCAAATCAACATTTTAGTACTGAAGGGAAGATGCAAAAAAGATGAACTACTTTCTAATTTAATGCTGCAGCAACTGAAGCACATTATCTTAAATATCTACCAAGAAGAACACTGAAGGAGGCATTCTACTAGAGAATGCCAATGACCAAGGAGAGTATCAAACAGAAACAAGAATTATCTTGCACATAAAGAATCTTGCCATGAAATGCTTCAGATACAGAATTTAATGTCAAGGATCAAGGGAAAGGACAAATAAACACCTGTATTTTAAAAACAAACCTTAATTTGTAAAACAAGAAAAGAAAAAAGAACAGTCATTTCTTTCAGTAAAGGAAATGTTTTACCTTGACAAACAGGATGGATGTTCTTTTAACCTATGTCCACTTAAGGAACCTCCAAATTAACCAATGTTCTCCATCCCCTTTGTAAGATATTTTCAGACGCCAAGTCTCAGCGAATGCCTACAGCTAAAGGGTTACTCTCTAGAAGGTCCAAGCACTTATGCTCCCAGCAAAGTAGTTGTATTCTTACCAATAATTAGTTGTCTGTTCTCAAACCAATTTATGCTAGTTAAAATGCTAACTGTAGTTATAAGTATTGTATTAAATGAAAAAATACAAAAAAAAAAGTTTCTATGAAAACTGAGTTATACATCAGAAAGATCCTACAGAAGTGAGACTCCAAAATAACACTGCTGCCAAATTAAGTGTTAGCAAGGAGAACAAAAAGACTGGGAGACAGGTCCTAGAAGGATTTTTGCACCCAGGCTTCGAAGTGTGTAAGTTCTCAAACCACCTGGGAAGAAAAAAAAAAGGACCTCAAAATTTCAGTTGCATCATGGACAGCACGTTATCACATATGCGATGTAGAACTCTAAACAATAAACCCATATGGAAAATAAAAGGTTTAGTAGATAAGATGATATTAGCAACTAAGTTTACACATTTTGACTTGAAATGCTAGAGGAAAAGTACTTTTCTTTATGGTTTCCATTTTTAACTAGGTTTTAAAAGTCATTCATTATGTTCAAGATATGTTAAAGGGAACTGATGTAAGTGTAAGGCTCACATCTAAGAGTTCATCCTGACAGTCAAGAGCATACATTTAAGTTCCCCTAAACACAAACCATAATGTGTACATTTACTTGGGAATGTATAAAGAACAATTTTACTAAAACACATAACCTAGCTCTGCAAAGTTATACTCACTGATCAATTTAAACCAATTTTTAAAATCACGTCCCATCAATACATGTCAAAAGCCTAAAATATGTTCTTGACCAAGTAACTCCACAAGAGGAATTTATCCTAAAAGAATCTACACACATATATGTATAAGAATGTTTACAGCAGTATTGTTTACATAGCAAGAAAAAGGAAACAACCTAAATGTGTAACAATAAAGGACAGGTATGTTCATATCCAATGAGATGTTACACACACATAAAAACTATTTACATCTACTTTAATCATAGAAAAGTGTTCAAAATATAGCATTAACAGGCAGGTTATAACATTTTAAATAAATATTCATCCAGTTGGACACACTGTTAATAAAAATGTTAACAGTGGTTATTTCTGGGAGGTGGAGTTATGGGTATGTTGGATGTTTTTATTATATTTTCTATTTTTATATGTAAAAAGTAGGAAAACACACTCAAACATGTACAGATCATGTTTTAATCTGTCAAGATCTAAAGTTAATAAATTAATGAAAAATTATCGACACTGTTGCTATGTCTCAGAAATGGTCAGTGATATCAGGAAACCTCCATACCAAGAGAGAATTTGCTAACTAATTTCCCATAGGACCTCCTATTAAGAGGTGGTGTCTATTATCTCCACTCCTTGAATCTGTGCCAGCCTTATAACTTGCTTTAATCAATGGAATTCAGCAGAAGTGGCACTGTAATATTTCCAATCTTCGCTTTAAGGAGCCTTGCAGCTTTTACTATTTCTCTTTTGCTGACCTGAAAGCTCCGTGAGAAGAAATCTTGAGTTAGCCTCCTTGTGGTTGAAGAACCACATAGAAAGACAAGCCCAGCCAACAACCAGCACCAAATGCCAGATATGCAAGTGAAGCTATCTTTAAGTCTTCTCTAGCTCCAAGTTAAGCTGCCAGATGACTGCTGCTACAAGTAACCTCAGGCAAGATCAGTGGAAGAAACATCCAGCTGAGACCAATACAAATTACTAACCTACAAAATCATTAGCAAATAAAATGGTGGTCGTTCTAAGCCATTAAGTTTTGTGATTTATTATGCAGCAATCGATGACTCATTTATCTCTCATCCACACAGTATACTATCACTATTTCGGTGTATGTACTATTCTTATAGACTAATTTATCCCTTAAGACAAAACTGAGGTTATGCTACGTATATCAGTTCTATGATTCTGTGACATCTTTGAAATGGGAACACACGCAGAGAGGGCCCCAGTTATTCTGGACTTCCCACTCAGACTCATCAGGAAAGAACGGAACACCTGGCATTCAGAACACTTTGCATTCTTCATACAAAAACTTTGGTGTGCAGCTGTGGGCTTCTCCCTCCAATGCCCAAGGGGCTTTGTGTACATGACTTCAGAGTCTCTCCCTGCCTCAGCAATGAGGTTAGACGTTGAAAAAAGTTAAAACCAAGTTCATCATCACCAACACCACCAATTTAACATCACCACTAATAATAATGATGATAAAAACCAACATTCACTGAGGGCTTTAGCATGTGCTAACAATGGGCTTATCACCGCAGAATAGTTCAGAATATCTCTTGAAGAAGACACAGCCCTGCCATTTCCTGTGTAACCTTAAGCAAGTTATTTCATCTTTCTAAGCTCGGTCTGCTCCTTTGTAAAATGGAGATAATAAGAGCACCTACCTCATTGAATTGTGAGAATTAAATGATACATATAAAACATTTAGAACAGAGCCCAGCACATAGTAAGTACTCAATAATTATCAGCTTTCTGTATTATTAATCAGCATTTTACATATGTCATCTCATTCAATTTAATCTCCACAACACTTTACAGATGAAGAACTGAAAGTGTAAGGGGTTAAAGAACTTGCTAATAAGTGGCACAGCCAAGTTCTAAACCCACATTTTTGCCTGTAGTAGCTAAACCTTCCAACACCATGTGATATGACTTAAAATAGCCCAGGAGTGTCAAACTAGGCCCCTCTTGCCAGGGAAATGTTTCATCTCTTTGCAGCCTCTGGAGCTGGGGTGGCCATAAAGCTACCTCTCGGTCAGAGCTGAAGAGGTGTATGGAGGTGTAGGATGGCCTTAGACATTAACACAGCTACCACAATGTGTCAGACACGGACACTGTGTTCTCCACAACTCCCTCAGCCAGACACTTAGTAGATAATCGAAAAGTTCTGCTTGATGTTGCCCAATTACATTCACTGTATTACTTTCTCCCTCTCTCATTAAGATTATGAAATTAATCAAATACAACACAGTAAGTGCCTTTCACTGAAGTTTTATTTTTTGCTATTTTAGAAAACTAGAAGCTTTTTTAGAGACCCTCTAAACCTATTTTTTTTTTTTTTTTTTTTTACAGATAAAAGAACTAACGTTTGTCCAAAGTTATTTGGGTGGTTAGTAAAATGACTGGAACCAAGGAGATTTCTTTTTCTAATATTTGAATTTTAACTTCTCTACAGGGAGATGGAAGTGAAACAGTGAGTTGAACCCACAGAACCACTTCGCTAAGTTTAGTTCTACCCAAATTCAGCTCAGTAATTTTGAAAACAACCACTTTCTCAGACTTACAGGAAATGGTTAAGTAACCTCAGAGAAGTCATTTGTCCTTGCACCATAGTACACAATTTTTTTAAAAAAAAATGAGTCCTTTTCAGATAATAGAACATCCTAACATTATCCAAGCACTAACTGAAACAGCAAATCTATAAGATGTTACAAGTTATTACTCTATTCTATATATCCTTTTTCCTTTAAAAAAAAAGGAAAGAACTGTTTTTTTAAATGAGCTTTTACATTTTATAATAAAATGAATTCTCAAGACTTTGAGACCAAACCAGAAGAATAAAAATCAGTGCAGAAATAAAGTGACAGTTCAAGACTGAGCAACATGGTTCCATCTTGATCTCAGACAAAACAGAGACATGATTGAAAAAATTGTATATTTGGAGAAAGTTCTCATGTTGTTGTTCTATAGTTGATTTTTTGAGGAAAGAAACGTGCTGTCTTCTTTTTTTTTGTCGTACTAGTTAAATCCTGGTACAGTAATATATAACACTTGGAATGAGAGGATCTATATAAATATTACTATAGGAGTTTTCTAGCTAAGCGATAACACTTTACTAATTTTTAAAATGCATTTTTGATGCAAATATTTCTAACACTTTTATTTTATTACTTTCCCATCTTCTTAGAAAGTTGTCTCAACATATGATCATCATTGGGGGAAAAAATAACTGCACAACTACTCGCTGGGATACAGAACTCAGTGTCTTGGCTGATGAGAGTACTAATACAGGAAATAACATCTCCATACCCATACCCCAGAACCTGGCCAATTTGCTTAAAAATGCATTTCGATGAATTTAAAATTTACAGCAAATCATACTGCATGGGATTTTTAAAAAATTTTAGCTCAGATTTATTCATTGAACCAGTGTTTCATTGAAATCAAGTTTTACTGCAGCCATTGACTCCAGTTATTTTTCAGGGGATTTATAAGTTCAACCACTGGTCAATTTTGATTATGATTCACATATCAGACAGTCATCGTTTCTTAAAGATAAACAGAAATTATTCATTTTGAATAACAGAGAGAAAAGATTGAGAAAAAAATGAACAGTGCCTCAGGGACCTGTAGGACAGTATCAACAAGACGTACATGTAAAAATATTAGGGCAGAAAAATTATCTGAAAAAACAATGGTCTAAAACTTTGCGAATACAATTCAAGAAATTCAAGTGAACCTTAACAAAAGAATAAGCCCAAAGAAAGCCAAACCAAGACACAAATAATCAAACTATTAAAAATCAAAAGTAAATAAAAACTTAAAACCAGCTAGGAAAAACAATGCATATTACATATAGGGTAACAATAATTCAAATTACCATGGATTTCTTAACAGAAAACTATGGAGGCCAGAAGTTGCTAAAGCAACATATCTAGTGTTTACATACACATATATAGAACTATTATTACATCTATCTGTGCAATACATGTAATACATATTATATGTTACACAAATATATCTTTGGGTAAAAGTGAATCAAGAATACATTAAAAACTCTTACAAATCAGTATATGGACAAAGAATATGAACAGCCACTTCACAAAAGATGATAAACTAATGGCCAAAAAAAGGATGCTCAATAGTCCTCAGAGAAATGCAAATTAAAACCACACTGAGATAGCACTACATACCCACTGAATTGGCTAAAACTGAAAAGATTAAATCATACCAAATCTTGGCAAGGATGTGGAGAATAAGCTCTATCATACACTGCTGATGGAAATGTGAAATGGTAAAACTAGTTTGGAAAAGTTGGCAGTTTCTTAAACTTAAAACATAGAGCTTACCAGATAACCCAACCAATCAACTTCTAGGTATTTACTCAAGAAAAATAAAAACAAGTGTCTAAACAAAGACTTGTATTTGAATGTTCACAGCAGCTTTATTTACAATAACTCCAAACAAATGTCCAATGAGACAAATTGCTAAACAAATAATGGTATATCAATATAATGGGATACTATTTAGCAATTTTTTAAAAAGAAAAAAAAACTATTGATATTACATGGACGAGTCCCAAAATAAAATTACGCTGATTAAAAAAAGTCAGGCCCCAAAAGATAGTGTATGATTAATTTCATTTATATAAAATCTATAATTCCATTTAAATGAAATTCTACAAAATATAAACTACCTGTCTATAGTGACAGATAGCAAGTCAGTGGTTGCCTAGGAATATGAGTATAGGAAGGGATAAATTGTAGTGTTTTTTTTTCGTTCTGCTTTAATTTTAAGTTTAAAAAATGTAACACCAAGACTTAGGAACATGCAACACTTCAGTACTCTGATTTTAATTATATAAAAGCCAATCTGAGAGGCTTGTTCATTTGAACAATTACTGCACATTCACATGCCATACTCCGGGGCTTTCTTCCACAATTACTTTTTGTTCACTCACAAAAAAGAACCATAAATGGTATTCTGTTTAAAAGTATTCCTGACACTATAAACACCAACAGAGTGAAGAGCTAATTCTCTATAATGTCAGTATTTCAAGGTACTTTGTATGAGTTAGGATGGTTGTGTATATGACCTACTTTTATAGGACATTAGTTCAGTTGGCTGAACTTAGAATTGACCTACATCTCTGTGTAAGTTTAAGACGTACAGCACGATAGTTTGAATAACATATTGTGAAATCATTACCACCACAGGTTTAATTAGCATCCATCACCTCAGATAGATACAATAAAAAGAAAAGAAAATGCTCCTTGTGATGAGAACTCAGGATCTACTCTGTTAACAACTCTCCTACGTATCAAACAGCAGTGTTAACTAGTCATCATGTTACACATCATATCCCTGGTATGAATTTATTTTGTAACTGGAAGTTTGTGCCTTTTGACCACTTTGCTGCATTTCCTCCTCCCCCATATCCTGCCTCTGGTCACCACAAATCTGTTCTGTTTTTCTGTTTGGTGTGTGTTCTGTTTTGTTGTTGTTGTTGTTGTTGTTTATTGTGTGTGTTTGTTTGTTTAGATTCCATACGTGAGACCATATAGTATTTGTCTTTTTCTGACTTATTTCACTTAGAGTAATGCCTCCAAGGTCCATCCATGTTGTCACAAATCGTAGGATTTCCTTGTTTTTAAGGCTGAGTAATATTCCATTGTATGTATGTAGTATAACTTCTTTATCCATTCATCTATCGATGGGTGGTTCCATGTCTGGCTATTGTAATAATGCTGCTAAGAACATGGAGGTGCAGATATCATTTGAAGGGGAAGACAGTTTTAAGTAGATCAATCCTAGTTATTCATGGCCCTAAAGACCCCAGTGGAAAAAAAAAAGAGGGTTGATTCTAGTTTTCTTAAAGGTCTAGATCATTCTATGGCAGGGCAGATATGGGACAAAATGGTTTTGTATTATTCTGGACTCCATAGATCAGGACAAACAGTAAAAAAATAATTGAACTTAACCATGTAGGCCTTTAATTTATTAAAATCAAGGTAAGCCTAAAAAACCACCAAGAGGTGAAGAAGTTAAATGATGTTTCCATATTATATGCACGTTGGAGGGAGGGTTTTGGGAAAGAGGACAAGCATGTTTAAAATCCTTCAGATATAAACAAAAAATAGATAAAACTCAATTCTTTTTTTTAAAGGCAGTTAAGTAGTTTTTAAAAATTTTGTGTCCTCCCTAGTTTAGAACTAACCAGAGCTGAAATAAGTAACTGTATAATCCTCAAATAAATAAGGCACCTGATATGTGGTTTGTCAGATGAGCCTGGCTAGAACATTTCTTTCTCCTGTGACCTAGATCTATCTTAAGAAACCTGCTGTCCAATTCCAACGGCTCCACTTTTACCTGCTGTGGATTCCTAAGGTATTCCTTGCCTGTCACTGTAAAAGACAGGTTTATTGTTTAGAGTAAGATGTAGTATGGGTACCCTGGGCAACTCTGAAACTCTTTCATGGGTCTTCGAGATCAAAACTATTTTAATAATAAGAGGTTATCTGCTGTTTCACACCCAGTCTCTCATGAGTGAACAGTAGAGCTGTCCATAGGCTAATCAGACTGAATGTAGAAGCAAATTTGAAAATCTAGTTTTTCATTAAGTCAGACATTGAAAAGATTTGCAACAATGCAAAATAATGCCTCTAATTTTTTTTTGTTTTGGAAAACAGTTATTTTTCATTAAGTTTTTATTTATGTTAACATGTAAAAAGTTATTTATTGTTATTATGAAATTAATATTCTTAAATTTTTTCAGTGTTAATTTCTAACACAGTAAATATCTAGAGGTATAACCCACATGAATACTTTCAGGGGTCCACAATAATTTTTAAGTGTATAAAAGGCATTCTGAGACCAAAAAGTTTGAGAAGCAAAACTCTGATTTCAAAGAAGAAAATCTCAAACGCTCCAGACATATTGATTCAAGCATGTAAGTTTCAGTATACTGTTTGAAAAAGCATGTATAGTAAACATATAAAATAAAGAAAATAAATATAGAAGATCTGGATCACTCTATAGTAGGGCAGGAAGGGACAAAGAGTTTTGGATCAATCTGGATTCCTGGGTCCAGAAGAAAGTAATTGAACTTTGCCATATGTGCTCCTTTGAGCATCCCCAGGCAGGAATGTAGACTCCAATAACTTGTTCCAGTGGAAAAACATAATCTATCTTACCCTGAGGTAAACAAACTGTCCAAAACAAAGGCTGCATGTTATGGACTCAATTGTCCCTCCCACAAAATTCATATGTTGCTATGTTACTCCCAATGTGACTGGGGACATTGGCGACAGGGCCTTTAAGGACAAAATTAGGTTAAATGAGATCATAAGAGTGAGGTTGACAGGACTAGTGTTCTTATAAGAAGAGGGAGAGACACTAGAGCTCTCTACAAACACACAGGAACGGCATGTGAGGATACAGCAAGGTGGCCATCTGCAAGCCCGGAAGAAGGCTCTCACCAGAAACCAACCATGCCTGGCACCTTGATCTTGAACCTGAACAACTAACCTCCACACCACAACTGTAAGAAAAATAAAATTAAACCACCCAGTCTGTGGTATTTTATTATGGCAGCCTGAGCTAACTAATACACTGCGTAGATTCTGTTTCCATGTAAGTACTCCATATATATACTGAGTGAGAGGGGGGCAAAATGGAGGTTTTTTTTTTTTTAAAAAGGGAAGGAGGTGTTGAATAAATGTCTTCACAGTTCACACACCATAATTCATGTTACGTGGCCACTAAGAAGTTGTATAGGTTCTGTTCTTCTCCAGATGTCATTTAATTTTTACCCTTGGATTAACATCAGGATAGAAACATCTCCCGACTAGTTAGTTTCACAGCCCAGCTCATGCTGTAACTAACTCATACTAACTCAATTAGTTATTCTGTTATATCAACGAATAGGGAGCCCTGTCTCTCAGTGGCTTTCCTTAATTGACAGCCATGATGTCGCTTCACTTCCTTTACTCTTTCCATAAGGCCACATGAATGCTACGTATGACCAATTTGTGCCTTCCTATCAATTCTGAGATAATTAGGAAATTCTTTTTTAAAAGTTGAATTTAATTGGCTTGGGAATTGTTTTTTTTTTTTTTTGGCTTTCTAATGAAGGGCAAACTACCCCAACAGCAAGTCAGCCAGAAGGCCCTACACCACTGCTGGACAAGAAATTGATTTAACTGTATCACTTCAGTCTCTAGCTGTGGAATAAGCACAGAAGATAAATGAAGGGAAGAGGATAATATGGGGTCATTCTTTAATTTTGACTTTGAAAATGCTTCAGAGTAAAAGACTCCCTTCCTTTAACCATCATCTTCTTCCCCTCAAACACTGAGACCACATTTTATTTAGCACTATGTACGAAGCACTTGCTGTGTCTGAAATGCAGCAAGTACTCAAAATGCATTTCAGTGAAAAGAGAAGCTGAATGAACACTGATAAGAATATTCCCAAAACAATTCGATTTGGAATTACTCTATTTGCTATAGAAAAAGGAAAAAAGCATTGAAATTCAACTTTACTTAGAAAAAATAGAAAAAAACCTCTAAATTAAAAAAAGTACAAACAAAACAAAGTTGTTATTTAAATGTTCATTTTGGAGGTATTTTAAATACTACTAATCTCCAATATATTTATTGAACATCTAATATGTGTGGGACACTACGTTAGGTGCCAAATCTAGTAGCAACCAAATATGAAAGAATGCTTATTTGTTATATGTAATTGATGGTTTCTGGCTAAACAAGTATATACATTCCTCATATAGAACTCGAAACGTGGTTTTAAACATTTAGTAAATGGAGTCCTAAACAAGTGGTACCTCTACTTTCGTAAGATACCATTTATGTTTCTTTGAGCATCCTTGAGTAGAAATGCGGGCTCCAATATTTCATTTCTGTGCGAAAATACTATCTTCTTAATGCTGAGGTTTCCCAGGAACAATCGTGGCCCCCAAATGAGAAATGCCCCTATCCTGTTCCCATGCAATCCATCCAAATAGCCACCTGAAGGATTATTCCTTACATTATTCGTATTGCTATTTGGTCAAAATTGCTACTTTATGTTTTACAAGTTCAAACTATTATCTTTGTGAGGGGAGAAAAAAGTTCCAGAGACTCCTAGCAGGGTGGAGGTAAGGAGGTAAATGGCCATGATTCATATCATGCTCAGAGCCAAAAACTGCTGCCAAGTTACAATCCTTTGGCAAAAATAATAATAATAAAATAAGAATGTCACAGTCACCATCAGAAGTACAAATTCACTACTAAAACTAGCTTCTTATTAAGCTTCCTGTAAGGAAACATAGCAAAATAGGTATGAATTTAAACAGAGACATGTTTGTTTACATTCCTGATACCTATGAAATACAGGCCTTGTTACCAGTTAATGAAGTACCCTTATTCTATATCTCCATGTTAACACTAACCCTTTTGGTCTTAAATTCCTAACTACTTCGACCCCACCTGACAGACAAAATATATTTAATACCTGATCTAAGACTGAAACAAGTTCCACTTGTATGAATAATGAGGTGTTGCATATTACATTTGCTTAAAGGAACCAGAAAAACACATCTACACCAGAATTAAATTGGATATAGAAATGAATAGTTCCTCTACTCTTACATGGCACTTCCCTGAAAGTGTTATAAATACATAATAACAGTAATGGAAAGAATCCTCCTATACTGGCCTCTAGCCTTTAATAAATAAGACACAAGAAATATTATTTGTTCCCCAATTTTAAAAACCTGGCTGGAATATGTCAAACCACCCTGTATCGAAAACCTCAGCTAATATCAGAAAAAGTTTCTGTTTCTGAGCACATTATAGTTTTTAAGTAAAGACAGTCTAGGTACTATCCTGGAATAAGAATCCCAGAGTTAGCGACTAAGGAGTTAGGATTTGAATGCAGCAGTCTGAACTGCTCTTTTCTATTATACTACACTATACAGTAGTCTTACAAAATGAGATAGATTCATGGATAGATCTCCGAAATGAAAAAAAAGTACAAAATCAAATGTATCTAAGGAAAGTGGTGTGGGATGGGTCCTGTGCTTCTTGAAGCCTGAGAGTTTTTGAAGAGAATGTACTATTTTGTGTGTTCGTATACCTTTTTAAAAAATTAATTCTGCTGGATTGTAAGCTCCACAAGGGCAGACCATGCTGTATTCATATTTGTACTCTAAGAACAAAGCTTGGCACAAGTTAGCACACAGGGAAGGTATATTTAAATGTATTTATTCTCTGAGGGGGCTATCTTTTCAAAAACTATTATCTTTTTAAAAAGAGATAAAAAGTACACGTCAAAAAGAAATTTCAAAAACACCTGTTAATTGAGGCAGTTTAAAATGGTATACAAAAAGAATTTGTATTAAAATATTCACTCTATGCTTCTCTGATTCCTACTCCTGACTCCTCAATAGAAGGATAGAGCAAGGAGACATGGAAAAGTGATTTTGGGTTGTTCTATTTTCAGTCTTGAAGATAAAAGTAAGAGATGGAGAAAAACTATTAGCATAGTATAAAACTAAAGAAATTCAAAATGTAAAAAATGGGAAAATAACCAAAAAAAAGAAAAATAACAATTAAGTAGGTATGAACCACAGTATTAGTAGGTTTCAATAAAACAAAATTGAGCCTAAAGCATTAATCTTCTAAAAAATTTTTTGTACAATATAGTCCATATATACATATTTATCTTTATTTTCTCTGGTTGTTATGCACAATGGAATTAATATAGAACCAAGAGAAAATATAAAATTTACAATTATGTACAAAGTTCTAAAAATATCCATTTAGTCCTACTAAACAATCAGCATTCAAAAATATTGTAGATTCCACAGAGAAAATACTCTAGTTAAAATTCTGGCTAGAGGATACCTAAAAAGCATCAAGTTAACAAATGAAACATAATATTCCATGGACTAAAGAATACAGATAAACAGTATGGGATATTGAGAGCATTTGCTTCCTTTAATCCTTATTTATTATTATGACAATGATCAGAATTCACATAAAGATATGCCATTTTATTCACTTAAAAGTTAGCCAATATCCTCGTGGGGAAAAAATAAAATTAGTTTAGCTTAACTTTCAATTTTCTTTTCCTTTTCTAGGCTAAATTATTTATCCTAATGTTTATATTTATATTAAAGTTGTCCTCCAGTCCAAATTTATAATCTTTATCTTATATAATATTTGAAAAATCTTTCCTCTTAACACAGTTCCCACAGTCCTTGACAATCCTCAGTGTATCACTTAGAAAGATTCAGCTATAAAAAGCAACTGAAATTGTCAATGATATCTAAATATTTATGCTCATTAATCTCTACAAATGATCTCTACATTAATTAATCTCTACATTAATCTCTAGGCAAATCTACAAACTGACAAACACCTTTCTAAGATCTAAAGCTGAAGAGTTTATTCTTAATTCCATCAATTATCTGGATATAGCTTTCAAAAGAATCTTAACCTGCCATAATTCCTTATTCAAAATTAAAAATGGTGTAAATCACCTAAAAGTGATTTAACAGAGAATGTATATCACTGAATGAGATCAGCAAAATAAATTTATAAGAACCCTTCAATGTATACACAATGCTTAAGAGTTAGAAAATACCTCAGTGGGTGAATATATTTGCTAAACTTGATCTCAGATGGATTTGAACAAAGAATTATTTTGCTGATAATTCTCTGAAATATTTTTCCATCTGACTCATCAGATTGATAAAGCACAAGGTAATGACAGTCTTAAATCTCTATAGCAAAAACTCTGCCATCAATTTACAACTTACTGAGGGTCAGTTTATCAACAGCCCACTTTAAAAAAAATAGTAATGATTATGCAAAAGTCTAGGATTGTAACCACATTTTTTTTCTACCAGTAGTCATTGTCATCTGATTATCTGCCAAGAAAAGCTTCTATGCATGAATTCTTCAAGTCTTTTCTCAAATTGGCAATTAATTAAAACAGAACTATGTACTCAATGACAGTGGACAACTAGACTCAAACAAAGCTAGCCACATTTTGGTGAATATTTATTTCTAACTAAACACACATATTTTTATTATCTAATCCCCAAGTCAGTCTAGACCCTCTTTTCTACAATCAATTATTTTTCTGTGTGCTTCCTTCAACTGGAAAGTTACCTCAGTAGCCTGCCTTGATGCAAATGAAAGTGAGGCTGCTGTTCCAAAGAGCAATTCATTTCTTATTCCCACTAACAACCAATAAATACTCTGCTCAGTCTGAGATGTTTTCTTAATCTAGCCACCCAATCTAGACGCTGCACGGACAACGTCAGTGGTCCTAAGAGTTAGGTACTTAACATTTAGTTTAAAAAAGCAGAGAAACTACTGCTAATATGCACAAGGGGAAACAATCCCAAACTCATGGACATGATCTTGATAAATCTGGGAAACACTAGTTCCTCCCACTCCAAGGGCCACAGCGGCCTCCCTTACTTAACCATTGAGGCCTTTTTGACAATTATGGGGCAAGAAGAAACTAGACAAGTATGACACAATTTCTGTCTTCAAATCACACTACCAATACCAACTTAAATAAAGACCTTTTAAACATATAACTCTCCTCAATTACTCACTCCCACTAATCTCCATACATTTCTTCCTCTAAAGAAAACTTTGGGATGGTATAATACTGTTGAAATGATGAACAGTCTGTTTTAAATATTACAAATTAAGTTACAGCTGTGAGAAATACTATAACCCAAAGCCTCCTTGCCCACCAGAAAGTTCCTCTATGACACCAAATGATACCTGAGGCAGTTGTCTGGGAAACACTACCACAGAGCCCTCATCATCACTGCTGTGAAAAGAGCACACCCAACCCACAGAGGTACCGGTTCTGTCACTGCATTTCCCATCGTCCTGTTCTCCTAGCTTATGAAGCTCCCCCACCCCCTACCCTGAAACATCAGGAAGTCTTCTTTTACTACCTTCAACCACCTCACTGGCTTGGTCTCCTCCAATAACACAGCGGGACTGGAGAAGGCTTTGGACCACCCAGCCCCCCAATCCACAGAAGTCTGGACAACTGGCTGGAGTTTTGTTTTGGTGACTGCATTCTTGAAATACATGGGAAGAATGCCCAGGAAGATCTTCATTAAGAAAACACTCCAAAAGGAAAAGAACTTCAAAGGATCTTCTACAGTTGACTTGATTCTCCACTGTTTTTTCAAAATCCCTTGGAAGGCTGAATTTTCTTTATTTAACAAAAGGAACTGGTTTCCTCATAGTTTAGATGCTAAGGTTGGAATTTTAAAAAATTTAATTGTCTCATTGTTCAAGCATCAGTAGAAAAGTGAAGTAAAACTAGGCTATAAAGAACAGGGACTGCTATCATGATGGTCCCTCAAAGTCAATTGCTCTATAGCCCTCTTTTGTATTTTTTTTTCCTTAAAATCTAAAACATTCACGAAAGTTAACAATCCTAACTTACAAGTAACTGTGAAAGAGAGAAGTGCATATAGTATGATCGAACTCGTGGCAAATGTTTTCTAACTACCAAGGCCTTCAAATGCCTTAACTAATTCGTCCCCTCCCTGCTCAACTTCTTTTGTCCAACCAGATCCACCTACCTCTCCCAACCCTGAGTCTATCTTTCAGCTTCACACACAGTGTCCTGCTCTCCAAACGAGGCTCATTTCTGAGCCAAAGACTTGCAAGGCTCAAGGCATGACCATTTTGAAAATCTCTGCCCATTAGCCTCCTCCTTTACATAAATCTATACATTTCTTTCACCTTTATCACTAATTCTCCTAAGTCCCAATTTTCCCTAAAGATCTTTGGATTCAAAGTCCTATGGGAGCTCCCAGAACAATCACAAATGAATTCACAACAATGAATCAGGTTACAGGGGAACCCTGACCACTCTTCCACAGAGATGGGGACTCTGTCACATTTACTGCACAGAAACATTAAGGTGATGAGGAGCCTTTTCAAAAAAGGCCACTAGATATAAAAGGAACAAAAGAGCTCCAAAATTTCCCACCACTCCCAATCTTGAATTCCTGTGAATACTCAGAAAAAAATGCATATTTAGGGATTCAAAACAAAAAAAGAGTGGTTTCTCTGGTTGCTCCAATAGCATTATGCAAAGGCCTATGTGTTAGTGCCAACTCCAACCTCTTACAGTTTTCAAGACATGAGGTAACTAATTTATAGAACATGGCTGCACCGTCCTCTTCACCTCAACTGCCAAGAACCAGGGGCCTCATCTAATTCCATTCCAACTTCTGGGGTAATGTTGGCTAATGTCCTCCACATCTCAAATTCCTAAAGCTTCAGAGAGGGTCAAAATGCTGCTGTTTTCTAACAAGAGTATTACACTAATCAGTAGAAGAAATGTGAGCTTATTGGTAACAGATGTTATACGAACAGGTTATAAAGACAATCCTATACATTTATTTCATAATTACAAAACTGTCTTAAAGTTTTATTGCTTTTTTACTTCTTCTATCTTTCTATATTTTTATATTAGCATGAAAATAAAACAGATTCTTCCATTTCATTTCTCTTATTAAGGTTAGCATTATCTGATGACAGGTCTGTGAAGTCTTTTCTAACAGTGTCTAGCAGAAAATCTACTTGTAAGTGGGCATTCAAAAAATGGTGTCTGACTGAACTACTGAGGAAATTGCCCTTGCTAATTTTCTATATAATAATTTCCTCATAACCAATCTTTCTTGGTTATAAATCTTCCAGACTGAGTTTTCAAGGATCATCCATAGATAAATAATAATCACTGGTTTTAACTACATCTAATAGAGGCTGTCTGTTTATCTTGTCCCAAGATACTCTTTCTTAGAGGTTGTTATGTAAAGCAAAGAACTTTTCCACCACTGCTTTCCAGTTAAAAACTGAATTGGTTTCTAGTTACAGCCTCAATCTTAGACTATTAAATGATGTTAACACTCTATTCCTATATAGTTCCTATTTTCCTTAAATGAAATGAAAAACTTAAGACAGAAAGATTAAAAACAGAATTTAACTTACATTCCATCACATGGAGAAAAACTACACTTTTCCATTTTATAAGGGTTTTCTCTCAATGCAGTAGTTCATCATAGAAAAAAATATATATATATAAACAAAATGTGGTAAGCTCACATTTTTGACCGATGAGATAGAAAAATTTTTTTAAAGAAATGCATACTATAGGACAATTATTATTTGTAAGATAAAAAGATGAAATCAACTTTATACTGCCTTACAATCCATGAATATCTAATTTATTGTTCAGGATTCTCATTTTGGAAGTTGGGAAATATTTTCAATGAGATGCCAATCTGCAAACAAAAACAAAAATAGTTTTATAAGACAGGAAAATCCTCCTTGTTTGATGATGTACCAAGTTGTAGTACTGAAAGTGATTTCTGTTCATATGAAAAAATCGACAAATTGTTCAAATTATGTTTTCAGTTCTAGGACTTCAAAATATCGATGCTTTTTCACCCTAGATTTACTTCAGGCCATACCACAAACTAGAAAGCACAGAGGTAAATATACATATACACATACATATACATATACATATACATATACACACACATAACACACACATATATACATGTGTGCACTCATGCACAGGAAAAGAGATCCTTCTCTGTCAATATGCTTCCAAATCCTGAATTTGCTTCCTCCTGGTGAATACTTCTAACATCCTCAAAATAAAGTCACAGATTCCTAGGCTCAACGACCTCAGATCTACTCAGATTCTGAGGGTGAGCCATAATAAAGAGTTTAAGTTACTCTGAAATACCCCAACCTTGCATCCACATGAAGACAAATAAAGCTAGCCAGTCATCAAATAATTATTTGCCTTAATCTAGTAATATCTATCTAAAGACCTAAAGAGTCGCCACCACTTTTTGTTTGTTTGTCTTTTGGTAATATATAAATCACTACCTGCCAGATAGGACATAATAGTTACTGTTAAATCATTCTTGAGTACTGGTCCAGCACATCTCTCTCCCTACACACACACATATCACCAAAGATCCAAAGCCAGAATGGATATCCAGCCTTCAGCATAATAGTCAGCAGTCCCTCCCAAGTGCAAGACCAAAAATATCTTCTGAGCCTAATGGGTATTGCTGACACTAAAATCCCTCTTTATAAGCCTTTTCTGGAGATGTGCATATTAAATGGTTTACAGCAGTATGTTACCTGGATAGGTTAATATAGGACGTTCATCGAATAAGACCATTATCAGTAGGCAGAGAGGAGGGCCCAAGAAAAATGAGCCAGCAGTAAGTTTTAACAGGGAAAATACAGAAAGACAGCTAGAATACATGAGTAGTGAAAGCCAGAATGACAAAACAGAAACTAAATTTGCCTCCTTTACAAATTTATAGGTCAGAGGGTAAAATCACAAGATTTAAACTGAAAGCTATGTGTTCCTGAATTAGTAAAACTGTCTTTGTTAAGCTGTTACAACACTTTCCATGTACAGAAATATATGAGAAAATGTAAGTGGTGAAGATTTTATTAAAAGAGTGTGAATGTGTAACAAAAGCCAATACCAAACTTTGATAATTCCTGCAATCATAAATTATATGGATAATGAAATTCTCTATACCAGAATACCCAGATCTATAAAAGATTAAATGTACATATCCTTTGTACTCGAAAGGATTAAGTACAAAGATAAACATACTTTCTGCAATACCATGTCCTGTTTGAAGACACTAGAAAATTCTACAGCTATCCTTCAAAAGTTCTGAAATAAAAAACCAGTCTACCTTTAACATGAAAACACCTCAAATTGCTAGGAGTGAATCTCTTGTTGACTTTAGACGCTGTAGTTTCTATTCTCCTTGTTAAAGGACACCAGATAAGGCTCTAATAGTGATTAATACATTAACCAAAATGATGCATTGCCAAAATATCTCCAGCACAGACTTTGAAAATCTGGAAGACAGATAGGAAAGGATTAGAAATCCAATTTCCTACATGAAAGTTGAAGGATTGCTTCTTTTTTGTTCTCCTCTGTAGGACTTTTCCACTGCTCTCCTAAATGTGACAATTTACAAATATTCATATCCAGAGGAGCATATTCTCAGAGGGGAGTAAAGATCCCTATTTTAAGACTTGAGAATGTACTTTAATTCTGTAGGCATAGTTTCACCAAATCAGCTAGCAATGATCTTGACCCAATGGATGACTCAGCCTTGTGCAGATTTTTTTTTTTTAATTTACATTAAATTTCACACTTAAAATCCTACAAAGATAGAAGCTCCAAGCATTCTACTTAGAACAAAGAAAAAGCCTTGGAATAGTCATTTGAAAGGATTTCACCATCTGTATTTAACATATTTTACACTAAAGTACTAGATGGTCTCTAAGGTTCCTTTCCATTTAAATCTTCCTTAATTCTCGTAGTGACTTTACCAGACTCTGCTTGGAGCCTTAGCAATTACAAATAGAACATGAATGAGAAAGAAAATTCAGAATTAAAGTTGTCATCATTAAGCCTAATTGAACAGCATAGACAGGAAGATGGCAGTAGAATAAAGCATTCTGAATTAGGGACAGGGAAAATATAATGAGTAGTTCGCAGGCCCATTTGTGAAGCACAACATAAAACAAAGTCTAGATGGTGTCTGGGATATACAGTGCACAATTGTCTCTGTTTCTTGAGTGGCAACCTACCTACCCAAACAGGGGTAGACTCTGGCTTCTATTAATGACAAACTACCTAATTAACTACTGGCAGGAAAACATATATCAACTAGAGAATGAATTCTCTAACTGTGAATTCTCCCTTACAGGTAGTTTTCCTACTTTCTATCCCAAAAGGGAATCCATATACTCAATGCCGCAAAATGGTAAGACATCTCACCCGTACATTGTGACTCCGGCACTTCTGTTCCAAACAAAAGCCATCGTTTTAACTAGGGTGGGATTTATTCTCTTCATTCAGTAAAGGGCTGTGGCTGTTTGCAGGGCATCCTGCAGGCTCCTACACTGACCCTCCTCTCAAGTCACATTGTGATATCACTGTGACGGACCTTCGATATTTAATAAGACTTCGTTTGAAAAAGTGATGTTTATCGGGAGCCGGGAAAGGAAGCTTGAACGCCCTGCGGAGTGCCTCATCACCATACAGGAGGAGGCAATGCGGGCAGGCACCTCCTCGGCCCCGAGCAAGTGTTAAGCAAGCCTTTCCCCAAGTTTCCTTTCCTTCCACTAAATTAACCTGCCAAG
>NW_006436298.1:25815407-25862497 GCF_000325575.1 Pteropus alecto | reverse complement strand
ACACACACACACACACACACACACACACTCTATCCTATTAGGAAAAGTCACGCCGGCAACTCGCTGAAGGACAGGGAGACAGCTCCCAGCGCAGCACAGAAGTTGGGTTTGGCAAGAGCCACGGCTTAACCCTTTCTACCCAAGAGCCGTGGCCGGCACCCATTCTCCGGGGTCAAACCCGGGCTGCTAACTTTCCCGCTGCCCCCACCTCCGCGAACCCGAGCCTAAACTTTGCCGTTCGCCCACCTAGCTGTGCAGCGGAGCGTGGGTCCCGCCGCACCCGATGTCCTCCCACCCCACCCCACCCCACCCCAGGCAGGCAGTGGCGCTGACCTTCACACCAGCCCGCGGCCTCGCGCTGGCCGCCGCCCGACCCCCAGCCCCCAAGCCTGCGGCCGCCTCCTCCAGTCCTTTCCCCGCCCCCCAAACCCTCGCGGGCAACCCGCGGTGGGGGCGACAGCCCGATCCCTAGTGTCACGACTGGCCCCGATCCCCTGGGCCCCAAAGAGCCTCAGCCCCGACACATCTGGCCACCCACTCACCACTGGTGAAGGGCTCCATTTTCCCCCCGCCGCCGCTCCTTACAGCCGGAGCACCCTAGCTTCCTACTCCGAGAGCTGAAGCGGCCCTGCCGACTGAGCATGCCCAGCGCGGCCGCCGAGGGCTGTTGGGGAGGTGCCGCGAGGGGCGGCCCAGCTCCGCCGCTCTGCTGTCCCGCCGCTCCGGGTTTTCGCGACAGCTGCAGAAAATGCGAGGGAGGCCAGAGAGAAAAGCACCGCATCGCCCCAAGCCAACTCCTGGGAGAGGAGGGATAGGAGCAGGTTAGAGCTGGGGACGGGCCCGTGGGCGGGGCTTGTTCAGAAAGGCCGGCCTTTTTGTCTCTTACAGCGCCGGGAACAATGTTCTGTTGTTCGGCAAAAGTGACAGCCCACTGCGTCCCTACCCGGCTGGGTCCTAGGCGCCGGGAACGCAGCACCGTGGCAGAAAAACACGGTCATTGCCCCGTGGAGTGGACATTCCAGAAACAGACAATAAACACAGAAGATACACGAGGCCGAAATAATGCTCCGCTGAGCATTAAATCGGAGTGATGTGATGGAGAGTGAGTCGCTAATTCGGATGGCTCGGTGAGGAGAGGCCTCGCTGGGAGGTGCCACTGTAGCCGAGATTTGAGGGCAGAGCAAGAGCCTGAGGGCGAGGGTTGCTCCCTAGACTGCGAAGCTTCGGTTTCCCTGGGGAGACTGGCTCCGGGGAGCTCACTTCACCAAGGCTCACAGAAGAAGGCGCTGTGGGCCGTCTCGGCAGAGGTGCCCGCGCACAGCAGAGTGGTCCCCAGTGGTCGTTGGCGGGGAGACTAAGGGACCGGCCGGGACCCCTGCGGAACCGTGAGCCCCTAGGCTCCAGTCCTCTGGCTAGCGGTCCCCACTTGCAGGCGAATCGCAAAACCCGGCGCTGGATTTGCAGTGGGCCGCGGGCGCTGCAGAATGTGGGCAGGAGGCCGGCCCTAGCCTAGCCCCGAATCAACACCTGCGGCTCCAGGGGGTGCCGCCGGTGGGGTTCTTGGCCAGGCCTGGTGGAGCTAGGCCAGAGAAGCAGAAACTCTCTTAGCGATCCGCGAACCCTGGAACTCGCGCTTTTGCCTCCAATCCTGAGCCACCATTGTTTCCAATGTCAAATCCGGACAGACCTGGGGAACCTACGGGATGGAGCAACTAGGGAGGAGCCTTCTGAGCCCCAGGGAGGCTCCTCGCGGCCCCGCTGCCACATCCCTTGCACCGCGTGCTCACCGCCGCCACTCTCCGCGGAGGCCGCGGCCCTCCCAGAGCACTGCCACCGCCTCTTCTCCCTCTCTTTCCTCTCCTACAGTTCCGACCTCTGCAGCAACTTGGCTCCAGCTGTGTCTCATGGCGCCTGCCAACTGTCACAAGCTCCTCGGAGACTGTCAACAGCAGGACGCAGGGCCTCGAGGGCAAACAAGTTCTCGGCAAGCGCAAACCGCCTGGGCGAACGCACCGCAGGGGGTCATTTGACCCGCAAGGGAATTAGGTATTAGGTTTTAAAGAAGAAAAATCGAAGCTCAATATTATATTTTCAAGTGTCAATTGTATTAAGTCACGCACTTCCCACTCTACTTTAAAACCTCTAATAGAGCTTAGAATAAAAGCGAAACTCTACCTAACTCTGGGACCTCATCTACACGTGTTCACGATGCTGTGGCTACAAAGGGCTTCTTGCAGTTCCTGGAAGTAGCCAAGTTCATCCAGCATTGTTAACTATTTGTCTTGCATATTTCTTGTGCAAAAACGTCCTTCTGCCTGGTACTTTGCCTGCTGAGTCCTTCTTGTTTTTTAGGTCTCAGCTCAAACGTCATCTCTACAAAGAGCTCTTCTCTGACCACAGAATCTAAAATAGGCAGAAACATGGTCTACTGCTTAATTTTCTTACAGCACTCATCACTCTCTAAAATCATGTTTTGGTTTGTCGCTTCATGTGAACGGATGCATGGTGTTTAGAGTTCTAGTTCACTTGCAAAGTTAAACACTTTTCCAGATTATCTCTATATTGAATGGTATGTTCGTTATCAGTACAGAGTAGGTGTCTATCATATGATACCTCAAAGCTGCTCTCTCCCCACTGTGTTAATAAAGATAATAACAGCCCGTAGACTTCACCTCCACCCACACCCCAGGGAACTTAAGAATCAAAAACAGGAAGTGAACCACAGGGGCTGGTGTATCAGTGTTCAGATATTATATAGTACATGCAGGATTGGTTTCTGTTAAAAGAACCCCACACATTGTATTGCTTAGATAAGAGGCTCTTCCCTGTATTCTAAGTCATATTATATTCCTTTGGAGTTATTTTTGCAGCTGTAGCACTTAATACCAGAGACATTTAAAACTCCACAGATGTTAAATGCTCTCACCTCACCTCACCTGCAAATTAGAGTCTGTCATGCTTTTAAATTATCTTGTGTGTTTTCTTAAATACTCCATTTCTGCAGAGACTTGTAGAAATGCTTGACCGTTGCACTAGTAAATATAGGTGGATCATCAAGTCTTTCTGAGATTTCTTTGATAAAGAAACAAATAATTCGTTATTCTCTCTTTGCCAACCTCTTGTGTCTCATTCCTCCCATTCCTACACACACACACACACACACACACACACACACACACACTCACTCACTACCGTTTAAAGACTTGTGGCTTTGTATTAGCGATAAAAGAGTATACAACACCAAAACGTTTCAGGATCCTACCTACCCTAAAAAGAATAATAATGAATTTTGTTTTTATTCTGGTTTTTTTTGGGGGGGGGTGAGGAGTTACCATTTTACATCTGACTTTATAAAGCTTTTCTTGAGAGAACACAATTTCTCAGATTCACTACTGAAACCCATTATATTTCAGTCTTTAACCTTCTATCCTCTCACACAGAATTTCCTCTTTAGTTTAAGGGCATAAGACTTTCAATTATTATGAAGATACTATTCATTATCAGAGGACATAGTATGTGACATTATGTACTATTCCCATCTACTATTTTCAGAATCCTTGCTCTCTACCATTTATATTTGAAAACAAAAAATTTGGAGGGCTAATTATAATATATAACAAATAGCATGAAAGGATAAATAATGAGCTCCCCGAATAACAAACAGCATTTATTTATTTATTTAAAATTTATGTATTTAACAAACTTCACTAATATATGAATATAGGAACATTTTTTTTTTATCCAAATAAAGCTCTTGGTATGCCATGGATCAGCTAACCCAAGCTTCAATTTAATAAATGATAGAACCGAAGGCTAGAGAAGTTAGACGGTTTACTCGTAGTCCAGTGGCGGACATAGTATGGAACCCAGGTGATCCGTGTTCTAAGTCAGTGCTCTGGAATTTGCTGTTGCTTCCCTATTCCCACAGAGAAATTAAGGTCAATGACAATAACCTATGAAAGGGATATGGTATAAAGAGAAATATAGCTGACTTCAGGCTACTAGAAGGCTGGCTATTCCGTTAATTACTTAATTGATATTCCAATTTAATTTATTGATAGTCCATGTCAACTTTAGTTTTAGCATTATTAAATATTCCAATTATTTTGAAATGAACAATAAAATACATTAATTCAGTGTACACATTTGAAAAACAATTGTTCAGCACTCTTGGAGGGGCATACTTTTTAAAATAATAAATTTATTTAAATTAGTTTCAAGTGTACAGTACACTGGTTAGACATCGATATAGTTCATAAAACGATCTTCCCAAATGCTCCCTCCTTCCCCTGACCCTCCGCCTAGGCAACATATTAATGCTTAACTGCATTTCTTCTGCTGTGCTCTTGAATAAATTGAGGATGCTACTTACTGCCAGGACAAATGTGACCACCATGAGGTTTCCAGCTACTCCAAACTCTTCTCAGTCACCCCAAGATTGGAGGAGTCAACATCTCGTCACTAATTGGCAGCAATTAGTGACTTTTGAAGTTATACCAAATTAAGCAATGTTTAGAGCACTAAGAAAAGCAGAATAATTACCCAACAGAGTTCTTGTACAGTTAGACATTAGCAAAAAGATTCAGCCAAATAAAGTGAAAGATTATCAGAAAAGAACAGTTATATATGAGTTAAGATGCTTTGAAATACAAAAGCAAAATGCTGATAAACTAGTTTAAACAATAAGGAAATCCAACATCTCATAACAAGTCCAAAGATGCAGTCTCCAGTCACAGCTCCCCAATCTCATCAAGAACTCAACTTCTCATTCTGCCCACTCTGAACAATTTTCTGAAAAACTGTATTCCCTGTGGTCAACAAGGCTGCATCAAGGGAGGAAGAAAGAAGGTTTTCTCTGGTGTCTCTTTCTTAAGAGCAAGGAAACTTTTCTCAGAAATCCTCCATTAGAATTCTCCTTAGGTTTTATTTGCTGAAGCTGTATTTTATACGTTTCTATGCAAATCACTGGAAATGAAAACAGGGTTACCATGATCAGTTTCTTAGACAAAGCAGAGTTTATGAATGCTGAGTTTAGGGTTGCTTCCCTTCTTTCATATGGGGAGGAAGGGAGCCTTGGATAAAATCATTTTTCTTATTCAGAAGGAAAAATTTGAGTTAGGCAACCCAAATGGCAGGTAGGCAACCTACATGTCCACTAAAGGTTATAAACACTGATACATTTTAATAACATTTCGATAATATTTTTAAACCCTAAGATACTGTACAGGAAAAATTAAAATAAAGCCCAATTCAATGTAATTTTTCATATAACTGATAGATGTAACTAGGAATATAAACCAAGAAATGGTATATTATTAAACCTCGAACTTTGAACTGAAAGTAATTACTAAAGTGGAAAAATTAAATCTTAGGTAGTTATATAGTTTTCTAGGACTGCTGTAAAAAACTAATACACCCTGAGTGGCTTAAACAACAGAAATTTATTGTCTCATAGTTCTAAAGGCTAGAAGCCCAAGATCAAGGTGTCCGCAGCACCTTCCCTCTGAAGGCACCAAGGAAAGATATGTGCCTGGAATTTCTCCTAGCTTCTACTATTTCCTGGGTTTGTGTTAGCATAATGCCAATCTTCACATGGCATTCTCCCTGTGCGCATGTCTGTATTCATATTTCCCCTTCTAATAAGAACACTAGTCATACTGGGTTGGGGTCCACCCTACTTCAATGAGGTCTTAACTAATCACATCTGCAAAAACCCTATTTCCAAGAAAAGTCCCATTCTTAGGTACTGGAGGTCACAACTTCAACACATGAATTTTGGGTGGACACAATTCGACTCATCATGACAGCATCTTCCTAACATAAATAAGTTTGAAGATAAGTATCAAGAAAGATTGATATCCATGGATACATTAAGAAGTGAAAAACCAATCCACAGAATGGGAGAAAGTATTTGCAAATTATTTACCTCACAAGGGATTTATATCTAGACTTTATAAAGAACTCATACAACTCAATAATAATAGACTAATGATCTAGTTAAAATGGGCAAAAAAAGACATTTCTCCAAACAAGATATACAAATAAACACATGAAAGGATGTTCAATATCATTAGCCATGAAGGAGATGCAAATTAAAACCATGAGATACCACTTCACGGTATGGCTAGGTACAGGCCTAAGATGGCTAGAGTAAAAAAGCCATGTAATAAGAAATATTGTCAAAGATGTAGAGAAATCGGAACATTTATATTACTGCTGGTGGGGATATGAAATGGTGTAACTGTGCTGGAAAACAGTCTGACAGTTCCTCCAAAGGCTAAACATAGAATTGCCATAGGATCTGGCAATTCCACTCCTAGTATATTCCCGAAAGAATTAAAAGTTTATGTTCACACAAAAACGTGTATGTGAATGTTTATAACAGCATTAAATAGCATAAACAACACAATTATCCATTAAAGAAGCCAGTTATGGAAGACCATATTTTTGCATTACTCTATTAATATGAAATGTCCAGACTAGGCAAATCTATAGAGACGGAAAGTGGTTGCCTCAGACCGAAAGACCAAGGGGAAGGAGGACTAGAAAGTGACTGCTAGTGAGTACAGGGTTAGGGTAATGAAATGTTCTAAAATTGAGCACATGGATAGGTGCACAACTCTGTGAATGTACTAAAAACTATTGCCTCTGTGAATGGGACAAGTTTTCTCTTTTATCAACTGAGGACAAGTACCTCCCTCTTAGAGTTATTGTGAGGGCAAGATGAATTAATACACCAGAAATGCTTTCAACAGAGAATAGCACAAAGTAAGCACTAAAGATGAATATTTTATTACTATTAAATGCGAATTGTGCAAGTTTAATACTGTGTAGATTACGTGTAAAAAAAATTTAAATTCACAAAGTACAATACTAGAGAAAAGAAGTGTTTATAATGCTGACATATTCCAACCTGATAATTTAAAATAATGACGTCCTGAGGAAACCAAATTTTTGGTATTGAGTCGATATCTATACCCTGGGTCCGATGGGGCCTAGCTGGGTCAGAAAGTGGCAGGGATGGTGGGCCTGCTCCAGCCATGAAAACCAGTCATAGGCTCTCTCTTACAAAGTTAGAAGATTTAAAAGATGGTTTTAGAAATAATATCTAGCTGGAATTTTTGATTGACTTGCTCTTTCTAGGGAGATGTTTACAATCTTGAAGATAATGATTCGGTTTTCATTTCTCTTTATTTCTTAGAGCTATGCTGAAATAGAGCCTGTCTGCGGTTCATTCCTGTAAAATGTGTCCTTCACGTTTTTGTTTGTTTTTGAGCATGAGAAGTTCCTGTAATATTTATGCAGAAAATTACACTTGACTGTGATTCTGGGCTGACTCAGATGCTTTTTTTCCTCCCTCTGGCTGATAGCTGCCAGCACAGGCCGTCAATCAGTTAGCAACGTTTGTGATATGCCCATGGCGTGCAGAGCACCAAAGAGAACAAAAAACAAAACAGGAGCTGTAAGTTATGCACTTACAATACATTGGGACACTCAGGACAAGCACAAAGGATATATCTATAATGCATAATACATGTCACAGAAGCATATAACCATATATTAGCAGGACCAGCCTGAGACAAAACTGTCAAGTAGGCTTGTCTCTTAGTTCTCTTAGGTCTCATTTCTTTTTATTTTCCTTCCTTATTTCTAGGTGCTGCTTTAAATAGTCAACAAATATTTATCAAATGCCATCTGTATGTAACACCCTTGAAAGTGACAGATACTGACTGCCCTCCAGAGCTTCCTACCCAACCAGTACTTCCTGGGGTATTACTCTCATTCCAGAATCAACTCCCCTCCCCCACGTCCTACTCCTCAATCCTCTCTCTCTCCTTAGGGTCCTTTTATCAGCTAACTGTAAAGAAATAACTATTAATTTAAAAACACAGTCATACTAAAGCATGACTAATGAGCTACAATTTAATATTTTAACTTTTTCAGCCCAAAGGAATAAATCTGTAATGGTAGAATTATAGAAGAAAAGACAACTGGATAAGAGGAGATGTATTTTGGGAAAAAATCTACGATGTTTCCTTTTTTAGACAGCACTTTTTAGATTTGGATTTGCAAGGCCAGAAATGAAGGTGTTATTTCTTTCTAGGTCCTCAAGTGAGACAGAGGAGCTGACAGTTGGTATATTCCCTTGATCCCAAAATACAAACTGCTAGGCTTCCCAAAGAAACAGTTTTCTGAAACTAGAAGAATAATATGCTTTTCCTATTTGGTAATGGCTTTTCTGGAATATAGAACATTATTTTTAAAACGGTGCTTTGATCAGTAATGTCTTAACTGTTAACTATAGAAAAGGCACAATTTACTACAAGGACAAACAAATACAAACCTTTCAATGTTATCCAGCCTCTCTCATTAACCAATAACTTCTTAATTGACCCTAATCCAGTCCCTAAATGTGAGTTGAATTAACTCACCCAGGACATAGGGTATTATTCCTATGGGTTCTATCGGGTTCACATAGATTGCGCATAGCTGTTTCAGACTAGAACTTTTCCTTGATCCTTATTTCTTAGTCTCCACCTGTTTACCCCTTACAAGCTGAAAAGTTCTGTTTGTCCTTCTATGATTTCTACTTTTTGTCTTTGGGTCTATATCTGGAGGTATAAATAGAAAGAGAATAAAGTTTTGTGCCAAAGCCTTATGCCATGGAAACAACTTATTTCTCTTTTAGATAAAGTACCCCTGCCATACTTCTTTCCATATTTGAGTTTTTAGAATGTTTTATTTACCCTTTTTCCAACTCTTATTTAAAACATTAGATGAGTTAGAATTTTCAAACTCAGTTTACTAGAAAACGATTTTTAAAGGGGAATAGGGTTTTAAAACTGAGAAATAATGTCCTTTGTATGTTTTAAGTCTGAGACAATTTACTCTGCCTACTTTAAAAATGAAGTTTATAATTATAACTGAGGTTTTCTTTAGATGACCAGAGGGGCATGGCAGATGGTATTAACATGGGAATTCCTTACAGAGGTATGAACTTGAAATGTTGTATTAAAAGTAAGAAATATGGCACAATTCAGCAGAGGGTCAGACACATGAACTTCAAAATGTGGGAAATAATGTGAAAATACCTGAAGGTGAGAATTGTTGAGTCATGTATTAAAATAGAAAACTGGTTTCCTAAACTTATCTGGGAGTATGGTAGAAGATAAAGACTTTGGGGGAAAAGAGAACACATTAGCAAAAGATCTTAAAGTTACAGCTGCAAAGCAAAGGTTGTAGAAGTGATTGAGACATAAACGTTTTTCATTTTGTTAGTTAAGTCTGCATTTCTCAGATCTTCCAACCATATCTCCCTAAGAATATTGAAAAATTTTCCTGATTTAAGTTCTGAACAAATGATCAGTTTATACTGCTAATTTCCTAAGTATGGTACAGTCTTAGGCATTCCATAACCTTATTTGTGAGAAATCAATACTACATGATTGATACTGCAAACCAATTACCATGCTAAGGAGCCTCATATGTAGAAGTGTCAGGCATTTGCATACTGGGAAATAAATTATTGTGGCTTCTGAAATATGCTAGACTAGGTACCCTGACTGACCTTCTTACTAAAAATAACTAAAAATGTAGAATAAAGTGTATTTTAAAATGGTATTAATGCATCGATGTCCTGGAAAGTTAGTAAGGATCACTCATGGGTCAAAAATGAAGTGAACTCAGGAACCCTGAAGAGTAAGCAGAAGGCCGAAGTCTGCGTTCATGTTGAGGGTATCAGAAGCTTCAGTTTTTATGCCCTTGAGACTGGAGAGCATCAGATGACAAAGCCTGGGCCGGCCCAAGTTGGGGAACATAATAAGAAACAAAATTCAGGTATAGTCTGTCTACAAAAGATTCATCTGAAACTAAAGCAAACAGAAAAATTCAAAGTAACAGGATACAAAAATTTATCAATAGATACTCATCAAAATAAACTAGTGGCATAGCTAAGTAAATATCCGAGGAAACTGCACTTTACCATGGAATATATTACTAGGTATAAGAGATTAACATTTGATACTGACAAGTACAGGATATAGAGCTAAGAAGAAAGTATATTAACACCCCCTTTCATAAAAATAATCTGGCATTATCGATTAAAATGTTGGATTATATATAATACACATATGCTTTAGCCCAGCAAACCTACTTCTTTCATAATCTCTTTCATCTTTTTCTTCTTTATGATTTGGAGATATGACTTTGATGAAATTAAGGTTTCAGGAAGCAGACAATATAATAGATGATTGATCTAAAGTCTGTAAATGTAAAAGTTATAAACCATTATGTATTAAAATGAAAAATAGTGACACATTGTCAAATGGAAGAAAGAAGGTCAATAATGAATATAGGTAAAGGAGTGTTACAGAATAAAAAACGGAGCCGTTTTAAGCAACTTTGCATTTGGTAGACATTAACGTTCAAGCAGAAAACTAGCTCCTATGACTATTTGGAGGTCCCTCTTGCAGTTTGATAAATCCCTCTCCAACTCTAAACACAAAACAAAACAAAGCAAAACAAAAAACCCCAAGAACTTGCCCCAGAAAATCAGGATTTCTTGTAGTAGTTCCTCATCAGGCTTGGTTCTCTGCAACCTCAAATGGACCCAATGACACAGCAAGGAATAAAATGCAGAAGCATGTACATGAGGCAGGACAAATTCCTGTCATGGTGATAAGCTCCCCCACACAAAGCCTAAAAAGGAGCAAGCTACTAGTTCTAGGCCTCCCTAATATGAAAAGTTTCTCATTCTGAGAGGACTATGGAAACCACAAAATTCTCCCAGGGGCTCTCTGAGGAATCAGGGAGGCCCAGAGAAGTTGTGTCTGCTCACTCCATCATCTATTCATGATCATGTATTTAACTTTTTTGCAACTTATTTGTTCATTTGGAGTAAAAGAAAGTAAAACTAACTTTAGTCAAGTCTTAGTGCTGGGGGTCTGGCATCCACTGTAAAGCTTTTGAAATACCTCATGTTTCTTTTTTTAAACTGCATTTCCTAAAACATTATTGGTACATTAATTTTCATGTTCATTTTTATTAAATAATAAAATTGCTTCTTTCTGTATTCAATTTTTAAGAATCCAAAAAAGTACAAACGCATTTAAATAAGGAACTAAAAGGAAGAGAATTAAAAACTTGGAACTTTTTGGTAGATAAGGTACTGCACAAAAGAAAACTTTATTTATTTAGGAAAATATTGATGTTACAGTTCTGTCGAAACACACACATTTTACTACTTAATTTACATATTATCTTGGTGGGAAAAAAGTATTCTTTTTCAGTTTTCTTATGCTACAGTATGTATAATTATAGAGTGATATCACTAAGTAGTTATACAAACTTTGATAGAACCCTGACCAGATCAAATCTAAAGCCAAAGATGCTTCAAAGATTCCAAGAAGTGATCTGAAAACAAACTTAACAAAATGTATGTTGGGCCATGGCCAATATTCATCCAAACCATATTCTGTCTCTGACTGAGAAAGGTCTATAGACCTTCATGATATCTCTCCAAAAGGGATGGATAACGTCCTCACGTCACCCCTGCTCCGACATCCCCACCTTCCCTTAACTACCAGATAAATCAGTCATTTGTGTATTGATTCAAATCTATCTAGAACTTAATTACACTTTCATACTGATTCATATGTGGGGTTATGAATTTATTAAATTTACTACCTGTATTTAAATGTGTGTTTTCTTTATTCCAAATATTTCATTCAAACAATTAAGAGAAGCATCAAAAAAAGCATTTCAGAGATCAAGAAGAAAGTATATTAACACCCCCTTTTCTCTTAAAGTATGAAGAAATGCTAAAACTGGGTAACAAAATGTAATACATTAAAATATTTATATTAAACCCTGATGTAACCCAAAATATCCCAATATAATCTAATTTTGCAACTCTCAAAAGATTTATTAAAAATGCAGCAGTGTGTGGATTAAAGTGTGGCATCCACCATAAAGCTTTTGAAATACCACACTAATAAGCACAATACATTTCCTGTACCTCCGTAACTGCAGATTTTACTTCATTTGGAGATGACCTCAAAAGGCTATCTTTGAGGCTCTTCATGAATATGAGTCTCATGCCAAGAGGCCCTCCTGGTCTCCTTGATAAACCCTGACATATAGTTTTTAATAATCTGAGATTTGGTGACAAAGTGCCTGTTTTCCTAATTCTTATGCTTCATATTTAATTCAGATTTTCTATGAATGGTAATAATTAAACTATTCAGGCTGAGCTGAAGAAGGAGGGAGAGTGAGAAGATGGCAGAATGCAAATGAAGGCTTTTTTTTTTTTTTTTTTAATGAATTGGCTGTGTTTCCTTGGAGGTAAAACTGGATGGGCAAACACCAAGATACTAAGCAAGGTTAAAAAGCAGCAACATAACAAAGGAATGGCATAATGTGAGACAATGCAGATAGTCTGTGTTGTGGCTAAACGACTATAGCTACATCTCTATGTCTACATCTGTATCTCCACATATCCCCATTATTCAGAAAGTTTACTTTTAAATAGGATCCCTAACTGGCCTTACCCCACTCCCAGCATCACACATAGGTCAACTAGAGACCACAGCTTAGAGCAGGCAGCTGCACTGGATGATTTCTTGAGGCTTCTTACTGGTTAGACAAAATATCTGTAAGGCTGACTTGAGCTTTGCCAATTTCATGCAGTGGTAGCCCACATCTGATGTGCTCTTTCTACTGACCATTTAAATCTTAACCTGTAGCCAAGTCCTCAGTGTGGGAAGATTCTTCTCCATCCATTTAATATTTTTGGTTATGGTTTCCAGAACAATTTGAAAAATATCTAAATGTGATCCTTGGGCCTTAAGAGATTCAAAGAACAGTTTCACCTGAAAAACAATCAAGAAAAGAATTACTGATGTGGTTCATAAAACAGTTTCTCTTCTAAAGGGTTCCAAAACAGCTTGCAAATTATACAAACACAGGTGCAAGCATTTCTCTGCCAACCTCTAAAAGGTTATTTTCTTCTTCTCCTCTATTTTTTTTTGCATAATTATTACTTTATCTTCAAATAATAAATAAAGTAAGACAGGAATAATAAATCTTTATCTTACAAAGTGAGCACACTATGGGTAAAGAATTTGTGGTTAAGCCCAGTCATAGAGTAAGTAGTGAGCCAGATTTGAGTTTTAGAATTGAATTTGTTTAAAGGGTAAAATCAAAGAAGATGAAAACATCTAGAATGCCTTAAAAAAGCAAGTAGAATTACCAATAACAGTAATTTTGTTAAAAACCTTTATGAACTGAACTTCAGCATAACTCATGATGCTACAATATGAACAAAATAACACAAAAGGACCATCTCTCAAGGGTAATTTTCATTTTGAATGCTATGAACATGTATTTTAAGAATAGTCTAGTCCTTTGCCTTCTGTTTACTTGCTATGTGACATTGGACAAACAATTTATTTTCTTTTAATAAAATGAAAACTTCAAACGAGATCACATCTATTTCTCTTTCGATTCTGCCGCTTGAACATTTATTCTCTAATTGTTATCACTAGAGAGTCACAAACCTCTTGTAACTCATCCTTGGAAGAAAAATGAGATGTTGTGCCAGAAATGATGATTCTCATGGCAAATGAGTCCAAGTCAAATCTGAAAATGAAAAAGATTTAAAAATAAGAAGACTGGCCTTATGTTTTTATTATATCATATATTTTAAAAATATGTAACATTAATTATATGATAAGCTTGTGCATTATAATAGATAGTATTAATTACCATAAAATAACTCATATTCATCTAGTAAAATCTCAAAGCTATGAAACTGATGAAATTTGACCATAAGATAAAAAAGTAGATAAAGCTCTTTTAGGAAATATGACTACTTTATTCAGCAATGTTTATATTTAAATCTATGTTTATGTTTAAAGCAGTATTCTCCACATTTGTTTGATTATGTACCCCACTAGTAAGATATTTTGATCAATAACTTCCCCAAATACATTTTTATTTATAAATTATATATGTATTATATTATAGGTAAAAAAGAAAATTTAAATAGCATAACACAAGAAATAATATAGGTGATAATGTTTTCTTTTCATACTCGAATGTATTGTCACACACTTCTCCATCCCACTGTGTTTAAGCATTGTATTTATAGGGCCATGTTACTTGGTTAAACTCTCATTCACAGCCACAGACTGCATTCTTCACCTCAGAGTCTTATAATAGAGACTTTGTGCCATAGGTCAGAGGGATTCATATTGAAAAGCAGAACACAGATACATCTAAGAAATGGTTCCAAGTCTAGGCTATGCACATGGTCAGGTAGGAGGATAATTTCCAGTTACAAGGGAAATCTAAAGCATTGCAGAAAAAGTCTGATCATTTAAGAAGCGAACTAACAGTCAAGCAAACAATCAAACCAATGGTTTCAGTAGGGTCTTTAAGGAAACACATTTTAAAAAAAAAGCAGCAGTTTCGCATTGTTAGATCTCATGTGGGAGCCAACCCCTTGAAAGTCTTGGTCCTTTTTGATTACACAAAGCTGTCTGTGAGGACTTTGAGTTCTTTATGGCTAAGAAATTAAAGAAAGGAGGAACTGTGGATGACTGACATCAGAGATGCTAACTGACATTAAACAGTAAACTGCACAGTTCTCTCATTCAGGTTATTTTCCATATAGTAGTAGTTCATAAGTGACATTTTAGATTTAGTTGAGGGAATTACTGAGCATCTTAACAGGGAGAGAAAGCAATGCCATCCTGTACATTCCAATGAAATCTAATTTTTATCGGTTCTTTCTGAGGAAATTTTAGGCCCAGGAGTGTACTAGCATGAGCTCCAGTTTTTCCAAAAGTTGAAACTTCACAACAGACTCAGAACCAATCCAGTTCTGGAGAAGAGCTCCCAAAACACTTCTGATAGGAATTCCTTCAGCTGCTCTAAGCACCCCACTATGCCATCTCCACAGGATAACTGGGGGTGGGAATTAGCTCTCATCAAAGTTCCTAAAGTTTCCTCCCCAGAACAAAACTGCATTAATAAAGCAAGCCAAATATGTCTGATCAGTATATGTGGGTTCGTTGAATTCCCCTGGGCTTGTGAGAGAGCCAGAAGTGAGGGGGATGGAACTGATGACTGGATTTAACTCAACTAGTACTTGCTTCCAGCAACTCTTTTCCTGGGCTGAATGAGAATTCTGCTTCCCATCCTCTTCTTCTCATTCCTCTCCCTTACACTTAGACAGAGTAACTTGTGCTAATGAGTTTTAAAATCGACAGACTTTGTTGCAACATTTGGGTGAAATGGTATTTATACGCTTTGGGGGACACTTGATTACGACTGGTTTTAGGCAACTGAGACAGCTGGGTGGAAGAACACACATTGGACATAAGTGAATACCAACTTTTTAAGGAGGTGGGTCCAGTTTTCTCTTACAAAATTCCAGGCCAGTTGCTGCCCCTGTGGATTTCTGGCAATTGCATGAAGAAGGGCTGCCAAGTCCTGTGTCTTGATAACCTTTCCTTCCATTCCTAGTTCAATTAATCTGAAGAAATAAAAACCACATGATTTTTCATGGCATGTGTTATATAATGAAAGTAACTCAGGCTACCAATATATTAAAAGAGTAGAAGAGGAAGAGGCATGATAAAAGTATAATTTACCAAAAACAGTAATAAATTCTCTCCTGGCTAACATTTTGAATGTTCTAGTTAAACTTTTACCTTTTTTTAGCAGTAATTTTATTCACTTATTATTTTAAAGAACTCTGATAAGATTACACAGCCTCTTATACACGAGAATGTATTTTTACAATAATTTTCCTCCAAGCTTCTGAAAAATGAAGCTTAGCCACTTGTTTACTATCAATCGCATGATTAAGAACTAAGAAATATCTGTTTTCACTATGTGTATTTTGCCGACATATGTATTTTTTGGCAGTAGAGTAGATGCAATTCAAATTCTGATTCAATTATATGCCTTTGTAATTGGTGGCTAAAATTTTAGTGATTTCACTGACTTTGTGTCAGTTTACTTTTAACAATTAAATTAATGCACTCACTTCATTAACTTTTCCTGATGTTTGCTCGTTGACAATGCATACAGAATTTTGTTTTTCTCAGCACCTGACATTGACAGCTCATATTGCTCTAAAAGGTAATTCCATCCTGCTGTTGTCTGAGCACCCACGGAATACACAATCTTTAAAACATCTGTTGGGAGACTGTGATATTAAGCACAAAAGGAAAGAAAAAAGTTATGTGAAAGAAGAAACTCTCTTATTTTTTATTACAATTTTAAGTTGCTATAACAGAATCACACCTGACCAATTTCCACTACCTAGCATATTAAACCTTTTTTCTGCCAAACTTTTATAAAATTATTTTATGGAATTTTCCTTTGTAAATTATTTGTGTTTTGTTCCTACTGATGATAAAATGTTAGCAAGGAGAATAATCATAAAATTTTAACCTACTCAGAGATGAATATAGAAAGTTGATGGAATTAATAACTAAAAGAGATGATTTCTAAAATTTAAAAGCTCTGGTTTACCCAGGATTCTATCATTAAAAGCCTATATTGGTGCCGTATAATTTTTAAAAATGATTACTTGCTGCTTTCAAGTCACATTAAGAGTATATTCTAACAGGCTTGTCTGAAGTTCATCTGACTCTCTAGGTCTAGAGAATTGTAATTCAGCACAACTGATTAGCATTCAGTCATTTTACAATTCTGTAAAAGTTGTCAGATGCAATAACATTTTTTTCTGTCCACCTAAAGAAAATACCACAATATTTGTTTTTTATTGTCCTATGGGATATTAACTAGTTTCGATTCTAATTTGTCCTATTCCTTTTAATCCCAAATATCGTTAGATCAATAATAACTGATATTCATATTGATGGCATGGAAAAACAACACAGAAAAATGGGGATGGGGCAGGAAAGTTGCAGTTGTTGTGCATTGATCATATAGTAGGGATTGTACTAGTCTATATACATTTTATCTGTCAAAGCTACCCAGTGAGGTAAGTGCTATCCTAATTTTTAAAAAGTGGAAACAAAGCCCAGAAAGGTTAAGTAACATGCTCTGAGGTGATATAAGTAGCCATTTTGGAGACAGGATTTAAACCTGTGATTCCAATGTTTGCGCTATTTCCACTACACATACTATATGTACTTAAATATTCCAAGTTCCATTTGAATAATAAAGCAAAGATTAAGCAATTAAATTATAATCCACATTGTTTAGATTTAGTGTGTTTTACTGCATAAATTTATAAAAATTGGTAATGAATATATTTTAAGTTCCTTATAGGTAGGACACATAGTTGTTTCGTTCACTGCTTTATCGTTAGCACTCACAGCAGTGCCTGGCACATAAGCGCCATGAAAAGAATTATATTTTGAATTCATGAATGAATGAAGTAATCAATTAATCTATGTAAAGAAATTCTTCATTAAGATTAATACTAATGATCCTGAAATTTAGGAAAAACACCCTACAATATTTAATTATGTATTTGTGATTACCAGCATAAATGAGCTTTACCCAGAATATTTTCACAGCCATAGTATCTTATTCAACATGTCAAACCATCATATCTGTTGTGCATAAGATCATCCCTCTTGTAAACAGCATAAAGACAGAATAGTAGTCTATTGTGTTATGAAGCAGCAGGATGTTTACATTTTAGCCTTACTCATATAACGCATTCAAACATGAACAAAAGAAGAGAAAAATAGAGCTAAAAGATATTTTTTCTAGAAGTGATTTTAGGCTTAAATCCCAAAGAGCAGAAAAGTCCAAAAAGAAAAAAAAAAAAACGGGAATTGCTTTTTTTAAAGGAAGAATTCAAGAAAAGATTTCAAAAAGCTCACTGAGATTTAGTTATGTGGAGAGAAATTATGACAGCATATCATAGAGATTTTGCACAGGAAAACTTGATACTATTTCCTTACATGGTGCTAAAGTTGTTAATTTTTTTTCTTCGATTTGAAAAAATAAATGTTCCTGAACTTACGTACAGATTTGATTTCTCAAAACATCTAACTCTAGAGTCAGAGTTTTAACAATAACAATATAAAATCATGTGTTGGACAGAAATTAAGGCTTACTTTGAAATGATTGTGCCTGTGGATTGTAGCCACTAAACTGAACTGCAACATAATCCATTTGATCACTGAGCATCTTCCTGATTATACTAACCACAGAATCACTTTTGCCACCATGTACATCCTTTAGATGGCCCAGATCATCAGTTTCCCATCAAAGTTGTAACTTGGGGCCAACGCTTTGCCTGTGGTATTGTTTAATGAGGAAGTAAACACATTTTTTAAAAAGGCACTAGTGTTTTAATCATACGTACATTTTACACCACTTTTTATTTTTAAAAGATACCACTTTTGGAGATGGGTACCCTCTACTTCCACCCCTGGCTATCTTTCTGTTACCATGTCAATGTTTATTTAACTCTCCCCTATAGGGGCTTAAACCTCACTTCTCACAAAATCTATTGAGCACTTACTATGCAAGAGCATGAAACAAGGTATGCAATTCCCAGCATTTTTTTTTTTCTATCCTCTCTAAAAGGTTTCACCTCTAATGTCCTGCATGATCAAAACTTTTACATTAAAGTGAAAGGAATGAAGAATAGGACAGAAGTCTAGATCTACTTTAATTTTCCGCTGGATTCCGTCCACTGAGAGAAGAATTCAGTTGCCTTCTGGATACAAGGAGCATGGTTCAGGTGACAGGTCAGCTTCAAGAGGGCTGAGCGGAGCATCCTGTCCCAAATAGAGCCCTCGTCACTCCAGCTTTGCGTGTCAATCACTGGCTTAAAATATCGGAGAAGGTAATGCTGCAGAAAGCACAAGGTGGTTTACAGAGAGGCTAAATTTAGTTCTTAACACAGTCTTTACTTACCCAGCCAAAGGCTCAACTCCAAACTATCTGTATGAACCTTTTCCAAAACACAGAACTACTTATCATTATGTGTCTTCTCTGTTTCTGGCCCCAACTCACCATGTTTAAAAAACAGAGTTAGTTTCTTCATTAAAAATATAATTTAGTTTCCCGAGAGGGGCTATTGATTGATATAAGATAAAATCGCCTTAGAAGAAATGTTTCGCTCATGATCCTGGTGGGGCTCTTAGGGTGATGATGACAAGAAACAAGGAGTGTCCAGCCATTAGGTACTGCAGTGTTAACTATGCCATCAGTCAGTCTCCTCAGCTTCTCAAATATTTAATCCCGAGAGTCCCATACAAAACAGATCAAATCTCACCAATTCTCCAGACTCTGTATTTACTTAATGAATTTTCTGAAAGTAACACAAACCTTGAGGTTTTTAGTGACATCTGAAATATTCCTTCTCTCCATCATGTAGTAAAACGATTCTAAGTACTCCAGACCTTTGAGAAGTACAAGGACGCTTGTTTCATGTTGGAGATAGTGAGTCAGGTCGAGGGCTTTGTCTAGGGTCAGCCTTCTTGCACTGAGGTATAAAACAAATGTTGATGGTTTGTGCATATCTTAGAGTTTTAATATTCTCAATGTTAACTATGATATAGAGAACAATGATAGAAGTTCATTATAGCTAGACCATTTGGTTTAAATACTGGCTCTACCACTCACTAGCTGTGTGACCTTGAACAAATTGCCTAATCTCTCCGGGCCTTACTTGCCTCCCCCTATACAATGGAGAGAATAATAGTATCTTCTTCTATTGTAAGGATTAAATAAGATAACATATGTAAATCACTGAGAATAATGCCTATCACACAGCAAGAGCTTCAGAAATAAAATAAATATTAGCTAATATTAAGTACCAAATAATATAAAAATATTCATCTATTATGCCATTCTCTAATTGTTTAATTTGTGATTTTGAATTCTCCCTCTAAGTGAAGGACAGATGCCAGGTCTTTTCTTTTTCTGATGTCTCTCCTAGAGCCTAACAGAGAAGCAGTCATTATTGTGAGTGAGACAAAAGAAGTATTTCCATCTTTTCTTTTTAGAATCTACTTACTACATTTTCTTGTAATAAGAAAAACAACAAAACTATTATTGTGAATACCAAAATGTTTGGGTCTCTTCTTTAGAGGAAATAAACCATTGTAAATGTCACTTTTGTAAAGCGATTTCTGAGAGGATCTGTGTCCCCACATGATCTATAAACCGTTCTGTAAACCAACATCTGACTCCCAGATTGAGCATAACGGTTCGAGATGGAAACAGATTCCAGAACAAAGGATGTGCCCACTGAATTTTTTATTAACGTAATTCCTTACCTCCTTTGGGTTTAAAAATTTGTAATTCTTATCTAAAAAGAGGGAACTGAAACTAGAAGTGAAATTTAAAAGAACCAACTTTTGTTGTGACTTTTCTAAATCACAATGACATACTGCTTTAAACAGACTTACGGAAAAATTGTGTCTGAAGGCAGAGGGTTGGACTATATGCTGTATTGAGTCTATGATCTGCTTTATTTTTTAGAATACAAATCCACAAAATATCACTATTCCGTCTTACATGTGTGAGTATCATAATATACAGTGTGGTTAAAGCCTTAGAGGATCAACAACAAGAAGAAATTGGGTATTATTCTATGGTCACAATTTTAAAAAGAATTTTTAACACATAAAAATTACTTAATGTTAATCCTGTTTTTGTTTTTTGGCCTAGACTAATTTATTTGTTAATAAAACAAATGTCATTATTAGAAACTTTTATATTTGCCTACTTTAAAATTTTTTAATCTTAATATTCATTTTAAAGGAATTCTTTTCCTTTTTATGCAGTTACTAACTATTTAATAAAAATCCAGCTTCTCGCCACCTGCCCACTGCTTCAGTCAATTCAAAGTGTTATCTGAATGATTGTTTACCTTAAAGATTAAACACATATATATATAAGCACAGTTCAGCCAAACAGGAAAAATCTGTATCTACTTTTTTGTTTACAGTTTAAGCTAACTGATGGTACCTTTATGAAATAAAACTATATTCCTATGGAACCAATTTGGGGCTTATTTTTAAGGTATGAAACTAAAAGAAACAAATAGTTTTTCTGTAAGGATATTAAAGTTGTCTTTTTAGTTTGACTCGACTCAGATGAGATCAAAGTCTTAAATTATATTTAGTAAGTATGAAAATCCAATTAAAATAAATATCCATTCCTGGGTCAAATTTTGTCTCCATGCTAAATGTAATCACTGAATACCTCGTTTAACTCTTAAGTAGATATTTCATAAAGCAGAGAAAGAGGATATATACATTACTGAGAGTTTAGCAAGTAAAAATATTTAGACTGGTTATGAGAGTTTTAAATTGTTTTATTATACAATTACTTTTATTATAAAAGTAATATAAACAAATTAGAAAATAATTAAAAGAGGAGGAAAATACTCATAACTCAGTACCCTACACATTCACTAATAGCACTTTAGAATATTCCTTTTTTTTGCATGCTTAACTTTTTTCCTGTGTAGCAAACATAATATACAAACATTATTTCAAATGCATTTTTTAACTACATTATTTGAAATGCATTTTTCTATGTTATCACTTCCTCTCCCTACACATCATCTTTAAAACTATTTATATTAGATAATACTAATAATGCTAACTGCTGATATTTATTGAGCAGGTACTATGCTAAGTGCTTTATCTGCCTTATCTTATGCAACCCTAGAACAAACCTATGTGATAGACATTATTATTTAAAACTGGAATTTTAAAGACCGGAAAAGTTTTAAAGACTAGAAACTTTAGGCTCAAATGGTTAAATAACTTTCCCAAGGTCAAACAATAAGTGAAGAGGTAGTACTCGAATTCATCTATTTTAAACCAAAATTTATACTCTTAATTAACTTCATTAACCAGTCCCTCTAGTGAAGAAAAGATCATCGTTTTTCCATTAATGCATCAGTAACTGTAGGGTTCCTTCTGCTAGTTAGGCTGCCCAGAATTTTATAGGCTTGAAACAGAAAAAAAAGACTTTGCAACTACTTGAAAGATTGGCTTTCATTTGCTGAGTTATCAATATTCTTCATTCTTCCTAGTCTTAAATTTTTAATTTACCTTCTCTGCAATCTGCGAGTTCCTTCTTTGAGCAAATAAACCTTTAAGTAACAGTGGCCTGCTTCTTAGCTAGTCTATCATGCATCTACTCAGATGTAGCGTGGTGTTTTTCTAATCCTATCTTCCAGTGTGCTATGATACCATGATGTGCCTGAGACCTGTGGGGCTGAGAATTAAACACTCAAACCTCTCTCTTTTCTAGATAGGAAATTCAGTTGTAGGGAGAAGCTTTGCCTGAGAGATGTTCTGCTGGTTACTTTGACTCAAGTTGACCTAAACAAGTATCTGAAAAGAAATAATATGTCACTCTGAATAAAGTGAGTACATTACAGTAATTCTCAGAATAGAAAAGCTTATGAAACACAATACTCTACCTGATACCATTTTTCCCCCATTGGTGATCTTGTGACCTGATTTATTCTACATATTATTCTGTTGATGATAAATGGGAAAGAAAAGAAAACACTGTGTCTTTCTAGGAAAGTCTAAAGAGGAATAAACATAAAAAGTAAATTCTTCCTTCATATCTCTAACAATTTCAAATTTATTTCTCCAATGTGAGCAGAGTAATGAAGGGATTATGTACTAGGCTAACGACTCACTTAAAATTGTAAAAGTCAAGACTGTATTTATAATTTTTTTTCGTTCAGCAGATTACATAGGCATTTGGTAAAACAGCAAGCTACTAGTATACACAAATTTTAAATCTGAGGTAATAAGCTTAACTACCTAGATGTTCTACCCTAAGTGAGTAAAGCAAGCCACTCACATGTACTGTCTGAGAATTTAGTGCTTGGGAGAGTGTAAGCCTGGCCTAAGGGGGATCTTCCCACTGCACCTTCCTCTATGGTTGCCCTGTGGGAATAAAGACTCACAGTTGCCAAATCTTCTTGTTTTTAAAGAGATTCCAGAAGTCAGAATTTTTATATAAAAATCTTTACATCTAAAAATGTTGGATTAAATTTTTAAACACTGCATGGGTCAAAATAACTCTATCAGTGAGTAGGCTTTGACCAAGTGGCCAGTATTTGACCTCCATTCAGACCCATATCATATAAATGATCAAGACTGAATGTTTGATTTTGAAATCTAGGATATCTGGTTATGGATCAGTTATTTCCTATGAAGTCAGATGAAAGCTTACATTACCTTACTAGCTGAAATGCATCATGAATCAGACCTATTCTGTCCTTAGGTCTGAAAACTGTGTGGTTCTGATTCAGCTGTGTAATGAGCTGGTCCCATCCATGACCCTCATAGTGAACGATGTAGTATCCATTTGAGTCCACATTGAATTTTACCCAACTGGTCTTTTCAGGTAAATCCAGTGTATCTAAGAGAATGAAATTGGCATAAGCATTTCATTATCAACATACACACCAAAAACATCTCCAAAACTGTTAGTTTCCATACCATTATTAACAAAAGAACGTATTTAATTTCAGAATTGAAACACCTGTTCAGCCAATTAGTTCATTACCTGTCTTTGATTTTAGAATATGTCTGTGAACCGCATTAGAGGAACTCGTGGAGTAGGTCAATGGGATGTGCCAAAGGTACCTATGTTAGAAAGTAAAGACCGTGATAGGTTAAATGAATGGCCATTTCCATTTTCACATTGTAAGACTCAGACAAATTGCAAAAGGCACCTAATCACCCATCCTTTATGTTGTCAATGGCCTTATAAATTTTATAGGCCAAGACTAGTAGATCCTTGGGTATGCAAAAATTCTTCCATGATGATTATGAAGGTACAGCAATACATACCTAGTTGAACTCTATCATAACTACCTGTGCCATTCGTTGTCTAAATCTCATATCACAATAATTTTTGTTGACTGTTTTCTTTAGGAGAAAAAAATTCAATCTTCTTTTCACATTTCCAAACACTCTGACAGCCTGATACTAATTCAAATAACTGAACGAAAGCTATAGGAAAAAAAGCCTAACAGGTATAGATTTTATTCTAGTATGGTTTTTTTTTGTTCAACAAAGCTACCCACATCCAACTGCTCAGCTGTTAAATGACTGTGAGTAAGTGGTCAACAATGCCAAGTCCAGGATTTGCAGGTCAGCCCAGTCCAGAGAGCAAAGAAGCAGAATGGACTGGAGCAAAAGGCCTCAGTTACTTCTCATTGGCCCTATTATGGTAAACATCAGAAATTAGCTATTTTTTCTAACTTCCTAGCACCTTCTAGAATTTATTTCCTATACCACATCAAGCCATATTAGCTATAGTAATCCTGCACATGTAAAACCATATGCTTGAAAATACCAACGGGTGTAAAAAGGAAAGAAGAGTAATGGAAGATATTCCCATTAGTTCTCAAAAAATGTAAAAGAATGAAAGAAACAATGTAAACAGACGCCATCTAGTAAAGGATGAGAAAAGATCATCTACCTGCTAACTCACAGAATACAGATAATTAACAAAGCAATTGAAATACTTATACAAAAAGGTAAAAATAGACAATAGATATTGCCAAAACTTAATGGATTGAGATTCTCGGGTAGATTTTGGCTTTAGAAGGAAAGAGATTTTTCCAGATAAACATATCTGGGAATTTAAAAAAAGGGTGAGTAGTATTTCATTAGTTTGGATAGGCATGAATCAGGAAGTAATCATTTTATAATAGTACTCTAAAAGCTGCCTTAAATAAAGGAAAATGTAGATCGTTATAGATCTGGGCCACCATTATTCTGGGCCACCCACACTATCGAACTCTCTCATGACATTTTGATAAGTTACAAAACTGTGAGTCCTGTTTTCCCAATAATGAATCAAACGTTACATTTTCCAGGCATTGTTGCCAAGCTACAAATTGTCTAAGCTCTCTGAGGTTCAAGCTTCAGGACATACAAAAAATTGGCAAGATGTAGCTCACCTACGGAAGTGGCATGAGAGCTGCTGTTCGATTGGAAATAGGTAACTGATGAAAAAGAGAAAACATCCTCTTTCTATGTGTATATTTTATGTGTTAAAGACCTTGAATTTGCTTCTGATTCTCAGAAAAATTCTAGACTTGTTATTAGACACTTAGATCCTTAGAAAAAAGAAATAATAATCATAAGAACCAGTACAGATTCACTTGGATTATTTCATTTGAAATTAACCTAATTCAAAAAAAAGAAAAAGAAAAAAGAAAAAAGAAATTAACCTAATTCATCTTATTAATAGTGCTAAAAAAACAGAGAAATGTAAATAGCGTTATGTTTCTTGATTTCAGTAAAGCCTCCAATTTTCCTCAGGATAGGCTCATGAACAAGGCAACAGTGTGGTTAATTGGATTTGCTTTTATTATTACTGAGAACATCTCGTTTTAAGACATTACATTTATAGTCTATTACTGAAAAACGAAAGGCAACAGGAGGTCTTAGAATCCAATTTATCGCATAGAGAATATCTTTTCTCTTTTGATAATATGAACAGCTGTCATAACACTTCCTAGGTATAGACCAGTTACACAATTTATTAGGGTCTAGAAATCTAGTATTGAGAAGAGTCTGGGGACAGCATAATAGAAATAGAACCAACCACTCTCTGCATCAGAACCAAGGTTCTAAAGGTTGCTGCAGAATTACTAAGAACGCAGCCGTGGAGCAATGCAGTCTGGATCACCTGAAGCTCTTGAAACCTATTACCAAGATTTCATCTAGATGTGTTAATGAGCATAGCAATTCATGAAATGAAAAGAAAGGCATCTTTGCAGTGATACACAGGAAATACATAAAAGTTACTTCATGAATTACCATGCTCCTTATCTTGTCTAGATGAAGTTAATATTTATATATATATTTAAAGTTTGCTAGTTTAGGCTTTGATTCCTGTATAGAGAAATAGCAACCCACGGAGAAGCTGAAAGAAAGCTAATGCAGTAACAGGCAAACCGAGATGAGGTAAACTACAGCAACAGAAGAAAAGCAGCCACCTTTCCTGCAGGGCCCTCCAGCCAGGGTCCTCTTTGAACACCCCGCTCAGGAAGCGCTCCTGTCGTAGTCTGAGTGAACGCCCCTCTTGGCTAACCACTACCAGGGGGATTCCTTTCTGCAGAGTCCACGTAGTCATCATCTCTTTGACCTCCACATTTTCCCCTGGAAAGGTGAGCTAAAATGACAAGTGACTGTGGTTAACTCGAGGCAGAGGAGAGAAAACAAAGGGAGGTGACACACTTAGATCTCCTGGGATGCCAGAAACAGGGCAGGGGGCGGAGGAGGAGTGGATGCAGGCTGGACCCTCCAGCCTGCTCTCTTTCAAAACAAAGAGAAAAAAATTCCTCTCCATTTTAATAATGGTGAAATCCAGGAGGGTGACTGAGGAGAGAAATGTCTGTCTTTAGAAGGAAGCTTTAAATATTCTAAGAAAACAAAATTGTATTGATAGAGATATTTCGAAAGAACAAAACCTCTAGCTTCCTAGCTTCTAGTATGAATTTCTGATCGCTGGATGATGCTGAATTTTCCTTTAGAAACCATAATTTATGTGATTACTGGTACTCTTTAAAAAAAGAGTTGTTTTTTTTTTCTTGATGATCTTCTTTTATCTCTCCTAAAGTGCTAAAAAAAAACTTCACAGAAGTAAACAAAAAGGCAGAGCCTGAAGAAAGCCATTTACTTTATTTCCAAAACTAACAACATATTTGGTTTGACATTTTTCAGAGCCTAGAGGATGCCAATGCAGCAGTAATCACTCAGGGGAATTTGGCACTGAAATATTTTTAGTTAGCAGCGGGCTTTGTGGAAAAGCTGAATTATAACAAAAATATAGTAGTAACAGCAGCATCATCCCCCTAAATGGCCAAACATTCCTCCTTTAGTCAACATTGTTTCAAAGAAAATTGTGGAGTCTCTCTTCCTCTCCAGCAATTTAAAAGGACAGCTGGGCTACTCTACACACTTGGGTCAGGTGATGGGCCAGATCTCTTCTACTCTATAGGACTCTTCATACTTACTGTGTTGCTTGTCGTCTTGGAATCAGAATAACAAAATCCACCAGATGTAAAATCACCTTCTAAACAACCCTATAAAACAAGAAAAAAAGTACTGCTATTTGGGCATTGATAGTTGGCTGAATGTGCATATTAGACATGAATACAGACATTTATTAGCATAGCTATATAAAAATTTAATTCATCTAGATGTGTTAATGAGCATAGCAATTCATGAAATGAAAAAAAGGCATCTTTGCAGTGATACACAGGAAATACATAAAAGTTACTTCATGAATTACCATGCTCCTTATCTTGTCTAGATGAAGTTAATATTTATATATATATTTAAAGTTTGCTAAAGAAGTTCAATATGGTAGAATAACTTTTAGGGATGAATCGATTTGTTTTATTTTCCTTTCATCTATTTTCTTTCCCCTGGGAAAGGTCCTACTTTATTATTTTATTGTGCATGTTACTCATGCCCCTGTGGGCAACTGTATCTAGTATTAACTTTCTCCTATCATATCATAAACTCCTTGACAGTGGGGGAAACACTTTTGCTTACCTAGCTATTCCCAATGACTATCACAGTAACATATAATGAATGAATAACAAATTTAGAATTCAGAATTGGCATGATGTGACAAAAATTAACATAGGACTGTTCATAGTTGGCCTAAAAAAATCCTCTTCTTGTTGGCCAGATTTCTCCTTTAACCCTCCCTGCTACACACACACCCCCTACATACACCAGAGACAGTTTCTTCCTTGCTGCAAAAAGGCCAGGTTGATGTTTAAACACACACACACACGCACGCACACGCACACGCACACACGCACTCAATCATACATGAATAGCAAAGGAGAGAGGAAAAGAGAGGGAAGGGAGAGAAAAGCAGTGTGAGCCTTGTTGGGAAGTGTAGGAGGACTTGTAGAGAGCGAGCATCTGCATATTCTGCAGGAGGTGATGGAAATGGATAAGGAGCATTTTTATAAATATTACTAAGGACTCTTAGTAATTCGATCCCTTTTATGATTTTCAAGAAATGTGAGTAAAAGATATGAGCCACCTCAAAAAACTTTTTAGTTTCTTGACTTTGTTTCTTTGACCACAAAGTGACATGCAAATGAGACCATGAGGGTCAAGATTTTACAAAAGCATACAAAAAAAAAAATCAAATGAGATAATGCACGTGAATTTTTTTAACTGTAAAGTGCTACACAAATATTGAACAATATTATTACTTTCTCTGGGACATAAGTACTTATAAAGAAAAGAGAAAGTCTTCTGTCTGCAATGGCACAGGGTTCTTTTGCCTGGAGGCACAAGCTCTGCCAGCTCAATACTTTTATAAAAGATTTTATACTTGAAATATCCATACAGTTGAAAATTTAAGAATTTTTTTAGTGTATAAAGGGATTCTATCTTATTTATTTATTTAGTTAGTTAGTTATTATTTACTTATTTATTTATTTATGACATTGGTTAACAAAATCCAGTAAGTTTCAGGTATAAAATTTAACAGTAAGATACATATATATATATTGTACTGTATCTTCACCACCCATAGTTAGATTTCTTTCTGTCACCAAATATTTGACCCTTTTTACCCCATCTACCTCCCTTCTACCCAACCCCTCAAGAATATTTTAATAATTATTAGAATCATTTTATCTGAGTTTCCTGTATGTTTTCTGCTTTGTCTTACCTATTATACTACATAAATCCCAATGACAAAGTTACCGTGTGTTCTTTAATCAGTCATTAACTGTTTATTAATCACAGTTAGACTATAGGATCAATAGTATGCTAGTTCAATGGCGTAAAAAGAAAGAATAGGCATGATTCTTGCTCTTAAGCAAATATTATTATTATTATTATTATTATTGTTATTATTGCATTGTTATTGGACCCATATAAACCAAGAAAAGAAAATGTCACTGTGTGGAACAGACACATAAATGCATTTCTAGTTATTTAGCAGAAAGGCAAACCAATAAGGGCTGAAGCAATCTGTGAAGAGGAGATGAAATCTCAGCTAGATCTCAAAAGATGGATAGCATTTAAATTGTTAGAAATAAGAAAGGGCATTTCAGGTAGTGAGATCATTAGAAGCAAAGGTATGATGACAGGGATTGGGAAGGATTTCTTCTTGTGAAGGAGAAGGTATGTCTCACTCAGTATAGAATACATGCTGGGAAATAAATTTGAGCAAGCAGAGTTTACCCTTAAAATTTGGGCAGATTTGGTGTTATGTAATTAGGTGTTAGGAATTATAAAGTTATTACAAATTCTGGAAAATGGAGGATAAAGTGTACGGTTAATCATACAAAGAAAACTAAAGAGGAGGTCAAGTATCAAACCCGTACAGCTAACCTAGTGTGGCATCCTAGTTTATCATGGTGTGAGAGGAAAAAGGAAGGTGCTGCCTTCTATGGATCCTGGCAGTGAGGCAATGGAATAAATATTTATTGACTGACAATATAACAATTTATAAATATTCATAATTAGCTTGTCACTTTATAAGCTTAACAACAGTCTATTGTAACCCAACACACGACTTACATTTGACAGACTGCTCCACAAATCGTCATTCTTAGCATTTCTATAGCTGAACTTCTTTAAGTAGTGAATAATCCCTTTCTGAAATTTCTCCCCATTCAGGAAATCCTTGAGCATATTCAAAATGCAAGCTCCCTAAAAAAAAGAAAAAGAAAAAATTTAAAAGAAAAGATAGTATGATGTGTTTCTACAGGAAACCTTAATTTTATAGAACATGTATAATGTCTGAAAAATAAGTAGCAAATAAAATATAATAAAAAGTGAAACAGGTAGCAGTAACCTGGCAGCAAAAACTTGTTGATCTTATGGACCTCCTCATATTTCTACTGAAAGCAGAGCTTCCACTGCCACAGTATTTACTACCTTGTTGTAGGAAACTTTATCAAACATTTCCCGTATCTGAGTAGGAGTTTCTGCTTGATTGGAGATAGGATGGGATGAATTTAATGAATCTCTGGTAATTACTTCAAAACACACATTCAAAAAGTAGTCATCCTAAACAGAGGAGAAGAATTACTTTTTCAATTTCAATTTGACACTCTCAAAACAATAGAAAACATGCTAGGCTTAATACGATATATATATTTAATTTTATTAAATTTATTAGGATGCCATTGGTTAATAAAATTATATAGCTTTAAGTATACAATTCTATAATACATCACCTGTATATTGCATTGTATATTCATTACCCAAAGTCAAATCTCCTTCCAATATTCTGAGAAATAAGTGTTCAATCAATATTTCTTACAATTGATTATAAGTTTCTTTCTCTTTACATATTCTCCTTTCACCAATTCTCTCCTTCATCATAGTATAAATCCACATTGCCTTAGACACTGCATGAATGTTTACCATGTACCAAGCCTTGGATACAAAACTATAACTAATGGTTCCCATTTAGTGAATACTTGCTATATGCCAGGACCTTACATCCATCATCTACCAGCTTTTCAATACCCTGCATGTGAGATAGATGCATCACATGCCTTTTACTAGAGAGACTATATGAAGCTTTGAGATTAAAACACAGATTTAACACAGAGCAAATAAAATGACGCTGACTTTAAATCCATGTCTGTCTATACTGTACTGAACCAATGCCTACCTCAAAGAGCTAATTAACCTGTACTAACCACCTTGCTAGGTGGTGTTCCGACCTACTTATGCCTGTGAAAAAAAGCATGTTTGAAGAAATCGTTCCACACATCTTGGGGAAGTAAATAGGTCTTTTGGAACTCCAAGAGGATTGTGCCCCCAATCATGCCTAAACTCTGCACAGGACCTATAGACATGGGCGTTGCCTTGTCCTACATTATTGTATGGGGACAGTGACGTTCTTTCCTCTCACTCTCAATACACAGCTGTATACATGTGCTATTTGTGTTCTCTGTTCACAAATTTTTGGGTGAATGATTTCTGTTATGAGCTGAATTGTGTGCTCCCTCCCCCCACTTATATGTTGAAGCCCAAGCCCTCATCACATCAGGATATGACTGTATTTGGAGATAAGGCCTTTAAAGAGGGGATTGAGTTAAAATGAGGCTGTTAGGGTGAGTTTTAATCCAATCTGGCTGGTGCCCTTATAAGAAGAGGAAATTTGGACAAACAAAAACATCATAGAAAGACAACATGAAGATATGGGGAGAGAGAGATTGAGAGAGAGAGAGAGAGAGAGAGAAAGACTATCTGATGACTGTATTTGGAGATAAGGCCTTTAAAGAGGGGATTGAGTTAAAATGAGGCTGTTAGGGTGAGTTTTAATCCAATCTGGCTGGTGCCCTTATAAGAAGAGGAAATTTGGACAAACAAAAACATCATAGAAAGACAACATGAAGATATGGGGAGAGAGAGATTGAGAGAGAGAGAGAGAGAGAGAGAAAGACTATCTGTAAGCCCAGAGAGAGAGAGAGAGCGCGCGCGAGAGAGAGAAAGACTATCTATAAGCCCAGGAGAGAAGCCTCAGAAGAAACCAAGTCTACCAATACTTTGATTTCAAACCTCTAAATTTCTCTTTTTTAAGCTAGCCAGTCTGTGATATTTTGTCATGGCAGCCCTAGCAAACTAATGCAGTCTGTTTCATACATCAAATAAAACACCACAGGCTCAAAAATACCATGCTATATTGTTTTCTCTTTAACACTCATTAAAAATTTTAACAGCAAATTGGTGATTCCTTAGGGTATATGATATGACATACAAAACCGTGAACTTACAAATTGTAGCTCTGGATATGTAGCATTAACAGAGATAAGTTCCATGTATGTTGCAAAACCCTCATTGAGCCAAATGTCGTTCCACCATTCCATTGTAACCAGGTTGCCAAACCACTAGGAGGTAAAAACACGATGTTATTGAAAGTTAAAAAAAAAAATAGAAAATTGTTAATTATAGTAAAAAGTATAATGGATGCTAACTCTTTCCTTTAGTTAAGGTCTTTCCTCTATCTTTGCTACCCTTTTCTCTGCACAGCTTCCTCCTGCTGCTGTCCTGGCTTTCTCGTCTTACCACATTTTTCTTGCTTCACTTTTCTTTGTGTCCTTATTGCCCTCAACTCTCCAACTTCCATTTTATTCTCCAAAGATTTCCTAGCTACTAGATTTAATATTGAAGAAGCAAATAAAAATATTTTGTAGAGGTAGTCTTTTCTTTCTTGTGCAATAAGTAAAATCTCAGCTCATCCTTGATATATGGTGGTGATCTGAGGCAAAATATAAACCGAAATATCCTTGGTAAAGTTATCGCTTTATATTAAGTAGCAGGTATTTAAGAGAATCACAAGAATTCATTCAGGACTTGCAGATTGTTACATAATATTACTGATGAGCAAATTTTGTTGTTAACCTCTACCCTAATTTATTCCCAGGAATTAACTTGGTCACTAAAGTGAATAAAGGTCCAAGATTTTAAATATAAATAAACAAAATAAAAAGGATGCATAAGGATAACCTAAATAGAAATTCACCTTTGACCTATATTTGTTCTATAACACCATTTTTAAATATTACTATTTTTTCATGTACTTTTACATTTAATTTATTTAGCCCATGTGCCCAATACCATGCATTGAGTTTATCTATTATAGGATTGCAATTTCCAGAAGGATAGGAAACTTAAGATTCAGAAGAGCCTTGTTACAGTTTAGAGCAGAATAGCTGTATCTGTAGCTTCTAGAAACTGAGCTCTGTTCCTTTTCTGATGAGCCTCAGATTATTTTGCAAGCGGACATCAATCTTCCCAAGGGCATCTATGAGAAGAGACAGAAGCTGTTTCCTCAAATTGAGAAGTGATAAAAATGAGAAATACAGGCTGAGCTGGTTCTGGTCACTTTTCCAGTTAGCAAGAATGGTTTATTCATTCATTCATTCATTCATTCATTCAGTGACTATCGAGAACCTATTATGTTCCTGGCACTGTGCCATATGTTAGAAATATATATGAATATAATACAGCTCCTGCCTCAATACAAATGATAGAGGTCAACCAGTAGACAGATAAATGCAAGAAAGCATTATTGATGACATGATTAATGGCTGTACAAGAGACAGAGAGGATTCCAGGAGGAAAGAATCAGTTCTGCTTGGAGAGTTTGTAGATTAGTTAGGAAATGATTCATTTCCTAAGACTTGCAAATGGTCCTTAAGTATGTTGTGAGTGATGTGCTCTAGGCAGATCACGTAGTAGGAGTAAAAGCATAGAGGAGCAACACAACCTGGCATGTTCAGGAAATGGCAGGTAGTCTTGGATGGCTAAATCTTAGGGTGATAGTAAGAGATGAGGCTGGAGAGGTGGAGAGAAGCTACATCATGGGGACCTCACATGCCTTGCTAATGGACCCTTGACCTACCCAGTTGGCACTGGGTGTCTTTGTCAGGGTTTTTAACAGAAGAGTGACCTGGTCATATGGAGACAAAACAGTCAAGGCAAAAACCACTGTGGCCTGCTGCTCTAGCCCTATACTCTACATCTCTATGAAAGAGAGGCTATTAAAGGAAGGCTCAGAGGCAGCACGGAGCTTCAGAGGTAGAGCTCTCCAATTTCCCGACGAACACTGGGTAGAAAGATTAGGAATTCCCAGGCAGTGTTAAGTACTTTAGATCTACCAGTGACTAATCATCAAAACCCCTAAGATGGGCCAATGGGGAGATTATAAACCAGAAGAGGCTGCCCATATGTTCTTATAGTACAATGCTGAGCATGGCTCCTGTGTAATTGGGTACTTAGTTCACTGTTTCAAAAAAGAAAAACAGAATTTATTATTATGGTGATGATAAATGGTAAAGGTAAAAATTAAAATTAAGAGACATTACCAGATTCTACAATGGCATGATATTTACCTACCTGGTGAAAGAGAATTTCTGGGACCCTTAATAATTCACTTTGTTACTGGGGATTTTCAGAACGGAAATAGAGTAGAAATCATCTCTGATATCTATAGTGCTAGTTTTACAGTTCCATATTTGCATGTAAGACAGTGTTGATAGATGGCACTTGGAAACCTTATCATGCAAGAAATGGTAGCAGTAGCAGTGGTTATTGTTGTCATCATTAATAACTAATACTTAGTGAGCCTACTATACGACAGGCACAGACACCTCTCTGTAATCCTCAAAACAGTTTCAAGAACCAGGAGCTACTATTAACTTAATTTTATAGATGAGGACTCTGAAGTTGAGAGAGTTAGGTATAGTGCCCAGGGCCAGCAGCCTGTGAATACTTAGACTGGAAGTACTTCATTATGTACTTGCATAATCACAGGTTCCAGCTGAAGGAAGGTTGATTTTGCCCTAGATTGGAATGTTACAGTTCTAGGGGATATAAGGAGAAATATTTTTAGTAGAAATCTCTATTTGTAGGGTTTCCAATTCTGTGCTTTATGTATATGCACAGTCCACACTATTCTTTACTAAAAGACATCTGAAGGCTTTACTTTGAAGAGTTGTGGAGACTATAATGACTGCTTCTTTTGTGATAAAATTCCTGTAGGAGTCCCATGGTCTACAGCTTGAGCCCTCTGCTACTTAACATATTATATTGGGTTTGATAATCCCTAAGGTCCCTTCTAGAGGTAAATGATATGATTTTATGTTGTTTCAGGAAGATTGGTAATGTGCTGTATAATGCTCTTTAGGACTGATACTAAGAGAATGTCACGAGTGCCAAGTACCTGGTGTGCCAGTTCATGGGCTATGACTCTGGTGACCCACAGTTTATCAGAAGTAGAAGAGGTCTTGGGATCAAAGAGCAGTGATGTCTCCCTATATGTGATGAGGCCCCAGTTTTCCATGGCTCCAGACTCAAAGTCAGGAATGGCAACTAGATCTAAAAAATAAGAAGAATCACACTTATCATTATGACTTCTACACCAAAACTGGGGTTTGTTTTCTCTTCAAATACATATGATGCTTTCAGTATATATAAACAGACTTTCTGAAAACATCAAGAATATCTTAACATTGACATGGTGTCTTGCAGTTGCAGTAAAAATAATCAGCACCCATATCAAGTATGATAAATTTTATCTATACAGTTTTGATTGTAGCTAAAGTAACCTTTTGATATTCGATCTTTTTTTTTTTAAGTTATTAGATTCTGAAAATACCATGGGTGTATTACGGCTAAGAAAATAATTCATTTAAAAACACTAATATTGTATTTTATATTATTATACTGAAAAGTTTGAAAATAAAAAGTATTGAATAATTATGTTTGAGATCCATCAAAGCAAAATGAACTAATTCCTTCAAAAAGAGAAAGATACAGGATTTCAGTTTCAGGAGAACAAGACTGATATTTCCTCTACCTCTTAACAAAGTCTTAGATGAGTAAAGTAAAACTTAATTATCTTTACAGAACTCAGGTATAATAAATATTAATTTATATTATATCCATGTACATCCTTTGCCAATGACTTCACATAGGTTAAAAAATTTCTGGCTAATATTTAATCTCGGAATTTTTTCTTTTATTCTGCCAGGACATTTTGGAAGAAGTACTGTTCAACTGAAAGAAAAGGTAATTTTTTTTTTAAGTTTGAAATAAACCAAGTCACTTGGTTTGTAATTGCATTGCCTAATTAACTAACTAATACTAGTTAACTCCAGTGTGTAAAAGCAAACATTTATAACAAAATAAAATACTAAATTGGCACCAATAAATATTAATATTCATTAGCATTTCAAATGTGGGAATGACTCTTTTTCTAAATACATAATATTCATTAGCATTTCAAATGTGGGAATGACTCCTTTTCTAAATACGATTTAATTTTGATCGTCACTCCTTTTCTAAATACTATTATAATATTGCAGAACACATAAGAACTATGACTTAATTTTATAACTCATATAGATTACTTTAGAGCTTCTGACAGTGACAAAACATTTATTTTCCTTTGGGATGTTAGGAAATACTCCTTATTATATCCTTCGTCTCTTTTTCCACCCCCAAACTCCATGTGAATTTTTTAAAGAGAAGGTAAAATGGCCATCAAAAGACATCTTTTGTGACGATTTTATGTTTTGGATTATTTCCCATGATTATGCTATGGATTATTTCCCATAGCCATTAGAGATGCTTATATCTGCTCTATTCTTAAGCTGCATGCTTCTTTTCAGTTAGTTTTGAAATACATTTCATCTAATCTTCAAGGCCGCATTTTTCAAGAACAACATGAAATTATCGATGGCTGTTATTTGATCTTTCCTCGACTTTTGACGTAGGACAGCAGTGGATTATGGGTAAACTGAATTTAGTAGATCTGTGCTAACGGGTATATAGAATTAGCATTCTAATAATACAGTGAGACTCAGGCACTATAGGAATAAGCACCTGGAGATGTCTTTTGATGGCCATTTTACCTTCTCTTTAAAAAATTCACATGGAGTTTGGGGGTGGAAAAAGAGACGAAGGATATAATAAGGAGTATTTCCTAACATCCCAAAGGAAAATAAATGTTTTGTCACTGTCAGAAGCTCTAAAGTAATCTATATGAGTTATAAAATTAAGTCATAGTTCTTATGTGTTCTGCAATATTATAAAAATCACAACTTTTAATATTTAAGATAGAAAATTAAAACCAAGAGAGACTATGTGTATTTTCTTAAATAAAGATCTACTGCTACCATTTCAAATTATCTATTTCCTCTAAATATTTTTTTTAAAATCTGTGCCATAATCTTTCTTCCAACCTCAATTGCACTATGGATAACAGATGAAGGGACAGTTTCAGCTGTTTATGTAAAGCTTTAGCAACTTTTATAAAGATTGCTGGTATAAACAAATATGGTATAGAAAAAATTATGCTCTAGAAAATTCATTCAAGCAAATCTAATATGCAATGCAGCTATTTTAACATTAAACATGATAATAGAGAAATGATCTATTATGTCTTCTCATAATTCTTTATTTTCTACACTCCAGGAAAAACTCAGAGGTACAAATTATTGCTTCTGCGGCTAAGTGAACTTCTGTGCTCATTTCAATCACATATAGACAATGATGTGGAGTTTTAACCTACCCAGTTTTGGGAGTGGATAGTTGATATCAAAGTAATTTTCATAAAAATCAAGTAGCTTCAACGATGCTTCCAAAGCGTAATGGGTTTGACTCCACTTGTCTGGGGATGCATAGATGGACACCTGGAAATGTTGATCAGAAGTGGTTTTTGAATGATAGCTCCTTGGCACAACTCCATTCCTAACAACACTTACCCAAAGAAAGGCAGACTGCATTTTTCAAGAAATTCCGTAAAATATTAAAGCAAACGTCAGTCTTGAGAATTATAAACGATCCTGCATCTTCTGTTACAATTCATTCTCTAGGTGCTAATCTGTAAATTTCAAACTATATTGCCCATTATATTATGAGAGTCTACTTGAACTCATCACTATCATATACTCCAACACTTGAGAACTAGCTTTCCAAAATTATGACTACTAGCACAATTCAAATAAAACATAGTTTTATGAGGTAAGGACGTCTTCAAGAACTTACTGGATCCATCCCTTTCCCCATCTAGCTTACTTTAAATAATTACTCAAAAATGCCCAAATATGTTCACTGACTTCCTCCAAAGTGACTAGCCATTAAATGGAAAGAATAAAGTTCGATTCTGGTTTTCTTGGGTTTAAAGTTTAGTGCTACTTGCCTCTTGTGATCTGCTTGTATGTTCTGAATTAACTGATGTCATTTAGAACTTGTATAGGAAAGATATGTTAATGGCCACCGTGTTTTGGTGGCTTACCAGGCACCATACTAAATGCATACACGTAAACTCTAATTTAATTCATTCCACAACCTTATGAAGTAGCTGCTATTATCTTCATGGAGATTAAGTAACTTCATCCAAGGCACCCATATAAAATACTGTAGAGCTGGGATGTGAATCCAAGGAAGCTGACAGCAACCTGTCCTCTGAAGTGAAGTGCCATCTGACCTCTTACACACATTTATATCTATGCACATATAAACCTATGTGCAGAGATGCCACATATGTAAATAAATACATTGCTCATAATATATCTCTACATATCTGTAGGTATAATATGTATATAAACTGTAATCATTTTATAGCTATATTTCATAAGCATTATTTTATAGTTCTTTGACTATGCTTTTATGTTGATCATTTGGTTCCTCAAGGTAAGGAGTTCTTTTTTTACTTTTATTTTTAATATCTCTACTGATCGGTTTGCAAAAATTTATAAAACAATTACTGGGTATTATAAATTTTTTCAAATAACAGAGACTCTAGAAATTATGAATACCTTTTTTCACTGAGGAAAAAAGTTATAGGAAACAACTGGAAACAATGTGAAAATCTAAAAATAAGGTGCTCATTAAAAAATCCTTATGGTACCTCCATGCAGCATAGTGTTATACAATTATTAATATAGTATTATAGGAAAATATTTAGTGACATTTGATTTTTATTACATATTATGGTAAAAATTAAGTTAAAATAGTCATATATTATTTTGTAAAAAGTATATATATACAGTATATACCATTTCTTTAAATACTGTCATACTGACATGCATAGAAAAATATTTAGAAGATAAATATTAATATTATGTGTAATTATTTCTTGGTAATAGGATTACAAAGTATCATGCTTATTTTACAAATAAGCATGATACTTTGATAATAAGGAAAAAAGCTTAAGAAAATAAAGAAAAGCTCATTGTCCTCTGGACGCTATCCTGGGCTATGTACAAAATTAGATCTCAGTCTCACCTTAATCCCTGATGAGGTTGTCCCACTCACAAACTTGAAATCACAAACTATGTAGGCTACAAGGTATGTACTCATTTTTACAGTAGTTTCAAAATGATCTTCCAAGAGGCCTCCTTCAAGTTCAATTGTCTTAACCTACAGGAAAGAAAAGAATCAGTATTTGAAAACTGGAGTATTTTACAACAATGCCTATGACCTAAGCCAGGTACATTAGAGGAAAGCCTGACATTCTGAAGGACACTTGATGTCCTTATAGGAGATCAATGGCCTCTCATAATATTCTGTAGCCTCTCCTCCCTTGATTTCTTTTATTCCCAGACTTCCTTGAAGACACAATGGACTACTTCTGGAATCTAAAAATTATGCCAAATCTTATTTTGTTGCTTGAAAGCATAAAAGCATTTTAGATGTTTCTACCTTCTTGAAATGCAATAATTTCCAAATTGGCACAAATTTAAGTTCTGCACTTCTAAGGAAAAATATACCAGACAATGACTCCTTTCTCTTTGTTATATAATAAATAAACCTCTGTTGCAGAAGGAAACAAGAAGCAAAACTGTACTAGATGCTTTGCATTATCTTTTAATCCTCTTATTATTTGTATGTGAGGTAGGTGTTATTTCACAGGTGAGGAAACAGAGTCTATGAAATGGTAACTGAATTATCCAAGATCACACGTTGAGCTCTATGGCAAGACCAAGATGTGGATGCGACCATATGACTCTAAAGACATTGCTCATTCTTTCACTCAGTGTGTGACAGCTTGAGTCATAGTCTTATTTTTATCTTTGCTTCATTGATTCAGCAATGAAAGCAGTCAGGCCAAGGAGGTCATTAGTAATTTAAGCTTCTGCCTATGTTCTGAGGAAGCAAAAATTTTAAGCCTACAGACTTGTCAGCTGCATCTATCAAATTCACTGAATAATTACTGAATTTTATCTTCATTTGCTCTGGATAGCTTGTCCCAGAGATGATCTCCACCATTATACAACACCCCTAAATACTGAATGGATCAGATATGGTAACCTGAAAATACCACTTTCTTCAAAGTGATAATAACTCTTAGACTAGCTTGCTCCTACCCTGTCTACCCCCCTTTCCAAGGTGTCAGGCTTGTGGCAGAGCTAACTACAGTTTCTAGAGCATGTTTTATGTGTTTGGTTAAGATTTCAGTTTGCTTTGGCGAGAGATAATAGTTTGAAATATTACCATAAAGTGCCTAGTCTATTTCGGTGACAAATATTTTTGCTATTAAATTCTATAGAATTTATATGGATTTCTATCAAAAAAATCAATTTGTAAGTTCCAATAAAGCAGAAAACACTGACCAAATACTCTAAGAAAGTTAGCAATATATATAGGGCTGTAAATTTTACCTCTGTCCAGCAAATTAATTTTGCCCAACAATAATCTTTTTATTTATGAGCCTGATTCAACCACAGTTCTATGGGTACATACTCCTAGCAGAAGAGAGGGTTATGGTGGGGCCCGGGGAGAGGGCATTATGATTGCAGTCTTCTGACCAAACTCCAAAACCATTTAGTCAAGTGTGTGAAGGGGTGAAGGGAAAAAGAGGCAAGGCTGTAGTATTATGGGGAAATGAGAGTCCGTGACACTAGACAGCTGGTGGCAGAGATGGTTAGGAGACAGATGGGCATTCCCTCTAATCTACATCCCCCTTTCGCCCCCCACCGCCCATGATAAAAATGAAGCCCTTGGAGGCTAAATTTTGTTCAGGAACCTGGAGCAACCTTTGTAGACTAACAGTGCCTTAAATTGAGGTGTATAGGTTGTTAGCGTAAGTTCATCCAGGATGGTGATATAAGGTCCAAGTATAAAACACTTGTTGCTAGTTAAAGATTTCACTGTTTTCTTAATATTGACAGGACTCTACTTGCACATAGCAAGTGTTGCCAGCAGGTATATTTTCCTTTAAAGAATTAAGAGGACAAAGACGTGCCCAAAAGATATGCTGTCTCTACTAGTACTTGGCTGGCCACCTCACTTCTCTTAATTTTGTATTCTTAACTTAAAAAATTGAGAACTTAGTATGTGTTGCTTCACCCCACCAGTCCATAACCCATCTTAAGTGCTGCAGCTATTATCCAGAGAGCATGATTGTAGCATTAGTTCAGTTTTCCTTTTTTGGCCAGCCTTGAAAGCCCGGCTGGGTATGTAAATGAGAAGCAGACGGCTAGGCCAGTATTCGCTAATAACGGTGTGATCCAGACAACTGGTCTGGTCAACTGAGGCAATGCAAAGATTCAAAGTTCGTATAAAGTATTTGCAAAGTGTTCACTTATTTTTTCTAAATATGAGAAGTATTGGAGGTTTCTAAAGATAGAAATTTAAATTCTAATATAACAAAATGTCAATTTATGTTTGCATCTCATTTTAATTAAAAGGCTTTATGAACTGTATTTTCACTTTACCCTCCATGATTATTCATATGAACAAATCTATTAATAAAGAGCTGCCAGGAAAGGGACTGAACTACTCTGAAATGAACATGCTATTGAAGAGAAGACTTTGAGTTAAGGTAGCAGATCGTTTTTACCTAAAAATGAGAGGGACAATTAAATTGCTATCTTTACGGTATTGGAAAAACTATGGGATATGTGTCACATAGAATGTTGTCACTTTCCCCCTTGATCTGCTCTGCCAGTGTTTCAGAGCAAATATTGTTTCTAACATTAAACAGAAATCTGGGGGAATTCAGTGTCTAGCTTATCAACTCATTTCTCCCTTTCATCCACGGAGGCAAGTCACTGTGCAGGGTAGAGAGGAAAAGCAGGTAGGGCCACTTGCCGGCTTACTGTGACCCGGCTGCTTTCTGTGCTGCTCCTCCTACTGAAGCGCTTTCAGAAGAGACTCTATTTTTGTCCTACTTTCCAAGCAACAGTGGAGAAATGGTTTACATTTTGTTCAACAGCACAAATGGTAAGCACATCATTAGTGAGGAAATATTAAATGAAGTTCAGGGTCTACTGTATCTTTCAGAGTCTTCGCATTTTGAATATAAATGTGAGCCAAATAAAAGTGTTCAAAGATCTCTTCCCATTAAAAAAAAAGTATATAACCACAATAAATAATTTTTATAAATAATTTTAAGAACTGCTTATGGAACTTAAAAAAATAAAAAGGATTTCTTCTTTCCAGCACGGAAGGCCAGATCAGAAATTCCAAGGGGGCCCTTATCCCTCCTAATTTGGTCCCTGGACTCGTAGCAGTAGCATCACCTGGGAGCTTGTTAAAAAGGCAGAATTTTGGGCCTCACCCCAAGACTGACTGAATCAGAACCTAAATTTTAACAGAGTCCTAAGATGACTCATCTAAACATTAAAGTTTGAGAAGTGCTGCTCTATATGATTTCATCATTGGCCAAGTACCCCTGATTTAAAAGAATAATGTTTCCATATAAACACAAAGAAACTCTAAATCTCTTTAAAAAACAAAACAAAACAAAACCTCTTGTGTGACAATTCCCCAGAGTGATGTTAAAAAATCTAGAAGGATTAAGTTTGTTACATACTATGTAGATAGATAAAACAAAGTAATAGCTTAAGCCCTGAAAACAAAGGAAATATTTTTAAAAATAACACAACGAAGACCAAAGCTCAACTGGAGAATGATTCTCCAATGTTTCTGAAAGTGGCAGTACCTTTGGCATGTTGGATAGTGCAATGTGTCCACTTTCTCTTCTTATCTTGATTGAAAAGTTGGCTTTGAACGAAGGTTCATCAAAGCAAGGGAAAGCCATTCGTGCATCAGTTGGCTCAAAATCTGTTACTGCAACTGTTCTGTGAAAAGAAGAAGTACCCCCAGCAAAAATACACAAGTGAAACCAAGAAAAGAAATAAATGTGTACCTTCAGAACACAGCTTATCAAACCTAGAGGTGACATACTTGATGTCTCACACTATAATCTTAGAGAATTCAGGCTTCCTTTTTGAAAAAAAAAAAAGGTAAAATTTTGTTTAATAGCTGCCAACTGGGAATAATGCACGACGATGGGCACTCTACTTATATGATCGTCATACTCATCACAGACGTGAATATTAAGGCTCAGAGAATTGGAGTGACCTTTCCAGGATCCTTAGCTAGTAAATGGCTGAGGTAGGCATGCATGCCCAGTCAATTTCAGGGCAAAACTGACCAGGAAATTAGTAGTTCAGCCTGTGGGGACCTCAATCAGATGTCTGAACAATTGTGCATATGGGAAATGTCTTAGGGTATGTTCCTAGGAAGCAGACCCTGATTCATTCAGAACAGGCTACCAAGAGAAAAGGGAATGAGAGAAGCAAAACAGGGAAGAGGAAGAAGCCAGACCAGGTCCCAGCTTCAGCCTGTTTCCCAGGGGGCTCTGGAATAGAAGCCCCATCTTCAAATTTTCCTCTACTGCAAGCAAGAAACTGAGTTTTCATATTCCTATATCATGGTTGGCTAGGGGTCTCCATGGGGGACCTAAGACCCAAAACAATTCTAGCTCCCCCTGCCTACTGGCACAGCAGCTCCAGTCTTTAGACTATAAGAGGTAGATAGATACTCTGACAAATCTCTATATCACATCACCTTACTACTGCCTAAAATAGTATAACTACAGGTTTATCATTTGGATTTAAAACTTCAATTATAAAGCACAGCTGGAGAGCAGATTTTGATTGGAGAAGAAGGGGAGAATAGGAAATCTCAAGGGTCAGAAAAAGGGTGAGAAAAGACAGGAGGGAAAAAAGAGAAGCTGTCAGGATAATTTTTCTTCTATTTGCTTTATTCCTGTAATTCAGACTGGAAAAACGAGGCTGAGAATCTAAATGATTTGCTTGGGGCCTCAGGGTTTTATTTGGATTTTGGTAACAGGTGCTGCAAATGTAAAGGAATTCCAAGTGGCTGGAGTAGTTTTCACTAACAAGAAATTTTGATTATAGTAAGTCTATATGGAAAAGCAAGAAAATTAAGATTTTCTTTGCTACTTAAACATGATTAATTTTATTTCCACATGCAATGTAGTGACTTCCTATTTCTCAAAGAACTATTGTTGACTTAATTATTTTTGTATTTTAGGTTTAGTTGCCCGTGTGCGTGTGTGTGTGTGTGTGTGTGTGTGTGTAGAGAGAGAGAAAGAGAGAGAGAGAGAGAGAGAGAGAGAAGATTCTGTTGATATTGTCTCTTAAATAATCCTACATGTTAGACCTACTAGTATGAGGATGAGGAGAGCTGACTAATTAATCATAACAAGAGTCAAAAATAGCCTGCAGCTAATCATGAGAGGCATGCTGGAAGTCCTCCAGCTCTTACACCCAAAAATCTCCCCCTCAAGTCTCCCACATCTCCAAAATGATGTCTTTAAAAAGTATTTCCTTTGAGTAGAGACTTTGTGACTTGAAAAAAAATGAAAAGAAAGTCAGGACTGGTCACATAGTGCCTTAGAAGAAGTTGAAAAGTTTTCTATTCAGTACTATGCTGGACCTGAGGACAGGCCCCATAGAACTGAAACTGCAATGAGGGGGAAAGAGATGGGATTGGGGAAGGGCTGTTTCAAGTGGACTGCTGGGGCTGAGGGGTGTGTTCGTGAGCCCCAAGCCGGCAGTACCTAAGTTGGGGAAGGAAAGAGGAGGTATGTAGCAGGCGCTGCTAAAGTTGCCTACTAACATTTATTCCCCTTCTGCAGTTCCAGTGGCATCCTGGTTTTGTTCAGGAAGACAATGTATCCAGATAAACAAATACTTCTTTAAACTCCCTTGCAGCTTGATGTGTTGGACTAGTTGTGATCTAGTTGAAGTCATTGGGTGGGAAAGCTTTGTACAAGGAGTCAGACTCAGCTGAAATATTTCCTTTTGCCTTTTTCTCTCCCCCTTTTTCTTGCCTGGAATGTGAACTTGATGCCTAGAGGTACAAAAAATCATGGTTGAGCAGAAAGATACAAAGGGCCTGAGTCCTGGATAACACTGAGAAGCATTGTAGCAAGCCTGCACTGCCCTGCTCCTGGACTTGCTGTCGCATAAGAAAAATGACTCCGTGTGTGTTAAGCCATCGTGTTTGGGTTTTTTCTAACTGGCAATTGAATACAACTGATAAAAGATGGAATAGCCCTGAAAGCAGGACTCTCTTCCTTCCCAGATGGTCCTTAGCACTGCACAACCAAATCATCCACTCTGATTCCTCTCTTTCTCTCACTTCACAAAACCAATATGTCAGCAAATTCTGCCTGTTTTATCCTCCAAAAGAAATGCCAAGTTCAATCACTTCATTCGACAAGCACCACCACTACCCGACACTAGCCATAATCATGTCTTGTCTGAACTGTTGCAATGATTCCTAAATGATTACTCTTCTAATTTTTCCTCTCTATATCAGATCCTCAACATACACTTGGTCTTTATAAACACAGATCTGGTCAAAGCATTTCAATGACTTCCCGTTGCACTTGAGTAAAAGCCTAAACTCCTTGCAAGAGGCTTTAAGTCTCTGCATGATCTGATCTCTTTAAACTACTTCTGTCTCTTGCTCATGCTCTTCAAGCCACACTGACCTTTTTATCTCAATTGGTCCTGCCTTACAGCCTTTGCACTTGCTGCTTCCTTTGCTGGGGACACTTTGTCCTAAGATGTCCTCATGATTGTCTCTTTAAAAAAGAAAAAGTTAGGTCTCAGTTTAAACACACCTCCTTGACAAGGACTTCACTGACATCTCAGCTAAATTAGTGCCAATCTCCAGCTACATTAGGTACTCTCTATTACAGCACCTTTTTTCTATTTCCTTCATAGCATTTATTATTTACCTGGTCCAAATCTCACCATTACTCATTCAAAGTGTAGAACAGTGCCAGGCACATAGTATATGCTCAATAAATGTGAGCTGATTTAATAGACCGTGTTTCTCAGTTCTCCAAACACACTTGTTCCTGCCTCCTAGATTTGAGTGATGCTATTTCCTGGGCCACCTACATACTTTCATTTCCTCTTAACCCAAATCTCACATTTTCTCTGGTCTCAGATCAAGGCTCATCTCCTTTGAGAAGCCTTCCCTATTTTAGCTCTCTCTGCATTGACCATCCATTTTTAGAGCACACAAACATGTCTGTCTTATCACACTCACATACTGGCCTCTCCTCCAAGTTATTCTCCCTTCAGCTGTTTATGCCTCTGCATGCTGTCTTCCCAGGTTGACTGTGACTTTCCTAAAAAATGATGGAGCTTTTCCTTCTTCCTAGTTTGCCACAGTTTATTGGGCTTTTAATAAGCGACTGCTGAAGCATGCTCCTGGCAAAGAGATGTAACACATAAGGAAAATATCACGAGAGACTGTAAACAGCTGGAACAATGTCTTACCTTGTTTCACCACCAAGAGTTCTGTATGTGCTTTTATAAAACCCTTCAAAATTATCAGCTAGCTTGGCCTGGAAGTCAATTGCCACATGGTATCTCAGGTCAGCCATGAGTTTCTCTGGAACCAGCAGTGCAATTTGTTGATAAGCAGGATAACTCAAAACATTTAGCTTTTTCCCGGGTTTCCTGTATCTCAAATCTTCCTCTGAATGAAGGATGGCATTCATGATTTCAAGATCTTTGCTGTGCAAGATGATAAATTCAGTGGCATCTCTGACTAAGACTTCGATCATCTCAGATGCAACAAAGTCCAGGGAGGTGAGATTTGGATGGACTAAAAGGTCATAGTGGAGGGGAATGACCATCTTGGGGAGCCTTAGCTCATGCCAAGGAAATGGTTCCCCATTCGTGGCTACTGGGAAAGCCCCAGGGTCCTTATTGAACTGGTCACTAGATGGCATTGAGAACTGAGAACAAATACATATTTTAAGCAGGATGATTGCTGAGCAGTAAAGTCCTATGGAAATACTAAACATTTGTTTTCTGAGTAGATTAACCATTGTAGAAGAATGGAATACTTAATCTATTCTCCAGGAAACAAGTTACTGTCCAGGCTAAATCTCATAGTTCTTCATAGCACCGTACTGGCTCCAGCGATGTCTCACAGGATCTGAACAATGTTTTAATAAACTGATTTAATCTAAAAGAAAAGAAAAAAACATTTACTGCATAAAGGAAAAGATTTCAACTTGTAAATATAAACTTAAGAAAAAAATAAGATGTATGTGAATGGGGAAAACATGCTCTCTGTAAGAATCAGGCCAAATATCCACAAAATAAAGTGGAAATTGAGCTATCATCTGGTTATTACACATAAAAATTCTTTAGAGCTCAAATGAAAGAATTCTGCCTTAAAATTGTATGTAACAAATCCCCTCTATTACTGTGTAATGAGTAGAAG
>NW_006436298.1:25785366-25815371 GCF_000325575.1 Pteropus alecto | reverse complement strand
TGTTGAATGTTTCTAACATTTGGCTGCATCATTCTAAGAGTATCCTGAGCACCTGAAAGTGAACTGCATAGTTATCTCTATTTTTGTCTTAATAAGTCACAAATAATACTCCATATTCTTTGTATACAAGATATTATTATCATTAATGGCATCGAACTTTACCTCTTTCAATAAATAACATCATCTGAATGGCCTTATTATTGCTGCTGGTATAAAGGATGCTGGTCAAGCTAGATGTTTATCTTCAGATTATTTCTAATATATCAAAAGCTATGGAAATAAAATTTGTGTTTATAACTTTCTGAGGATATTTAAAAAATTATTTTGGTCCTCTTCACCTTAGGCTACCTTTGAAAACATGACTTAAACTGAATTCACTGCCTCTGTAAATAGAACCAAGATGATTTCTTCTTATTAGAAGGTAAAGCTACCAAACATATGAGATTAGGGCAAATGATATAGTTAATATAGGTGAGTCGACTCTGACTCCCACCCTGCCACCTGCCTCTACCTATCTCCTCCCTGCTCCAACTTAAACCCATGAATAGTTTCCTTTCCTCTTTTTTTTTATCATTAACAAGTTCTTCAGAATTAATTATCTGAACAATTACTTCAATTTTCCAATTTGCAATATTAATACAGATCAACAGGTATTGTTAAAGGACCACAGAAAAATAAGAATAAAATAATTGTTAAATAATGATATTTCCCTCTTTCTTAGACAAGCATGAAATTATGGCTACCAAATCTCAATGTTTTAGGAACCTCTGATACATAAAACTAAAATTGGTCTATTAGCTCGAATTTCTGATGGTTTGAAAAATGAAATTGCTTATTTGTTAGGTCCTGGGCTTGGGAATCAGAGTGCCTGGTTTCCAATACTAGCTCATCCACACCTGATTTTTTTGAGCATTAGTTTTCTGACCTATAAAATAATGTAATAATTATACCACTCTCACAATGAAAGGCTTAAATGAAATAATTCGTGTGAAGAATTAGTCACAGAACAGGAACTAGCATATAGCAAGCATGTAATGAATGTTAAATATTACATTATTGTGGTTATTACTACTTGCATTCTCTTGCCTAAATTTGGAAGTATTTCTGTCCGAACTTGCAGCAGACACACCCCAAGAAAAGTGTATATATATATATTTTTTTATAAGAATGAAAAGTAAAGGCCTTGATATTCATTCACAAGAGCCTTTAACTTTAGAACCAGTAAGGACTTTAAAGGCCAGATAAGGAAACCGAGGGGGAGTAACTTTCCCAAAATCACACAGGAAGTTTGAAGCAGAGTCGGGACTAAAATGTAGTTCTTTGACCCTTGGTCTAAGGGACTTTTCCAACATGCTACACTGTCCCTTCAGTGACACCGCAATAAACAAAACATCCTGGGATTGAAGTCCCAAGAATTGCAGCAAATATTTGGGAAAGGCTAAAAGATTTCCAAAATAGAGAGAGTCGGTTAAGCAGAATGATTTTTAAGTCAAGTCTCATCTTTAACTGCACACACTTTTTAATACAGTAATGTCAGATTCACTCCCTTTCTCCAGAGCCTCACTTTCGATTACCAGACTTCCTCAATACAGCAGTTTTACAGCTTAAGTTATAGCCATTATTCTCACCGAAAATTTTTAATTTAAAGATAAATTCAAGAGAAATGTTAATGTGTTACCTTCATCCACGCGGTTGCAGCTTTGAATGGAGGGGAATGCATTTTCGCTTTCACTTTCCGTTTGGTAAGGCTCAGAACTTTGCATACTTCCTGATTATAGCACTAGCTGGTTCCTTATCACGTAGGTATAAATAAAGCTTAGCACAAAAGGTTTAGTTGAGGAAGCACAAGAAACCAACAAGTGGCTTCAGAGTAAAAGCCACACCATGGCAAGTCAGTAAATGCCAGACCAGCATTTCAGTAGCTGCCACTCCTGATGTTCTATCTTTCCCCTTCCTTATCCTCATGTGTAAAACCTCAGAAGCTTGTGTTTTAGTGCCAAGTTATTTTAAGACATAGTCTTGAATCCTTTGCTACACTGTGCCCTTATTGCAATTCAGTCTGACCTCTGTCCATCCACTCTTGAAAAAGTAACTCCAAGACTACCGATGGCCTCCCAGTCAGCTTCTACAGCTTATCAGAGGAGAGCATCCTTAGCTTTTCCATGTCTGTAACTTCTTGCATCTTGGACATAAAGGAATTGTACCTCACCCCTGTCTTTCCATTTCTTTTTATCCACCAGGTTGAGGTGGTGTCTTCTTTCACACCTTAAATATGGACCTTCCACCTCTGCCCTCTGCTCTTTACTTTTTCTCTCGAAGAATATGTTCAAGTGCAGATATTTCTCATTTATCCTCATTTATCCCACATTTCTCTCTCCTAATTTCTCCTTCCAGGGCACTGCTGATGCAATTCCAGCAGCCTGATGGACTGTGTTTACATGGATGAGCTGCTGACATTTCAATGTCTTCTTTCCCCAGATCAGCGTATTTTGCTTTAACTTCATCTGTTTCAAGCCTTCCTCCATGAGCTATGATTGGACCGTACAATTACTCGATTCTGCACCAGTTTCTTACTAAGTCCTCTTAGTTCTTCTTTTTTATTCTCCTTTTATCCAGCTTTAAAAAAATTCCCATAGTCATTAGAGTAGTCCAAGTCCTCATCACTCCTCACAATGACCTTCAAACAAGTCTTGCTGCATTCTCAAGGCTTAACCCTGCAGGTAATTTGCATGGTACCAGCAAATCCATCTTTTCCACTGCTGCTTGATCATGCCACTCCTCGGCTCAAAGTCTTTCCAAGGGTCTCCTCTGTGCACACAGAGACGCAGGTCCTGTGTGGAGACTGTGGACTGCAGACTGGCAGTATATGTGCCCCATGAACCCTCTCATGCTCTATCTTGTTGTTTTGTTTAGATCCTAGTTTCTTAAAGGGAAATGCATCCATACACATGTAGTTCTCGAATGAAATTCGTAAGCATGGCTTTTATTGTTTTACAGACTCTTTTTCATACACTGGTGTCACATGCCTTGCACTGCTGTACCATTTGAGTTTTCAAACTGTGCTTTGGCTCAACATTCAAATGCTGCCATGATCAGGTCTTAGTTAATTCTCAAGTTTTAATTCCTTTTCTATTTCTATATTTTATTATTTCAAACTAGATAAACAACTCAATAAAGAAGAAGTAGCAAAAAGGAGGAAGGTAGCCAATATGTATGGCCAGGGACACAAGACTGAGTGAGGTCCCTTAGAATGGCATTTTGTGAAGTTACAGGGGCACCATGGAGTGGATGGGAAATGGGTGAGTGGGGAAAAGGGGACAAAGGAGAGGAAGCCAATTCTTAGGAATCTAATTCTGCAGCAGGAGAGGGAAAGGATAAAGGAGGTGTAGGAAGCTAGGTGTAGCTCTGCAACATTCCTTGTCACAAGACCCAGCCTGGCTGTGAGTGTGTCTGTGTCTGTGTGTTTGCGAGTTCTCAGAATTCTCTCCTGCCCTTTAGAACAGAAGTGATGGCGGAGAATGAGGAAACAGAGTGATCGAATTGAGCTATAGAATCATAGAAGAAAAAGTAGGAGAGGATCCAGGTGACTTCATAACTTATTATTTAAAATTGTTTCTCACCAAAGGGATTTCCAATTTTTTTTTCCTGATAAGAGAATAAATTTTGAGATGTTCATTGCTTAAGGAATTTACATGTCTCACTCTTTTGCTTCATCCTGGTCTTCTGAACTGTTTCTTGCTCAGAAAGACTCCCCTTATTGGTTTCCATCTAAAACAGTAGCACTCTTCCCTAAATCTACCCCTACCATCACCCAGTGTCTATCTCCTTAGCCTGCTTTGTTTTTTACTTCTTAGCACTTACCGATTCCTGATACTTCACTATATCTTTATTTATGTATCTATCTCCCACTAGAACATAAACTCCTTGCTGGTGGGGAATTTGTCTGCTTTGCTCACCACCTAGTGCTTATATCCTAGAGGAGCGCCTGACATATAAGAGACTCTCAAAAATATTTGCTGAATGGGTGAATGAATTTTCAATATTTTAAGCTTTTTCTTTTTTTCTTTTTAGATTTCCTACACTTGCTCCATACTTCAGGCTAATCAGAGCAATTTTCATTTCCAGGTGAGCCTCGCATTTCTTCATCTTTACTGAAGTTGCCACTCTATGTGCAATAAATCTCTCTCAGTGTCCCCCCTGTGTAAACCTACCATCACAAGGCAAATGTCTCCTTCAGGAAGCCACCTTGGAAATGACACATACTTCCTTTCCAATCCTTAACTGTAGGTATTTGTTTAGTCATTTCTGGTCCATATCTTATGCTAACATGTTTATGCTTTATATTCTTCCTTTAATTATCAATTCCTGAAGGCTAGGTACCAAACACCAGGCCTTCACCTCTTTCCGGCACTTCTCAGAGCGTTGTGCACCTCATAGGCCCTAAGCAAACCGGCAAGAATGAATGAATTAAAATAAATTTTCCAAAAAGTTAAAACTGACTTATTTGATAAAATGTTCAAAGATTTTTACTAATTTTAATGGAAATAGTTCTCAAATATATTACAAATATTTTCATCTCCTTCGGGTGTTCTCTACAGATTTAAATTTTAGTGACTCAAGTTTATTTTATTTCAAACAGTTCAGAATTGAACTTAAAGTTGTCGTCTTAATATTGGTCACTTCTTCATCTCTAAATTAGAAGCAATAATACTTTCTTTAATTATTATAGAGGATTATTATCAATCTCAGAATGAATTTGAGATATTACATATGTGAAAACAGTTTGTAAATGTATTATAAACTTTAAAGTTGTATACATGTATTGGTTTCCTCTACATGAATAATCATCACTAATTATTATGCTACGTTGTAATAAAATGCTGCTCTTGAGGCATATGAGATATAATAAATAACCCCATGTTACTGTATATTTTTGAATTCCGTGGGTACTATACAAAGTTTATTCCAGTTTCTCCATTATTATCAAATGTGTATTTACTTTCTGCTGTTACCTCAACTAGTCCCAATCACTACCCTAGAGCTTTTTTAAGATCGTTCCTTCTAATGTGCTGCAAGCTGACAAATTAGCAAACAAATCTAGTTGGACATGATTTCAGGCACTCAGATACCTTAAAATTTATTTCCTAATGCTGCATGTGGTGGTAGCATTGCAGGTGGTGAGATTTCAAGATAAACAAAATGATAAATAGCCTCCTAACAAATTAAACATTACTGAATCTCCTTCTCCCTTTTTGCTGTTGAATTTATCCTCTTAATATAAGCACGATTGCCTTTGTCCCTGCCAGATGCTATCATTCTGAATACCCTGCTAGCTTACAGTTTTAGAAACCACTTCCTCTTCTTTTTTTTCCCATTCCTTTTCAAAAGGATCTCTAAAAATCTATTAAAAGTATTTCACAGAATTATTGCTCAGCTTCTGACATTTTCAAATAAAATAGAGGCAGAGTCTATAATATGGTTTAAATTTTTTTTTTAATAAAAAAAGTAAATTTCTGAAAGTACAAAGACCCAGGTCCTATGCAAAATATGGCAGGGGGTAGAACTCACCCAGCAAATGCATTCTATAGCTCCTTTTAAACTCATTCAGTTTCAGCAGAAAGTTAAAACAATATAATGTCAGAATTTTAAGTCAGTAACTGACAGGAAGATGGTTTTTCAAACATTGATATCTTTAGCATGGCTTCCACAACATTCGCTAAAAATAAAAACAGAAGAATGCAACAATAAAAATCTCAGATTGTTAATGTAGGACAAAATATTAAGCAAACCTAACATTAGACAACTGAAATTGTAACCTACCACATTTAAAAAATTTATTTCATAGTTAAATGAAAAATTCTGGAGCTTCTGTCATTTTCCAATTAAAGGTTACTTATATAACTGGTGACACTTTCTCAAACAGAAAAAAATGGTTACGAAATAAATCAGAATGATTCTGAACTTGTTAAATACTTTATCTTGAAGGGAAATTTTTATGCTTCCAACTGATAAAACAGGCTGATTAAACTGAATGGGTATTACTTGGCTTCCCATTACTGTAAGATTTAGCTTAAAAGTCTGTAAGAACTTCCACTCTGGCCAAGATAGGGTAGGGATTGGGATTTATCTTCTCACTTGAAACAACCAGAACAATGGACAAAAGACTGTGTAAGGCCAGGAAAATCAGGCATCTGAAGGCAGCGATCTCTGAAGAGAGAAATGTTGAGTGAGCTAATCCCTAACTCTTACCTAGGAGGAAATAGAGGCTTTCTCTTTCTACTGATGTCTCTTGTCTGAAGCCAATACTTGCTATAAAACTAGTCAGTGTAAGTAGGGGACGATGGGTATATCTTTTTAAACAAAGAGTTACTAACAGGAGAAGTCATGGGTTATACTCTTAAGGCCATTTATGAGCATTTTAACACTTAGCTCTCTGAATTTCACTGAAATTAGCAAAATAGACTGGTCGCTTTACTCTCAGAGCAAAGCAACTTTGAGCAACCTTAAGATAAGGATTTCAAATTTCACACCAGTGTCATCTGATGACCGAATAGAACAAATTCTCCTTGAAAGGAGAGCAAAAGTATCGGGAGCTTCATCTAGTGGTGACAAGTTTAACTGCAAAGAGTCATGTGTCACAGGACTAGCCCTTTATGCAAACACACATCCTATGGCAAATCATACAAATCTCAAAAGCAATTAGACACGTTCGTGTAATACACAACCCAGACCTAAGATAATCCAATTTATAGGTAGGCTTAGATGTCTGATAAGTAAAATTTAGGGGTCAAACTCATAGGATTGCATTACTAAATCTAATTTGGATGCTTGAAAACTGTCCCTTGGAAGTATGGCCTTCACTGTGTCAGTGGGGACATTAGAAATGGAGGAATTGCCCCACCCCTCCAAACATGTCCTGGTTGGGTGCTTTCAAGTTAATCACATTTTTTAAATAAAAAAATTTCTACGAGATGCATATTTTGAGTGATTTTTCTGTGTCTGTAAGAATATTCACAGACCTTTCTCATTATTTGGATAAAAATGTTATTTGTTTAGAAGATAAAAGGGGCATTGAGGACTTCACATATCAGTTGAAGGGGAAAAAAACCAGCATTCCATTAGGGACCAAACCCTCATCATGCCAATTTTACCTGTTAATTATTTACTAAAAGTCCATAGAAAGAATTCCAGAAAGAGAGAGCAGAAAAGGTAAAAAACTAAAATAAAATAATAACTTTAATCCAGGATTTTTTCTTAATGTTTTTAGCTCTCTGCTCAATTCCCAAATGTCTTTCAAATTTCCTTAGATTTGCATAAGTCTACTAATAAAATTCCCTCTGAACACATAAATATTTCTATAAGGTAAACCTTTGATAAGAAAATATTTATAGTTTAACCTACACTTAAGGAAGTCACTTTGAAAAAAAACAGTATCGTTCCCTTGTTCAACCTATCAAATCCTTTCAGTGTTTTAAGGAAATTACTACTGAACTTCCATATTTAAGAGATGCAGATCCAATGTATTAGATACAATATAGTTGACAGAAATGCAGAATTCCTTTTCAAAACATTGTATCTCCCCCCAAGCATTTATATAAGTCTCTTGTATAATTAATTGATTCTTAGCATTTGCTTTATAATTATATTTTGTGTGGGAGGGGGGAAACTTAAACCCTTCTACCACAGCTGAAATAAGATGTCTGTTTATCATGCGATAGAACATTTCTGTGCAATTTGTACCAAACTGATGCATACAAATGCAGTGAATCTGGGACTTTTCCACTATCACTTTTCTGTATTAAGAAAGATGTCATTTTCAATGTGCATTCATTTTCCTTGAAGTGCTCAGAACATTGAGTGTTACTGTTAGAGAAAAAGGAAGCATCTGTTTGCCAATCTAAGGGCAAACATAAAGACACAGGTTTGACATAGTTCACATAATTTAAATAGCATAAGGGCAAACATAAAGACACACAGGTTTGATATAGTTCGCATTATTTAAATAGTATTCAGTTCAGCTATTGTATTAATAATAAGACAATCTTATTGCTTTCGAAGGTAACAGTTTTGAATTACCATCAAACCTTACTTAAATATAGGTGAAAGTGGCAACATTATTCACTTCACAGATGTCGACTGTGTATCCATTTTGGCAAACTGCCATATTAGATGCTGCCAGAGGATGACACAACTCTTGCCCCTTTTGGAAGCATCTCCTGTGCATGTAAATTTGAATATGTGTGTGAATGTATACGCCGTTTCAAATTCACCATAATATATGCACATAGTAAAAAAAATCAAATAGTAGAAAAGTTACAACGAAAACAACTTCTTCCTACTTCCAGTCACACCTCCCAGAAGCAACCATTTGTAAGCTTTTCTGTTATGTTTTCTGATGGTTATTTCCCTAATTCTAAACAATATTTTGAACCACTATACCATAAAATAGGGTCTATTGACTCCCTGGTTTTAAATATGAAGATTCAGTTCATTTTTGCTCGCCTCAATTTCCCCTTCTATTCCAAGTTTTTATGGTTTTAGCGCCTCTGTTATCTTTATACAATACATGTAAACTTTGTTTTCTGATTCCATAAACTTTAGACAATATATCTTAATGCTGAAATATGTAAAATAACAATGACTAAAATTTATTGGGTATTTACTATATGCCAGACACAGTTCTAAGCTTTTCACATTAATTACCTTATTTAATCTTTACAGCAACACTATGAGATATCATTTCTAATTTACAAATGAGAAAACTAAGGCACGAGGGGTAGGGGATGACTTGCCTAAGATAACAAAGTCAATTAAGTGGCAGAGGGACCAGAAAGTCTGATTCCAGACCCACGAAACTCCACTGCCTCCCAATGGGAGGATTAGTATCACCCTAAGTCTCCTCCCCACTTCCACTCCTATCTTCTATCCACCAGACCTTTGCTTTTATAGTGTTAAGATAAATAATATTTATAATATGTCATAGAACAATATTTAAATCTGTTGTTTCTTTATAGATCATTTCTAAAGGTTGAAAATCAATAAGTATACTTACATATTGTGACTATGTAAATATTTCCAGGAGAAATGTGCCAAGTTTAAATTTTCTTATCTATCTCCCCAAATATTGAAGTCCTTTCTTTACTCATTTTCAATTCCTTTCTTCCTTTAATGCTCAAGAAACATTTTTGAAAGGTTACTAAGTGTTAGGCATTGGGAAGGGGAGATGAATACAATGAGAAATACAATGTTGTCTAACCCATGTCTCTGCCCTTAAAATTTATAGTACAGAATTTACAGTATACCTGGCATCAAGGAAGGATTTGGGAAGAAGAAAGAACAAAAACTGAGCCTTAAAGAATGATGAGAATTCGAAAAGGGGAAGAGGGCACATGAAGAAATGATACTACAGGACCAAAGCGACTGAGATTAGATTTTTTTTTTTTTTAGATGAGATTTCTAAGTTGCCTGCTTCAAATCAGGGGCTTGCAGTAGACAGGAATGACAGCTGTGATTAGATTCTGATCATTCATGACTTAAAGAACTGATAAGAGGATGTGAGGGCAACCTGGCTATGACATCTGTTTCCCCACTGATTGCCAGGGTTGATTTGGCTGATCTGGCTGGCTAGGCAAGTGTCCTCTTCCTCAGGCACCACTCCAGGTGCGTCCCGCCCGAAGCTGCATGCTCTGTCAAAGAGGACGACCTTCCCCTATAGAGGAGAGGACTGTTCTTCCGTCAAGGGTATAGGAGTAGTTACGCTCCCCTGCTAGAACCTCCAAAAAGCTCTCAAGAACTGGTAAGAATTTCCACATAGAAATTAGTGGATGATTAGAAATATGAGCAGGAATTCATGAAAAAAATTCAGGATTGGAAATCACATAAAATGGCAATAAAGTCATGACAGTAGAAGATTCTGAAAAGAAAAAAGTACAGATCAAGAAGAGGAAGGAACATTTAGAAGAACAAAGAGAAACAAGCTAAAGAAGGCCTACAGGAACTATTATCTACAACTCCCACTCTGGGACATCTTAATAATAAACTTCATTCCTTTTTATGCATGAAAATAAAGAAAGTGCTTTACGAGTTTTAACTCAAAAACACAGAGATCGTCATAGACCTATAGGATATTATAGTCAGGAATTAGACCCAGTAGCCAAAGGACTCCCTGCTTGTGTGACAGTCATCTCTGCTACAGCCATGTTATGCAAACAAACACAAAAAATAATTATGGGCTCTAGCCTTCCAGCTCTGTCCAGGGCATTCTCCATGTTACTATACAGCTAGAGTGACATTGAGGCACAGATTGTCCCCATTCTGGAAAGATATGAGCAGGGAACCCTTTACCTACAGAAGAGAACATCCCTCCTGGTTTAGCCAATTTTGTATCACAGAGCAGTCTGGAAGCCCGAGGCAGCACTCTAGCCAACAGAAGTGTTCCCTCAACTCAACATGTACTCGCAGAAGAGCGGCTTGTTGGGAATGTGAACCTGGAGCTTGGTTCACTGGTGTGCTTGTTCCCTGTGTCTCTGATTGGTTATTTGCCCATGCGAAAGAGAGCCCAAGTATAGTCTGCAAGACACAAGAAGAATGCTCCTGTGTGGTTCAGAGACCAAATTTAGCAAACATCTAATGCCTAATAAGCCAGGCCCTGTGCTAGTCACTGGGGATACAGAGATGAATAGAGCACATCTGTTGCCCACAATGTTTGAGAGGGGGCTGGTCTAACATGAGTTTCACCTTTTTTATTTCTAAGTGCAGCAGCCTGTAACATGTTTTGAAGGAACAATCTTCAGAGCCAGGCTTCTTGGTATTTTTTTTGTGGCAGATATTGTCTGATTTGTGTGTGCATATGAACCAAGGACTTGGGGAAGTTTTAAAATGATGATTATCTTGCTATCATTCCCACATCGTTGTTCTTTGTTTTCTCACTTTTATTCCCTTGCTAGTTTTCTATTCTGGGCATAAAATATTAGCTATATTGACTATTTATATACCATAATTAATCTAAGTTAGAGGGTTCTCTGGGCTCTATTAAAGCAGCATGTATAACAGGTGAAATGCTGGCATGGGTGGCCATGCAATATAAATCTATTTAACTTTATTATTGAAGACAAATACTGTCACCCAAACTTAAGGCTCAGAGATAGCTTAGAAATACTCAATATTCTTTGGCATGAATTCCCAAGTCGAATGACTGTAATTGACCATGAAGTTATTAGTTCAAATTTATTAGGTGCTATTTAGTGAAGAGAACGTTTACAATTGCACCAGTAGGCTTGATGTTTGCTGTAACCAAATTGATCAGGTACGAAACTATCTCCCATTGTGGCTTAACAACCAAAGTATGTTAGTAGACTCTGTACAGTTAAGCCTCTTTGCCCTTCCCACCTACTTTTCCTTGTTCTTGCTGTCTCAGGTTTCCACCCCAACCCTCACTATCTGACCCATTTCAACACGTTTTGGGCACCTGACCTTGGCTTTATCCTTTGGACGTGATTTTTGGTATTTTCCCTTTGGCCCCACCTATTTTCTTCCTTACTCTCTACCCTGGTCTCTAAAGTTTTGCCATCTAGGCCTGGACATAAAATATCTCCACCAGTCAGGATTAAAATAAATTAATTGAGTGTAAAACATGATTTCTCACCCAGTACGTGGCTTTTAAATTTAAGCTTATTTTGAAGTGATGGAAAATGATACTGTGTAACTGCTATGGTTCTACTCCTAACTCAAAAGCAAGAGGCATAAGGTGTAGAGTAGCAATTATGTAGGGTCTAAAGATAGACTACCTGGATTTGAAATTCATGTCTGTATTTCTTGACTGTCTTTGGGAAAGTCTCTTAATTTCCGTATTCCATTCCCTCATCTGTAAAATGGGAATGATAATAATATAGTTGCTTCAAAGGATTGCATTTTTATTACATTTTTATTGTTGTAGTTCATTACACTAAAATTTATTGAGTTTTCTATGTACTAGATATTGTGCTAGATGTCGATGATAAAATGATCACGAGATGTAGTTTCTTCTCTCAAAGTGCTCACTTCTAGTGGGGGAAATGGTCAAACAAAAAGGCAACAGTAACCCAGTGTGATAAGGTGTGTAGGAGAAGTAAGACAAGATGCTTTGGAAGTACATTGGTGGCCAACCTAACCGACCCTGAGGAATCTGGGAAGGCTCCCTTAAGGAAGTGACATGACATGAATCCTAAAAGATGAGAAAGAGTTAGTCAGGCAAAGGGTGGAGATCACATCTTAAGCAAAGAGAAGATGTGCAGAGGCCTAGAAGCAGAAGAAAGAATAGATTACACTTGGGGGAACAGTAAGTAGTTCAGTGAAGTGATTGAGGTGGGGCCTAAACTAGACATAGATATATTAGGATGAGAGTCTGAGGGAAGAAGCCCAACTAAGGGCACTAGGATGCAGAAAGACCAGATGGGATCAGAGTATCTAGAGAGAAGGGAGATTAGAGAAGTGGACGATCAGTGTCTGCAAGATCCAGCAAGAAGTAATAGATGGAGAACCCAGCAGAGGAGTGGAATGGATAAAATAGGGGTTTTTTGCGTCAGAAAGCTGGTGGTACTCATTTGATATGATAAAATGGAGGAGACCAGTGAAGACAATGCCCCACTGAGAACTATGCCCATGATGAGAAGTGGTGAAATGGACCAAGCATGGCTGGAAAGGCCAGACATAGGTGTATGACCAAAGGTTAATTAATAGAATGAGGGCAGCAGAACAGGAGCAGCAGCAAATTTGATATGAGTAGTTACAGCAGTGAGCTAGCTCTTTAAATGTTCCTGAGAGCAGGTTGGGCACCAGGATAAGAGTTAGGGTTTGAACTTACTGAACGGTGGAGGATGCTGTCAAATTCCTTGAACAATATTAGACTAAAACACATTCATATCTTAGATACAAGCTGTCCCTTTTCAAACTAATATTCTTCAAATATTTGTTCAAAATATATTTGTAGGGCAAGTTGACTACTGCCTGAGAAAGGGAGAATCACTTTCCCTCAGTTGTTCCAGCAATTCAGTTGTGGCCACACACAGTCATTCCCAACACCACACTTAGCCCACTCTTTCTTACATAGCAGCAAGTTAAACATGTTCCTTGAGGTCTCATCCTATTTTCTACCTCAGAAACTTTAACCCTATTCCTCCTGAATACATATAGTGGTCTTCTTGATGGAAGTTGCAGCAAACATAATTTTCTTAATCATGTGACAATTCCAGTGATGTTTTAGTTAAGGGTAATATAAAAAAATATTTAATAATGAGTACTGCACAGACACCACAGACCAATCGGAATAGCGGCTGCCTTAGTGCAGAGCAAGGCCTGTATGCACTGCTGGGCCAGGCATTAAATCTCTGTTTCTGGTTGGTGAAGAAGTCCAGAGTGGGCTGGCATGAGGTGGGGTAGGAGACTTCTGAAAGTCCCAGGGGAGAAACTAGAGAGACCAAGATGATGGTCTAGGGCCTCGTGACTAAGGAAAATCGTATGGAAGTATTTTAACATTTTAGCAACTGGAACAACTACACTGTGTATATCTATTAACTATCAGCCCAGATTTTGACACTCATCAAAGGTGAGTGATCTGGAAAACTACTTAGCTCTCCTATTTCTGAGTACAGCTCTGGACTTCCGTGATGGTGAGAGACGTTCAGGAGTAGAAAGGCACATAGGTAGTCTGCATGTGACAAGTTGGGCTTATACTTGAGAAGGAAAACATACCACAAACACATATGTGTGTACAAGTGTGCACGTGTACATGTATTTGCACTAATTACCAGTTAACTAAGAATCCCTTTTCTCTGCGTCTTTCTATTCTCTCTTACCTATAAGAGCAAGAGGGAGATATTTGGGGACTTAAATTCACTTAACTGTGAACGCAGATATAAGTGTAGCTCAAGCTGTTGAGTAAGTGATAGAGAGGTGGAAATAATTCAAGAGCAGCTAAAATTCTGCTGTAACTGCTACTAGTGGTGAGCCACGGTTTAAAAAATGTCACCCCCCCATTCCCACCCCTCCCCACACACTTTTTTTTGGAGCAAAGAGCCTGGTTTCTGTGAGTCATGGAAGGGAACGATGGTCTTTACCCTAAAATCAAAGGTTACTGTGAGATTTACTAGGGAAGCCTCACTGGGATATTGATGTGGTCACATCTCTGCCCACCCATTTGGATTGATTTTTTCTCCAAAGCCTTCCTGATACACAACTGTTTCAAGAATGAGAGATACAATGCATCCTATGAATGTAGTTTTGACAGAGTTGTTTACACTCTTGCAGCTCAGTGTTGGATATTTATTCAACTTTCCTCATCAGTGATTGAAAATAGTTTTCTGTAGATAAGAAAGCTTAGTAACATCACTACATTTGTTATTGCAATAATGATGATGCAGCATGCAGCCTGTTCTTTTACACTGTGTGTTTCTTTAATGCTGATTTGTGCATGTGTTAAAAGATAAACTGAGGCATATTATAGTTTATTTGAGCAACAGTCACTTTGAATGCAGTAGCATCAAATCATTGGAACTAATTAGGACCACTCCAACAGAAGCTGGGGCAAGACTTTTATAGAGAAGGGAGCAAAACAAGGAAATTATTTGAAGACTTTTATAGAGAAGGGAGCAAAACAAGGAAATTATTTGATAGTATAAGTGATTGCATTATCTAGGAAAGCCTAGTTGGCTGTTTGTCTTTGATTGTCCTTAAGTTTTGATTTAACCTAGAGGCATTTATGGGCTTACATTTTGGTCTGCTTACCTTGGCTGCTAAGGTATTAGAACCACCTCAGGCTAATGACCTCCTTGTTTAATTAATTTAACATATGTGCTTTGTAAATTGGAGAATGAGGTCAGTGTATTACAGAAGTTGTGTGGGTTCATATATAATTTTCCCCAGCATGTTAATGTTTTAGAGCCCAACTTTCTCAAAATAGAGAAAAACTTCACAGTATATTAAGAATTTAAGAGAAAAGCTAAAATGCCTTTTCTTTGTGCAAAATGTGGCCTGTTTGGTGGCTTCGAAAATCTATACATTTGGTGATGGAAGGAAATTTAATTTTGGGTGGTGAATACACAATACAATATATAAATGACACATTGTTGAATTGTACACTTGAAAATTATTTGATTAACCAACGTCACCTTATAATTTTAATTTTAAAAAATTAAAAAATGAAATAAAAAAAAAAAAGAAAGAAAGAAAGAAAGAAAGAAAGAAAGAAAGAAAGAAAGAAAGAAAGAAAGAAAGAAAGAAAGAAAGAAAGAAAGAAAGAAAAAGAACCACTACATTTTCTACCATGTTAGGCTCTCTTGGGACTTTCCAGTAAAGATGAAGAAGCCTAAGGATATTTACCCCATGTTAAAAGGGAAATTAATGATAAAGAAGGCTGATTTTTATTATATTTTACATTTTGGTTAAACTGGTTTCTATGGAAGTGCCTGTCTTTAAGGACATTCATTTTAAAAGGAAGCATGATTCCAGAGTAAAAGGCCACAAGGTTGGAATGACAGATTCTCTGGCAAATGCCCATGGAAATTTAATGATATCCATCTAATTTCTTATTAGGATTCTAACTGGTTTTGTTAGGGCACTGATATCAAAGTCATATTGGCTTTGAACATTCTGCCTTTAATATTATTTTTTTCCATAGACCCTATTATTTTTAGTGCGCAATTTTTGCAAAAGGTGAAGTTTTTCAAGAACACATATATGGTTGTTATTGTAAGTGCCTATACTGTATTTATCATTTGAACAAAAGAGATAAAAATAAAACCGAGGGCTCAGAGTTCTTTTACAACATCAGCCTTCAATAATTTGAGTGCGTAAATCTGCTTAATCTGATTCATTTGTAAATCTAAGTGAAACTGTGGCCCTAGACCACTTCATCAAACTCTGTTTATATATGTGGGGTATCTACTGAATAATAAACATAGTGCTAATCTGTGTCAATGACTACAATTTTTGCAGACCTTTACTACCTGCTGGATAGCCACTATGTTGAGTGCTTTTCATGTTCATCTTATTTGTTCTCACAACAGAACTAAGAGGTTGATACAATCACTTCTATTTTATAGATAAGGAAAGTGAAGTTTAAGAAGGTTAAGTAATTACCTCAGGTAACACAAAAGTGTGTGTGTGTGTGTGTGTGTGTGTGTGTGTGTGTGTGTTCAAGATTGAGGGGCCAATGGTTAGGGCAGGATTATTTAACTCAGGAGGAACTCAGAAATGGCTGTGATTACAGATTTCTTCCACTGAGGTGATGTCCTTCAAAAACCCATCTTTCACTGTCTTTTATAAGTAAATACTCTCTCTCCTTTGGGCACGAATGCAGTTGCAACTACTATTAAGAGTCTGTACTACTTTGCTTACCTTTCTCAGGTACTGGAAAGGTATCTTTTCTCAGAACTTGTAAGTACATTGAGGCTGATTTGTCTTCAGACTTGTAACACTGTTTCCCTTAGGCACTCTGCTCACGAAACAAATTTTAAAATACTACATGGAGAAGACAGTCTTTCCAAAGCCACATTTTACTGTGCGTTCCAAATTTACATCTGCACTGGCCTGCATGGAAAAGGAACTTTGCCCTTCTGAGTTTGTTCCCTAGTTTACAACATGATTAAATACAACTCTTATTATCCAAACCCTTGCTAAGGGAAGATGGGCCCCCTGGGCCAAATTAGATTGATTGTAGCTGCCCCTCTTACCTAACAGGTGCCTTTATATTTCCCAGTTCTTGGCATTTGTCCATCTGTACACACTTCTAACTAGAGATCAGTATACAAGGCATTGATACTGATTTTTGAATAATCTTTTGAACTCTGTAGTGTACCTATTCTTAATATGTGTGAGGCTAATTGACAAGTTTAGCTTCTCTGTCTTGGCTTCATTTAATCAGATTTACCTGCAGACTACTGATTTGTTTCCACTGTAGTCTAGATCCTGTTCTCTACCTTCTGCCCACAGGTTGTTTCAAACCAAGGCAGAGAGCAAACAACATTGTCCCTGGAATCAGTGGCCACGGTCCCATCCTTAGAGTACAAGACTGGCCCCTCCTTCCTCTGAAGACCAATTTTCTTGTCTTTGTTTAGCGGAGCCTCTGGCCATGATGCCTTACCTATTTAACTCTCTTTGTTGAATGTATGAACAAGCACACATACTGCCAACTCAGTCCAGTCTCCCAACCCTGCCCCGGAAATGAATCAAGGAGCATGATTTTTAGCCACCTAAGAGAAATGTTTTAATAAACTATCTCTAGAAAATCAAATTTAAAGTCTACTACATATCATTCTGCCTTATTGTGGGTAGAGTGCAGTCATTTTTCAAGGTGAATGAATCATAAGATAATTGAAAACAGTTTTGCCATGAAAGTCCCTGCAGCATGTGCAGAACTAAGATTAAATTTAAGGCAATAATAATTCCCTGTCAGGAGAAAATGAATCTATTCATCATTCACATTACCATCTGAACATTGTAAAACTAAATTAAAAACTATGGGATTATAATACGGCTTTTTGAAAAGTCTATTTTAATTGTCAGACTTAAATATGAGATTTTGTACCTAAAATAAGTTATATTTTCAAAAGTAGAAAAACATTAAATTATATTTATGGAAACCCAATGCCATTTTGTTGTTAAATAGAGGTACTATGTACTATATTTTGTCTTCAAATTTTAACTAAAAAATTTGAAGAATAAATTTTTTCAACATTTCTTTAAAAACAAACCTAAGAATATAACTTTCTTGAGGTACAAGCCTAGCTATGCAAAAATAAGTTGACTGTTAATTTTTTTTATGACTGACTTTTATCTTGAGTCCCAAATTCACCCAATAATGGAGACTTCCTTTTAGCAATTTAGGAGTCGAAACGGGGTTTTTTTTTAGTGAATTCTGAGATTCTAGCTTTCTCTTTCAGTGTTTATCTACTACCTGGAGGTGGAAAGAGAACTTTACGTTACATACAGATGGGGGAGGTTGGAGTCAGGGACCTGGTCCTCAGTCAGCATTCATCTTTGCTGCATTCCCTTCTCAGAAAAGCAGGGCTATTCACCCGTCTTATCTCTGCCAGATTTCATGCTCCTGAGTATACAAGGCCAGAAAAATTTAGCAACACTCTTGCTATTGCAGCAAATCAGAGAATCTAATCTCCTTGGACCATTGTAACAGAAGTAGGAGTTTCGAAGTGAATCAAGTTTAGCTTTCTCCCACAGAGAGAACTCAATAAATATTTGTTGGATGACTGAGTGAATGAATCAGAGAATGCTTTCGTTGCTATACTTCTGAGGGCCAGGACCCTCTTTTCTTCTCTCTCCACGTGACAGAAGTGCTCTAAGTTTCTACATCACTTGTTCTCTTCTCCTCAGCTGTCAGAGGACTTGCTGCTTGCTCTCCTCACCACCATTTCTAATTAGTGCTGTCCTTGCCATTGGTCTTCTTTACACTTCCTTTTTTTTTTTTTTTTCTTTTGTGTTTCCTCTGGTTCTTGTCCTTTTTCCCACGTGCCTCAGCTTTCTTGAGAAAAGGTTAATATTTCATTGCTATTTTCAGCCAGAGTAATCATGCACGCCTGGCCCCAGCACAAGGCTCATAGCACTTTCAGCCAGAGTAATCATACACTCCTGGCTCCAGCACAAGGCACATGGCCCCAGCACTTTGGCTCCTGTTGGCTGTGCATCTGCTGCTTCAGTACTGGAATGTCTTTCATTGTAATCGCTCCAGTACCAAGATTCAAGAGGCAGATTGCCAGAAAACAGAGATTGTACTCACTGTCCTGGATCAAATACATAAAACAAAATCAGCATCTACGTGTAGGTCTCCTACGTCATGCCTGCCGGTTGTTTGGACACAACCCTATAGGACCCAGGCTGGGAAAAGAAAGAAACCAAAGTAAAACAGCATCAGAAAAATGTTCGACACTATATATCAAACAACCAGTCCAGGCTAACTACAGTCATAGACAATGACAAACACTGATCTCTCTTCCAAGTTTGCAGAGGGCTCTAGATTTCTTTCTCCTAAGGGTTTAGTTTACAATCTAATTGATTCATAGATTCTGGTGTCCTTGCTTATTTTTCATCAACGAAAGGGGACACAGATGCAAGGCCGGTGTAGTCTGATTAAGGAAACCAAGTTCACCCACTTCTCAAACTGATGCTTCAGTAGAAATAGAATTATTGCTTAAAAATTACCTTCAGATAATCAACTCTCAAAGTCATGTCTTCAATTAGAAGAAAAGTTTATTTAATTATTATAAAGCATTAATTAAATCTAGATCATAATTTAATTATCCTGGGCTTTTAATAACATGAAACCCCTTCTTATTGGAAATAATTTTCAGGGATGCTATTTATATATTCAGGTAGTTATTTTAGGGAATAGAAAGAAAAGTGAAAAAAGTTCAAATAGATGGTTTTGAGAGATTAGAAAGGAAAGCAAAGGAGACTGAGCGCACCAAAATGTTTTCTGACTCCCTCAACCTCTGCGATTACGTCTATGTATCTAGACATAGAGCAGCATTTTACAAAATTTGCACTCTGGTTTGCTGATATGTGGTGGTGGGGAAGACCAAGGGGAGGTTTCCGTGGACCAATAAGTTGGGAAAGCAGTGGCCTAGAAAGGTCAAGAAGTTTAATTTTGAATTTTAATTTTTTTCAAGAGCCTTTAGTCACATACTAATATGTACTATAAATCTCAAAGAGAAAGAAAATGAATGTAGCATTTCCTAGGGTTATTTGAACAGAATGGTAGATGATCATGCTATCTTGGGTTCTATGGAACCCATTCTGGGAAGTCTACACTATGTAAGTAATATAAGTAATTGTCAGGACACATTTAAATGTGTTGCTTACATTAAAAGGATAGTTAAAAATTGATAGCAGAGCAACACAAGGAAATAAGAGCTATAGTGAAGCAATTATACTTGATACGACTTCACCAGAATCCATTTATACATATATCAGTCCTGCCACTGTTTTTAGGTTGCTAAACTAAAGATACAATATTGAAGTGCATATTTAGCAGAAAATTAGATGAATTATTTTAAAAATCAGCAAGATTTAATAGAAATCAATCTTGTTTAGTTTCTTCTTATTGTTCAAGCCATTAAGGGTTTATTTAAATAGATTTGTGAGAACTTCTATCTCAATGTTCCAATAGATAGTAATTACAAAATTAAGCTTAAAGATTTCATAGGGTACTCTTCCCAAAATTTGAGTTCTTTATTACAATAGCCAAGTTTTATCAGAAAATAGTTCTCACAAGCAATATTTTAGCATCCCTTTATTTCTCTCAACTCTTCTTATTTATAAATATTTGTTGATAGGTTATCTTTGTCCAGCACATTTTTAAAAAGGTTTGTCTCATTTAGACTTAACTTGTAAATGTCATTTTCCTGGACATGAATTATGCCATTTCAGCCATCAGCTGATTGTACCATCCAAGTAGGACCTTCAGTTAACCAATTGTTTCAGTTTCAAATTTCTTTATATTGCCAGCAGCACTCATTCTTTTACCATGGATTCCCTGTTTCTGGGTTTCTAACTTTGATTCATTTACTCATTGGCTTGATTGAAGAGGAGATGCTGGAGGTTTGGAAAAGAGAATGAAATATAAAACTGTCATCACGCCTTGCATACTCAGTAAGTGATCCCAGACAGCAGCAGCAACATGACCTGGGAGCACGTTAGAAATGCAGATCTTCGTGCCCCATCCCAGATCCACGAAATAAGAATCTTCATATTAACAAGATTCGTAGGAAGTTCATATGCATATTAAAGTTTATGAAAAATCGGTAGAAGACATCAGTTCTCAAACTTGGCAGCACATTGCAATCACCTCCAGAGTTATAAAAAACACTGATGCCTGGCTTCCTGTTGTGGAGATTCTGATTCAGTTGGTATGAGACCTGGCCTAGGTGTCTAAATTTTTAAAAGCTCTCCAGGTCATTCTAACGTGCAGAAAACTTTAAGAACTACTGGTCAAGGAGAGCGGAAGGGTAAACAGACCAGGGTAGTGTCTCTCAACCTTTGCTGTATATCACCATCAAATAAAACAAGAAAGCAGCACAGAGGGTCAGACTACTGAAGTAGGACAGACCCTGAGCCATTGTATGTGCCACGATTCCCAGCTGATTCTGACAAACACCCACGTTTTAAGAACGTCTGGGCCAGGAAAGTATATGTAATCACCGGGCAGCGTTAAGGGCCTCTTTGAAGTTCCTAGAGCTCTCCCTTGGGTGCTGTTTTTTATTATTTAAAATGCTGATACAAACATCACTGCCATCCTTCTATTACCTTCCTACTTTAGCACCTTATATGTATCAAGAACTGATTCTTCCAGGGATTACATTATACCCTAATTGCTAGACTGGTACTACTAAAAATATTTTTTATATGTGATCTTCAAAGAAAAAAATCCAAAGATTTTAAATCATATATTCATAGAATTTCTTTCCTTCTATTCTCAGACCACACATGAAAATTTGCATGTGTAAATATATTTAGATTTCTAGACTTTTAGAGCTAAAGTGGATCTTAGAGATGACCTAATTTACTTGTGGTTTTCAGTTGAGGGAAGAGAAGACCAGAAGGTGTGAGTGATTACAGAAATGGTAGAATATGAGCAGTAGTTCCGATAATGAGCAGATCACATAGAAATGGTAGAATATGAGCAGTAGTTCCGATAATTTTTAAAAGTTTAAGTAGGCAAACCTGCCACATTGGCCTAAACTATGTGGGCTGAGTATTATAAGAATAAATTAATCAAATAAAAAGACAAAGTTTATAGGTAATATATTCACTAATGTGCATATAATTGATAAATTACAGCATAGTTAAGCCAAAATAGTTAGTTTGAATAAATCACCATAATTAGTGTTACTTTTACAATGACATCCTTATTTTGATCAATTTTTCTATTCCTACTTTGACTCTATATTATACATAATCAGCAGTAGAACTTAGTCTTTCCCCCAGTAACACACAGTTTGTCATATTAGATATGTACACTGTTCTGTAGACAGATTTGTAAACTTGGAGGAATAGAGCGCCTTAGCACCCAGGTTTTTCTGAGGGGTGGCTCAGACGTCATTGTCCTTACCCCTCTGCCTCTCTTATCTGCTCTTTGAAGCCTCAGTATCTCAGCTTCTTTACAGGATCAAAGATGAGTACTTGTAAATAATAAACAAACCTGGCTTCCATAGCATGTAGATCGATAGTCCCTTTAAAATATTTGAGCAGTTCTCTCCAAAGGAAGTAGAGAGTGCCAGAAGCCACATTGGGCAGAATTCTGAAAATAAGGTTTGTTTTTAGCTCACCATTGTCCTCTACTCCACCTGTGACCCTCTCTTTCACTGTCTCCCAGTTAGCACACAATGCCTTTGAGCTACCATCTGGTTGCTCAGCATTTCCCCACCAGACTCTTCTACCAGGCCTGCCCTCTAATATGTTTTCCTATTTCTCTCAGGGACTTGAGCATCTGATAAACTTATACAAACTAAAATGTTACTACATTAATGAGTAATCATATTATTTTAGGTTCTTTTTATCATATGTATCAAAACCTGATTCTGACCAGCTTAAGCAAAAAAAAATTTTTTTATATGTATATATGGGAAGGAAATGAATGGGAGGGGTGTCTCAGAATTTTAAGAGAGTTGCACTACTTAGCCCTGGGAAATGCAGGAAACATGGCAAGAAGTGTGCTTGAATCTTAACTGAGGGGTTGACACTAAAGTGACTCATGTCCATGGGTATGTTAGAGATGGTTCACAGTGGCTTGAGAGCCCATTGATAAGTTTTCAGGAGTTTTGCAAACCAGATGAAATGACATTAGGCGCTTGGAATTGGCCATGATGTATTTATACCAAGGACATTGGCAAATGCTACAAAAACAAAACAAAACAAAAACCAGTATTCATGGTGGACCCCTTGAACCACACCTGAGATTATGCCAGTGGGATATCTCAGGATTGGGGCTGGTAACACTGGAAAGACCAACTATGTGATTAGAGGTTTGGGGCTTTGAGTCACAAGCTATCAGCTGTACCTCTGGGGAGAGGGGATGGGCCGGAGTTTGACTTCAGTCATGTGGCCAATGATTTAAGCGATCATGCCTCCATAATAAAACTCCAATAAAAACTCTGGCTGCCCAAAGCTCAGGTGAGCTTTCTGGTTGGTGATACACATTACCAACAATGGTGACGTGTCCCGAGGACATGGAAACTCCATGTTTGGGACCCTGTCAGTCCTTGCCCATGTGTCTTTTTCGTTTGGCTGTTCCCGATTTGCATTCTTTACAATAAAACTGTAATTGTAAGTATAGTGCTTTCCTGAGTTTTGTGTGTTCATTATTCTAGCAAATTATCAAACCTGAGGGAGCCATGAGAATGCCTGAATTTGTAATCAGTTAGTCAGAAGTGTAGGTGGTAGAGAATTCCCCAACTTGTGACTGATACCTGGAGTGAGAGAAATTTTGTGAGAAGCTGTGCCCTTAACCTATGAAGTCCGCACTAACCCCAATTAGTAATGTAAGAATTGCATTGCGAACTAGGTGTGTATGTTTGTGCTTTATTGTGAGTGATTTTTTCAGTTCTTCTCCTGTGTTGCTGTTTCAGGCTCAAGCTTAGCTTTGTTGCTTCCTCTGTGAAACCTTTCCAACTTCAAGGCACAGTTCATAGCTCATTACCTGTGTTCCTAAAGCCTTTAGTTCTTTTCTGTTTTGCTGTTTGCCTAATATATTCAAAGTTTTGGTTCATGTGGCTGGACCACTCACTTGAGTGGGAGCTACTTGAGGATAGAGAGTTCCTCTGATTTTTCTCAGGTTCCATCCTAGGCCTCGAATGAATGAACGAATGAATGTTCAGGTGGAAGGCAATAGAGGTGAAGCCCTGCTTACTGAACTTCAGCAGTTTTTATGGATTTTACATGGTATCGAGCTGTTGTCATGGATGGGCTTTGGGAGGAAATACATGAACAGCTTTAAGAAAGCATAAAAACAGGCAACTTTATCCCTCAAGTAATGTTATATTGCTTACATATGCACATAGATAAATCTACACCTCTGAACTACCATGTTTCCCAAAACTGGAGAGAAAGAAAGACTAGATCAAAGTGTAATTCTCATGTTGCATCAGAATCCCCTTGAGGGCTGCCTGTTTCATCTCAGGAATCTGGTCTACCTTCTAGCTACTCTCTGTGAACCTCTGGCTGGGCTGGGACCTCGACTTCTTCAGTCATTGCAACCATTTAGTAATCCAGACAGTTGCAGATTTGCAGATACAGGCATTTGCAGACATTTGCACAATACCACTGGTCTACCAGTAGTCTATAAATGTTTTGCTGCTGTGTCCTATAAAGTAATTTTGAAAAACTATGTACCTTTCCAACATTTAAAAAATTTAAATAAATACCTAAATTTTAAATATCTAAAATATTTAGATATTTTTAATAGTTGCAAATGATATAATTTCTGGCATGTTATAAATATTGACACTCAAAACTCTTATATTACATTTTAAGAGTAATATAATATAAGAATGTAAATGCCATAAAGATTTGGTAGCGATATCTGTACTAAAAAGATGAACATATTCTTTATAGTAGTTTGAAATTTCTCCTTCCCAAATTCACTTCTTCCCCAGATTTTTAACCTTATATATTTTATGATTTAATGTCTTTACCTTATCAAAGTTTCCTGAAACAAAAATGATATATATAAATGGAAATAGAAATAAACATTTAATTTCCAGTGGCCATAAGGCTTAGTATTTAAAAAGTCTTATGGTTTGTGCTATCATTACAATCATTATTGATACATAATTGATCAAAACAGCATAAATATGTTACAAATTTTGACAGTTAAATTATTTAATTATGTATCTCTGAAGGAAATGAATGTTTTATTTTTTAATTGATATATCTGTATATAACTCTTTATTGCTAAAATGAGTCAGGATTCAGCCTCAGTTTTATTCCTATTTTTATGTAAATGTGTAACTTGTTCACATAAGTTAGTAGTCAGAAATGTAATGAGTTTTGTTCTAGGAATATCACTTAGTTCTTTAAATCCCTTGCCACTTAATATGTCAAAAATCACATAGCAATCTATCAACAAGAAGTATTTTTAATTATCTATTAGATCTTCCTTTAATTTTGTTGAAAGCAAAGATTTAGAAATCATTTTGAAATGAAAAAGGATTAGTTACCCCGTCATTAGAGGAATTCACTTTCTCAACACCAATAGCAATATTTCACATTTCTCTGTATTTGCATCATGGAGGCTTTCTCAACCCTGTAATTGCTTCATAGTACAATTAGCCACGGAGAGAGGTTGGCCCATCTTTGTGAAGTGAATGCAAAGGTGGAAATGAGATCCTGAATGACCTCTAACCACATGAATGTTCTCAGATCACATTTAGGTAAGGTAGGTCTAAAGTTTGGGGTCTGGAAACTGATTCCCTGAGAACCACCTGTAGGCCCTGGTGTCTCTTGGAAAGTCTTGGTGTGTTTCCAGAGGCCTGATTACTCCTTTTGAAGACCCTGACCCAGCTAATGAGGTTTGTGGTAGCTGACAAGTAGAATGAGCCTTCCCTACTTGTGAGCCTTGCTACTGCAGGCTTTTTGAAGGATTTACTCATGTTTCTACAACTAAATTTAGCTGTCGTAGTACCACTTAAAACATGATTATACCGAAAAAATCACACACTATAAACTTAGACTTTAAAATATACACATAGAGATACTAAATAACAAAATAAACAGCAATAAAAAAAGGCATCTAAAAAACATCTGATGTTCCTTTACATGATTTCATACAAATAAACTTCTCTATACTTAGGTATATTCTATTTTATTGTTATTGTTCAGATATGTACGATAGGAAATTCTGTCCACAGGATTGATGTGTGAGACCATCGTTTGAACCTCTATCTGGCTTTAATTTGTGTTTTTCAGGACTCTGTAGCAATTTATGCCATTTAATGAGGCAGTGTCTTGTTCTCACAGAACTTGACAGGTCTTTAAGAACCCTATCACATGGCAAGAATCACTGAGCAAGCCCCAAAGTGGTTCCAAAGCAACTTTTGTCATAACCTACTTGGCAACTCCAGCTATTCTTGAGTCTTCCATGACAGTCAACAGAAGGGTTTTGCCTTTCTCAATAGGCAATGTCATAATTTTACTTTAATTCACTAACGATGTCACACCATTACCTTTTCCACTGATACCAAAGCAAACTTTTAAACCAATAGACTACTCCTAAGAGCTCCATAGGATTCCTTAAAATCTGGAAGGGTTCAACATACAGTGCTTACTGAAAGCCCTTATGCTAGTGATACTAACCTGTTTGTGTGCATAAGAACAACATACGGGTGCTTCTTTAAAATGTAAAGTTATAGTCTCTGAATCAGATTTTGATTCAGTAGATCTGATAAACTACCTATTACTAGGTAATTATTATCTCATATTTCTTGGTGTTCTCAACATTCGTACCTCATAACAAAAAAATAGAAACGAATCCTCATTAAATGATTTACACAGTATAGGTTAAACATGTGGCAGCAACAATTTAGTAATAACAATGAAATAGAAAAGTTATTCCTTCACACAGCATTAAACACTTACAATGATCACATTCTCCAGTCTATTTTCTACATTCTTTACTGAAGAATATCAGCAAATTGCAGCCACCGCTGATTTGGATTGATTTTAGTTTGATTATGTTCCCATCTTTCTTTATTCTTCTTCAACTAGTTCATTTTACTGTGAACCAAGCCAAATGTGAAAGTTCTGTCTCAGTATAAGTCAACATACATCAAACCTAGGACTTCACTTACTATATCACAGTTTAGCAACTAATTTAAAATTCCTCAAATTGAACATGGTCTGATAACTGTGTTGAAATGAAGGAATCAACATTAATGATATGCTCACTATATACAACACTGTTTATGACTGGGGTTATTTTTTCTGTTTTATAGATTAGAAAACCCAGGCTAGAAAGCTTAATGGTCTTTCATAGACAGAAAGTAGCAGAGTTGTAATAGAAATCCAGTCTGTTAACGGCAAACCCAGGAGTTAAGTATGTCGACCAAGTACACACATATCTTGGCAAACAGAAAACTAATTTACTAGAGAAGGAGACTCAATAGAGTGAGGTAATCAAAAACATTTTTTAATGAAATCTCACTTTAATTGTGGATGTACTTGAGTTACTGAGGAACCAAAACTCCACTAACAATTTAAGACAATTTATTCATTCTGTGAAGCTATAGCAAAGATTTTGAGTTTCAGTTTTTCATAATCTAATTACTTGGTGCTATACCCCATTAACAACTTTACTCCAATTGACATGAATTTTGTTACAATCAGCAATGAATTATTACTACCACATTAATGTTGGGAGAGTCTTATATTATTTACAAATACAAAGACAAAGATATATGGATGGGAAAAATAGAAGATACTTGGAGGACTTAACCTGTGAAAAAGAAAACCCTGTCAATCTTTTTTCTTATACAAGATGAGGTCAGGAGCCACATGACCACATTCTTTTTATTTTCATATACTCCCAGTACCTAAAATAGTGATCTGTATATAGTAGGCCCTCGATGAACCAACATTTTGAATTGAGTTTATAACTGAGAACACATATGTCCTTCAAAGTATTTCTTTTTATTTTACCGCTATCGCCACCACCTACAAAAATAGCCACATACCAAAAACAATTTCAACTTCAATAAACAAATCTACATTTCTAAAATAAGTTATTGAGGAATATTTATATGATCAAAGCACACAGTAATAAAAATTTGTACTCATAAAGTTCAGGACACCACTCACTGGAGAAGCATGAAGGAACATTAAAAATATATATATTAAACAAAAGCAATCCTAAATATTTCACCTTTGACAGAATAAATAATACAATCAATATTAAGCTTGAAATCTGTTGAAATCTTTATTGGTCCAGAAGTTTATCAGTCTATAGGGATTATGAATGCAATTCAAGCAGTATGGAAGAATATTTATATCAAGAAATCTAAAACCTAAGTTATTTATAGCATCATTTTCCCTTTGGGATGGGATGCTAGGGGGCTGAAAACTCTAGGGTCCCATTTCATAGTGAGATAGGTTTTCCAGGGGCCCCACTTCTTGGAAGCCCTGGACACCCACTTTTTCAACATTTCTTTCAAAGTGATCCCAAATGTCCGTCCTGAATATCTTGTTAACTCTTTGATAAGATTCCTTTAAAAAACTTGGAAGATTTTCAGTTGTTCTATTTGAGAGAATTGGTCCAATTTACTTAGTTTTTTATTAACAGAAGTAGAAATTTCACACTTTCAACATTACCAGCTAATGTCAATTTACTGTCCAAAATGCCACTAACAGTGAATGGCATTTCCACTGATGAGAGATATTTAATTTCCCATGCATATCATTTTGTACTCTCTGCCTTTTGTGCTCTGGGCATATATTACTTATTCAAAAAGTACATATAAAATCATTAAAAAGAAAAAGAGGGAAGCACCATTAATTTGGAAGACAGTTTGCCCTCAAGGAAACTAAACCACATGGTATAACTGCTTAACTCTGTTCCCTACTGTTTTCCTTAATTCAATATTGAGCTGATGGTTGCATTCTTTTTTATGGCCAAGTAATATCTCATTGTTTGTGTATGTAAGAATGTGTGTGTGTGTACATACACACATATACACACCACATCTTCTTTATTCATTCATCTATCGATGGACACCTACGTTGCTTCCATATATTGACTATTACAGATGATGCTGCAGTGAACATAGGGGAGCATATATCTTTTTGAATTAATGCTTTTGATTTCTTCAAAAATTACCCCGAAGTGGGAATGCTGGGTCCTACCGTTGTTCAGTTTTTAGTTTTTTGAGTAACCTCCATAATGTGTTCCATAGTGGCTACACCTATTTACAATCCCACCAGCAGTGCTCGAGGGTTCTCTTTTCTCCACATCCTCACCACCATTTGTTCTGTTGTTTGTTGATTTATTGATAATAGCCATTTTGAAAAGTGTGAGGTGATACCATGGTTTTGATTTGCGTTTCCCTGTTGATTAGTGAAGTTGAATGTTATTTCATGTGTCTGCTAGCCATGTGTGTGTGTCCTCTTTGGAGAAATATCTATTCAGGTCCTCTGTCCAGTTGTTAATTGGATTGTTTGGGGGGGTTTTTTTGATGTTGAGTTGTATGAGTTCTTTGTACATTTTGAATATTAACCCCGTAACAGATATGTCATTTGCAAATATCTTCTTCCATTCAGTAGGTTGTTTTCCATTTTGTTGATGATTTCCTTTGCTGTGCAAAAGCTTTTTAGTTTGATGTATTACTTCATACGTGTCAAAATGGCTGCTATCACAAAGTGAACAAATAAAAAGTATTGGTGTGGATGTGGAGAAATGAGAATGCTTGTGCCCTGTTGGTGGGGTTCAAAATGGTGCAGCCACTATGGAAAACAGTGTGGAACCACTTCAAAAAATTAAAAAATAGAACTACCATACAAAAACCTAAGTTATTTATAGCATCATTTTCCCTTTGTATATACAAAGTTATCCACTACTGCAGCACATTTTTAGAAATAAATGCATTTTGTGAATTCTGTCCATTTTTGTAAAGATGATAAAGCTCTCCTCAGCCCCAGCTGGATCCTGTTCCAGGAGGGAATTCTGCTGTGGGAAAGGGGGTGGGCATGGGTAGCTTCTTCTCTACATTTCCATGTTTTGCTTCTACCCTTGCTAAGCCTGGATTCTGGAAGAAGCAATAGTAGCATTTCCCTGGCCAGACAAATGCTGCTCTAGGTAATCCTGGGAGAAAAAAGGATATGCTAAGCTATATCTAACTGATGGGAATTGATAGAAGCTCTAAATTCCCACTTTGGGATGGGACGCTAGGGGGCTGAAAACTCTACCGTCCCATTTCATAGTGAGATAGGTTTTCCAGGGGCCCCACTTCTGGGCAGACCTGGACACCCACTTT
>NW_006436298.1:25747136-25783868 GCF_000325575.1 Pteropus alecto | reverse complement strand
AAAATGTCTGCTATCACAAAGTGAACAAATAAAAAGTATTGTCGTGGATGTGGAGAAATGAGACCGCTTGTGCCCTGTTGGTGGGGTTCAAAATGGTGCAGCCACTATGGAAAACAGTGTGGAACCACTTCAAAAAATTAAAAAATAGAACTACCATACAACCCAGTAATTCCACTTCTGGGCATTTATCTGAAGCGAACAAAGACACTACTTCAGAAAGATATATGCAACCTTATGTTCACTGTAGCATTACAATAGTCAAGATATGGAAGCAACATAGGGGTACATCAATAGATAAATGGATAAAGAAGATGTGGTATATAAACAAACAAACAAACAAACACACACACACGCAATGAAATATTATTATTCAGCATGCTAAGCTATATATAACGGATGGGAATTGATAGAAGCTCTAAATTCCCACTTTGGGATGGGACGCTAGGGGGCTGAAAACTCTAGGGTCCCATTTCATAGTGAGATAGGTTTTCCAGGGGCCCCACTTCTGGGCAGCCCTGGACACCCACTTTTTCAACATTTCTTTCAAAGTGATCCCAAATGTCCGTCCTGAATATCTTGTTAACTCTTTGATAAGATTCCTTTAAAAAACTTGGAAGATTTTCAGTTGTTGTATTTGAGAGAATTGGTCCAATTTACTTAGTTTTTTATTAACAGAAGTAGAAATTTCACACTTTCAACATTACCAGCTAATGTCAATTTACTGTCCAAAATGCCACTAACAGTGAATGGCATTTCCACTGATGAGAGATATTTAATTTCCCATGCATATCATTTTGTACTCTCTGCCTTTTGTGCTCTGGGCATATATTACTTATTCAAAAAGTACATATAAAATCATTAAAAAGAAAAAGAGGGAAGCACCATTAATTTGGAAGACAGTTTGCCCTCAAGGAAACTAAACCACATGGTATAACTGCTTAACTCTGTTCCCTACTGTTTTCCTTAATTCAATATTGAGCTGATGGCTATGTCAGCCAGGAATTTTTTTTTATTTTTTTTATTTTTATAAATGACAATATCTGTATTCACAGAATCTAAAATGGTTAGTGTTGCTGGATTAGAATGGTTCAAAAGATCACCATGATGGGAAATCAATCAGAAGAAGCCTTAATGTATATCGGAGAAATGAGTAGTTCATTTGTTGCTATGGGGAAAATTATGTTTACAATTTCTTCCCCATTAAAGGCATTCTTGGATTTAGTAAAATGCAAAACAGGTTAGTATGCCAGTAGTACTAATGCTGTAGGATGCAATATTGTAAATAAACTCATACTAAATTTTGGAAATCCATTGTATTTTATTTATCATATGAAAAAACATGGAATCTCCTATTAGGGCAGTAATATCTGGACATGTGTTGGGGGGTACCCTACAGACTGCAGTGTTTGTTTAAAGTCATGAAAATTAAGAATTAAAATGTCATGAAGAAGAATACTGTTTTGCATTTCCCCGAAGATTAGTGATACGGAGCATCTTTTCCTATGTCTGTTGTCTTCTTTAGAGAAATGTCTATTCAGGTCTTCTGCCCATTTTTTAATCAGATTGGTTGTTTTTTGATGTCACATTGTATGAGTTCCTTATACATTTTGAATATTAACCCCGTAACAGATATGTCATTTGCAAATATCTTCTTCCATTCAGTAGGTTGTTTTCCATTTTGTTGATGATTTCCTTTGCTGTGCAAAAGCTTTTTAGTTTGATGTATTACTTCATACGTGTCAAAATGGCTGCTATCACAAAGTGAACAAATAAAAAGTATTGGTGTGGATGTGGAGAAATGAGAATGCTTGTGCCCTGTTGGTGGGGTTCAAAATGGTGCAGCCACTATGGAAAACAGTGTGGAACCACTTCAAAAAATTAAAAAATAGAACTACCATACAACCCAGTAATTCCACTTCTGGGCATTTATCTGAAGCGAACAAAGACACTACTTCAGAAAGATATATGCAACCTTATGTTCACTGTAGCATTACAATAGTCAAGATATGGAAGCAACATAGGGGTACATCAATAGATAAATGGATAAAGAAGATGTGGTATATAAACAAACAAACAAACAAACACACACACACGCAATGAAATATTATTATTCAGCAATAAAAAGAATGAAATCTTGCCATTTGCAACAACATGGATGGACCTAGAGGTCATTATACTAAGTGTAATAAGTCAGACAGAGAAAGACAAATACCACATGATTTCATTTATGTGTAGAATCTAAGGGTGGGGAGGAGGACGAACAAACAAAAGAAAGCAGAAACAGAGTCATAGAAACAGAGAACAAACTGATGGTTGCCAGAGAGGTGGGGAGTGTGAAAAAGGTGTTAAAAAACTTGGAAGATTTTCAGTTGTTCTATTTGAGAGAATTGGTCCAATTTACTTAGTTTTTTATTAACAGAAGTAGAAATTTCACACTTTCAACATTACCAGCTAATGTCAATTTACTGTCCAAAATGCCACTAACAGTGAATGGCATTTCCACTGATGAGAGATATTTAATTTCCCATGCATATCATTTTGTACTCTCTGCCTTTTGTGCTCTGGGCATATATTACTTATTCAAAAAGTACATATAAAATCATTAAAAAGAAAAAGAGGGAAGCACCATTAATTTGGAAGACAGTTTGCCCTCAAGGAAACTAAACCACATGGTATAACTGCTTAACTCTGTTCCCTACTGTTTTCCTTAATTCAATATTGAGCTGATGGCTATGTCAGCCAGGAATTTTTTTTTATTTTTTTATTTTTATAAATGACAATATCTGTATTCACAGAATCTAAAATGGTTAGTGTTGCTGGATTAGAATGGTTCAAAAGATCACCATGATGGGAAAAATTCAATCAGAAGCCTTAATGTATATCGGAGAAATGAGTAGTTCATTTGTTGCTATGGGGAAAATTATGTTTACAATTTCTTCCCCATTAAGGGCATTCTTGGATTTAGTAAAATGCAAAACAGGTTAGTATGCCAGTAGTACTAATGCTGTAGGATGCAATATTGTAAATAAACTCATACTAAATTTTGGAAATCCATTGTATTTTATTTATCATATGAAGAAACAAGGAATCTCCTATTAGGGCAGTAATATCTGGACATGTGTTGGGGGGTACCCTACAGACTGCAGTGTTTGTTTAAAGTCATGAAAATTAAGAATTAAAATGTCATGAAGAAGAATACTGTTTTGCATTTCCCCGAAGATTAGTGATACGGAGCATCTTTTCCTATGTCTGTTGTCTTCTTTAGAGAAATGTCTATTCAGGTCTTCTGCCCATTTTTTAATCAGATTGGTTGTTTTTTGATGTCACATTGTATGAGTTCCTTATACATTTTGAATATTAACCCCGTAACAGATATATCATTTGCAAATATCTTCTTCCATTCAGTAGGTTGTTTTTCATTTTGTTGATGATTTCCTTTGCTGTGCGAAAGCCTTTTAGTTTGACGTATTACTTCATACGTGTCAAAATGGCTGCTATCACAAAGTGAACAAATAAAAAGTATTGGCGTGGATGTGGAGAAATGAGAACGCTTGTGCACTGTTGGTGGGGTTCAAAATGGTGCAGCCACTATGAAAAACAGTGTGGAACCACCTCAAAAAATTAAAAAATAGAACTACCATACGACCCAGTAATTCCACTTCTGGGCATTTATCTGAAGCGAACAAAGACACTACTTCAAAAAGATATATGCATCCTTATGTTCACTGTAGCATCACTGTAGCATTACAATAGTCAAGATATGGAAGCAACATAGGGGTACATCAATAGATAAATGGATAAAGAAGATGTGGTATATAAACAAACAAACAAACAAACACACACACACGCAATGAAATATTATTATTCAGCAATAAAAAGAATGAAATCTTGCCATTTGCAACAACATGGATGGACCTAGAGGTCATTATACTAAGTGTAATAAGTCAGACAGAGAAAGACAAATACCATATGATTTCATTTATGTGTAGAATCTAAGGGTGGGGAGGAGGACGAACAAACAAAAGAAAGCAGAAACAGAGTCATAGAAACAGAGAACAAACTGATGGTTGCCAGAGAGGTGGGGAGTGTGAAAAAGGTGAAGGAGAATAAGAGGTATAAACTTCCAGTTATAAAATAAATAAGTCATGGACATGTAATGTACAGCACAGAGAATATAGTCAAGATAAATTATACATTTTTAAAAAATTAAAAAAAGAAGAATACTGCTAATTTCAGTTGCCGGCAAGTGAATATTTTCTTAAAATCTAGATTATTTTGAAGCTTATTGGCCTTCTCCCTCCCCCACCTGGGGTGGCTAGAACTGCTGAATGCAACATGTTCAGAACTAAGATAGATTCCCATTCATCCAGGACGATGTCAATATGACTCTCTTCTCACACAGAAGGATGGCTCTGAAAGTCTCTTGATCTCTTTTTACCCTGATCTAAGTGCTCTCCCACCCCCAAAATGAGGCGTGAACCACTGTTTTGGATGTGTAGCAAAACTGCTTAATTAGAGGATATGCCTATAATAAATAACATTTTTAAAATGAACTATTAATGCCATCAATTCTTACTTATTGGTTTAATTTTTCTTCTTAGTACATACTTAAGTAATGCTTTTAATTGAGGAATTAATATTGAAAAAGACTGATACCTACTAAGTGACCAATAAATGTTGGTATCATTATGACTAATATACATTCATACTAAATCTAGAGTTTTTTATATCCATAGTAATCCATTTACATTCAATATCTGGATTAAAAGCTTTTTGAAATATATCAGTCTTTGTAGTAATAATTAAAATGTAATGATGTAAAAAGATCTATAAATTAGATCATCTGAATAGACACAGAAAAAACATTTAACAAAATACAACATCCTTTCATGGAAAAAACCCCTCAACAAATCAGGTATAGAAGGAATGTACCTCGACATCATAAGTTCCATATATGACAAATCCACCTCATACTCAACAGTGAAAATTTGAAGCTTCTCCTCCAAAATCAGGAACAAGACACAGGTGCTCATTCTTACCACTCTTATTTAACATAGTACTAGACTTTCTAACTAGAGCAATCAGGCAAGATAAAAAAGTAAAAGGCAACCAAATTGGAAAGGAAGAAGTATAATTGTCTTTGTAGGTGATACGATCTTATATATTGAAAATCTTATAAGACTCAACCAAAAAACTGTTGACACTAGTCAACAAATTCATTAAAGTTGCAGAATAGAAAACTGATGTACAGTATTTCTATAGACTAACAATGAAATATCTGAAAAAATATAATAATCTCATTCACAATAGCATTAAGAAGAATAAAATACTTAAGAATTTAACTAATGAAGCAGAAGATTTGTACACTAAAAACTACAAGACTTTGATGAAAATAATTGAAGAAGACACAAATGGAAAGATACCACATGTTCAAAGATATCGCATGTTCATTAAGAGAGTTAATATTGTTAAAATGTTCATACCACCCACAGCCATCTATAGATTCAATGCAATCTCTATCAAAATTCCAATGGCATTTTTCACAGAAATAGAACAAACAATTATAAAATTTATATGGAACCATAAAAGAGCCCAATAGCCAAAGCAATCCTGAGAAAGAAGAACAAAGCTGGAGGCATCCCACTTCCTAATTTCAAACTATACGATAAAACTATAGCAATCAAGAGTACACAGATGAGGGGCACAGCATAGGGAATACAGTTACCATTAATGTAATGGCTAGGTGAAGAGCCAGAGGAGAGAAAGAGAAATTAGGGAGATCGTTTTATAAACTATATAAATATCTAACAAATGTACTATATATTTGAAACTAATAAAATAAAATAAAATTGAAAAAAACTTAAAAAAAAGGAGTATGGTACTGGTGTAAAAATAGACACATAGACCAATGGAAGAGAAACAAGAACCCAGAAATAAATCCTTGCATATACAGTCAACTGATATTTGACAAAGGAACTAAGAATACCCAATGGGGGAAATGATAGTCTCTTCAGTAAACAATGGGGGAAAAACTGGATAATTACATGCAGAAAAGTGAAATGGAACCCCTATTTTACACCACTCACAAAAGTTAACCTGAAATAAATTAAAGACTTAAACATAAAACTGGAAACTATAAAACTTCTAGGAGTAAACATAGGGAAAAATCTCCTTGAGATAGGTTTTGGTAATGACTTTTTTATATAATGCCAAAAAAGCAAAAATCAACAGATGAGACTACATCCAACTAAAAGGCTCCTGCACAGAAAAAAATTAAAATTAAAAAGCAATCTACATATTTTTAAACCATATTTATCATAGGGATTAGCATCCAAAATATATACAGAACTCATATAACTCAATAACAAAAAACCAAACAAACTGATTAAGAAATGAACAGAATAATAGAATAAACATTTTTTCCAAAGAAGACATACAGATGGCCAACAGATACATGAAATGCTATTCATCGTCACTAATGTCACTAATCACAAGAAAATTGCAAATCAAAACCACAATGAGATATGATCTCAAATCTGTTAGAATGGCTGTCATCAAAAAGGAAAGGAATAATAAGTGTTGTTGAGGATACGGAGAAAAGGGAACCCCTGCGCACTGTTGGTAGAATGTAAATTAGAATAGCCACTATAAAAAACGGTATGGAGTTTCCTCAAAATATTAAAAATAGAACTACTATATGATCTAGCAATCTCACTTCTGAGTATATATTCAAATAAATGAAAACAGGATATCGAAAATATATATGCGCTCCAATGTTTACTGCAGCATTATTCACAATAGCCAAGATATGGAAACAACCTAAGGATTTGTCTATAAATGAATGGATTAAGATAGTGATATATATATGTATATATACATACATATACACAATGGAATATTATTCAGCTATGAGAAAGAAGGAACGTCTGCCATTTGTGACAATATAGGTGGACCATGAGAGTATTATGTTAAGTGAAATAAGCCAGACAGAAAAGACAAATATTGTATGATCTCACCAATATGTGGAATCTCAAAAACCAAACTCATAGCAACAGAGAGTAGAATAATGGTTATCAGGATCTAAAGGGTAGAGGGATGGAGTAGATATTGGTGAAAATGTACAAACTTGCATTAGAAGATGAATAAGTGCTAATGCACACCAGCGTGATTCTAGTTAAGAACAGTGTGTTATATACTTGAAAGTTGATAAGAGGTTACTAGATCTTAAATGTTCCCACCATAAAAAATGTTCCCATCATGTGACATGGTGGAGATTGGAGATGTTAGGTAACACTACATTGGCAATATGCAATATATAAGTGCATCAAATCATCATGTCATACAATTTAAACTTATACAGTGTTACATGTCAATTATATCTCAATGAAAAAGACCTATAAATTAAAGTCTTGACCCTATAATAGAAAATAGAAGGTACTTGGTGTTATGCATCACAAAAGGCAGCAGAGATGGTGTCTATATTTTTAGTGGTTCTGTTCTTTCTATGCTTAGCAGAAAATTTTTACTTTTATATAAATATAAGATAATTCCAGTCTCGAGTTTAAAATAATTTACAAAGTGAGTGTGGTTCATTTCTAATAGGCCTAATTTATCACAGTAGCTTTAAATAGTTTAGCCTGTGAATTAAAAAGTCATATTTGAAAAATAAGTATTAAATGTAATAAATTTGAAAAAATAATGGTCATTGTTTCAGGATGCACTACTTTTCTAGTACCTTGATGGGCTTTCAACCAATACAGGGGTCTCAGAGTTCTCCAGATAAGCACTTAGAAACTTCGATTTTTTTTTTTTCAGGGAGATAAATACCTTGTGGGGGGTAGGAGGAAGGGGGAAAGGTGAGGAGGAGGGGGAAAGTGAAATGGGAAATACTAATAAGAGATTAAAAGCAGCCAATTCCAGAAAACATTTTTATATTTTTATTCCTTAAATAGAGGAAATCATTTCAGTTTTGTTTTTAACTTCTCAGTCACTTATCTTCAATACCAAATTGACTTAATAAAGGAGAAAAAAGAACATGATTCTTTGTGGCCATGAATTAAAAAAGGACTCAACACTCTTCTTCTGCCTGTGTCTTATTAAATACCATGCAAAAACACAGGAAATATCTGTTTGGAAGGTGTGAATTAGAGCCAGGGTTAGAGGGAGGTCTCAGATTCCAAAATTCTTGATGCAATTTTAACATTATGACATTTTAAAAAAATTCTAATCCTCCTTGCCTCTCCTATACTGCCTCGTAAAGACCATGGGTAATTGAGATTTGTGGGAATAGAGGCAAAGATTATTTTTATAGCAGTACCCTATACCAATAAGTATATCTAATAAACATTTCTATAACCACTTTATTTCAACTCCAGGGTATAATTTTCTCTACAGTTAGAGAAACTGACCCATGTCTAATGGCCAATTAATCTCGAAATGAGGGTAAGAAAATTAAGGGGACATGATGAACTGGAGGGCCTCCTAGAGAAGAAAAACCACACATTTTAGGCAGGGGTCAAAAATTCAGATATTTTCAAGGGTCCAGCGGGTAATAGGAATATATGAATCTACTGCAGTAAAATGGTTAGAAAATGATGTGATGGCCAACTTGAGATTGCACAGACAGTTCACATGATATAAAAAACACCACAATGGCTGAACTGAGTGGCTACATTCACTCCCCCATGATATCCACTTGGGATCCTATTTTAAAGAAGTCCTATATAAAAAGGTTAAAAGGAATAAGGTTTATTTGACTGGGGTGACGATCCCTTCTTTTAGCTTTTCCTAAATATATATTAAAAATAAATAAAGCTTAGGGAAAGGCCAGCCCAGTGAATAGACAGGAGTAATTGGCAACTTATTTGAAGCTTCCAAAAGTTTTCCTTGCCCAGATTCTCTTCCTCACTCGTTTGCCACAGCATCTACAATGGCACTGGCAACATCAGCTAGGCTCAATGCATTTACGTTGAAGGAGCTGAGAGAGTAGGAGAGAACGTCAATTTATCACTGTATCTTCAAGAGCATACATGTGAACTTGACAGATAATTAGCTGTAATATAGCTGACAGCCTTTGGCTAGGTCAAGAGAGAAATGAAAAAGCATCAGATTTTTGTGCAATAAATGCATTTCAAAAGAAATTAAACTCTCTGGACAGTCAGGAACACTGACAGCATTAGAGCATAGGAAGTATCAGGGTTGAGGAATGAAGGATGGCCAGATGGCTAGTGGTGGGGAGTGAATGACACATCAAGAAACTAAGCTAATGTTATTGAGCATTATTCTATGTATGGTATGTGCTGTGCTTGGTACTGGGGATGCAAACGTAAATAAGCTATGGATTCAGCCAGCACGTAAGAAAGATTTGTAGATAGCTGTAACATTTCATCAACTCTGTAACTCACGTTTTTCATATTTAAACGTCTTTGAAATTGATGGCATTTTACAACTTATTGGCAGTGTTTTTTCTCTTTTACAGTGGTACTTAAAATAATTGTGTGAGTTACAACAGAAGAAATATAGTAAATGATTTTGACATATTACTACTAAGTAGGAAGAGCAATAGTCAAAATGTATTGTGCAAATAATAGTGAACTATTGAACGCTTTTAGTTGGGGATAAACATGTGAGATCCCTGTATCTATTCTTCTCTTTTTGCTTGTTCTCTCACCTCTCATTCAAAAAGCATTTATGGGGCACGTTTTATAGACCAAGTTCTCTGTTAGATTCTGAGAATTTAATGGTGAAAAGAGACATAATCAACAGGATCTAATTGACATTTCTAGAATACAGCAGCAGAATCCACATTCTGCTCACATGGAACATTTGCCAGAAAGATCACATTCTGAACCATAAAACACACATTACCAAATTTAAAAGAATAAATATCATACAAAGTATGCTCTCAGACCACAATAGAATTAAAATAGAAATTAATAATAGAAAGATAGCTGGAAATCTCAAAATATTTAAAGGCCAAATAACACACTTCTAAATAACACACAAGTAAAAGAAGATGTCTCAAGAGAAATCAAAAAGTATTTTGAACAAAATAAAAATTAAAATACAACCTATCAAAGTTTGCAGAATGCAGTGAAAGGTGTGCTTAGAAAAACAAACAAACAGGTTCTGGCCTCATAAATTTACAAACTAGCTGAGGAGACTGACCAAAGACCAAAGAAACAGAAAATTTTTTTTAAAGAATAAAGAATTGTGATTAGAGCTATGTTAAAGAATAAAGAGTATTTGATAACTTTTTGTTAAGATGGTCAGAGTGAAGAGGAATTTTTCACTCAAATGGCTAACCTTGTAAGCAGCTCTCTGTTCTGCTTCTGTAGATATGCTTGCTGCATAGGTGGAAGGGCAGGGTGATCTCGAGATTAACTGAAGACTCACCCTCCCCTTTGCTTGTTCTGTCGAGATAACAGATGTATCCCCTTTGCTTGTTCTATCTAATTGCCTGTAGCCCATAGCAATCCCCGTGCTCTGTAACTGCCTAAGGACAAATTAACCAATCTGCTCATGCCAACTGTAACTCTGTGGATAAGCCCTGTAAAAGAAAGGTTACCCTTGAGCTCAGGGCCCAGATCTTCAGAGTGCTAGCTCTTCTGGGACTGCCAGTGTAATAAACTTGAGTTCTCCAACTCTCTGAGTGGTGCTTGTTTTCCTGCCGGTCTGATTTTCTGCAACAAGAGAAAATGATATTCAAGTTGAAATCTAATTGTTGGCAAAAGAGGAAAGGTTTTAGGCTCAGAGAATAGCATGTGTGAGGCAAAAAATGGCTTAGCATGTTTGTGGGAATGAAACAGGGTTGTTATGGTAGAAACCCAGTGAAGGGAAGAGAGATACGAGATGATTTATAAGGGTGGACAGCAGTTAGATTACATAGGGCCTTATAGACCTTGGGGAGTGTCAAGAGAAGCCATTAACAGTTTTTAATCAGGCAAACAGGATCCGATCTATGTGTAGAGACAAAACTCCAGGGCCTTCAGAAGAGGCATTTTTGTACTAGTTCTGGCATGACTAAGAACTACAGCAGAGGCAGCCACCTGAGCACAAATGAAAAAATCTCATTTTCAGAATTAGTAGCAGTTTTATAGGACTCACTCTAAAAAATTCCATGGTCTCACTCACATATTATACTACCTTTAACAACTTAAGAAAAACTAATAATGTTTAGACTACAGCAGACTTTTGCAAGAATTTTCCAAGACTTTAATCTCAAATACCCATAAAATGCAGTCAAGTGAATTTTACAACTTTAAGTGGTATCTTAAGAATTAAAATTCTTACTAAAATTCTAGAAATACAGCTTCAATTTTTTTGTTTAGATTTTATCACTTCAGAAATTGACTGTGCCTGTAATGATGAGTGGACAACAGCAGAACTGAATTGCGGGGTGGATTTTGAATGGTGAGGCAGGCCCACTCACGGGTCAACTGGCTCCTTCTGTCACATCAATTCATGTAATTCTAATTCATGACTCAGTAAAATTACAAACTATTCAAGTTTTAGACTTTCGGGTCACCTCAAAATAGTCAAAACAGTGGATATTAAATTCATGACTGATTAAAGTGTACTATATGTTCTTTTTTTATGATGTCCTGGAAGGTGACAGTGTTGCCCATGGAATATCAGAATCTGTTCCGAATGTGCATGGTGCTTGAAAAGCTGCACGTCAATCCTGAGAACTCATTCCTATTTAAGTCCTCCTTAAGAGTGATTGTTTTGTGCCGTATTTCTAATGCCGATCTGATTTGGTCCTGTAGTGTTCAAAAAGACAAATCTGGGGCAGATTTTTTCTTATTTCAAACTTATAATATAACTGAGCTTCGAAGGAGCATAAAGGCAAGGAAAAAAACCACACCTGAGTGTTATTAGAAGGAAAAGTTGATTCCTTTCTTTCTCTCTGTCACACACACACACTCACAAAGTCTGTCCCCATGGATCCATAGGCTCTCTTTCCTTTCTGTTCTCACAGTAGTTTTTCTTTGGCTCTTTTCCATCATCAGTGACATTTCTGGAGTTCTCCAGATTACACAGCTGGTGATTGTAAAGACATAGTGATTGTGCTGCAACAGTGGTCAGTGAGTCTTTTAAAAATGGAGCTGGTTATCTAAAACTGAGTGACATCAAAATTACTTAAGTCAAGTTTGTTGATTAGAAATATAGTTCAAGTTAAGGCTTCACTGGAATTTTAGGTCAACCTCAAACAATGTTTAGGAAGCAAAGAAAAAAAAAGCACCTCACTTTTCCATGGGACACAAAAGACACTACCATTCTTCAAGTGACTAGTGGAACTAGTAAGTTATAAAATTGAGACTGCCACTTGTTATAACTCTTAAAATTGCATGCCACTGATACCCAAATCAACCAAATGATCTTAATCCAAAAGAGTGAATTTATCGGAAGGATACTGGATGGCTCACAAAATGTAGAAACAGCCGCAGGAAGAAGACAGCTCCAGATCCTAAGGGTGAAATCTGAAAATTCATACAACAAAGGAGTGTCTCAAACTCAGCCTTCTCATTTCTCTTTTCCACTTTGCTGTTGGTTTCACTTTCTTAGGCATTGTCCAACAGTGGGTTAACTCTAAGGCCACGTTCTTTCAGTATTGGGATCACAAAGAAAAATAAAAAAAGTTTCCCTGTTAGCTTCAGCCAGACTAATCCTGAGCAAGGCCTCTGCTCTGGCTTTGCTCATGTGCCAATCCTTGGATGGATCACTGTAGCTAGAGCATGGGAGTGCCATGTTCATCCCAGACTGAGATTCAGTCGTGTGACTATGCATTTACCAGGAGGGAAAGACGGGGTGCTGAACAACCAAAGGGGGAAAACAAAGAGCCCCTAGAGAGACATTTAAAAGATACCAAATCATAACTTGATGCTTCGTAATGTAGTTATATCACGAATTTAAATATTTATCACATTCCCGAGTGTCTCAGGCCTCTCATAATCTAAACCTACAATTGATTTCCCCCCAAAAGATTCCTTGTCCATAAAAACATTCAAAATTACTTGAGGCCTCCTCATAATTATCTTATTTCTTTTTTTATTTGCTCAGCTTCAATACAGTTTAACATTTGTGGTGATTATGTGATTAGCTCACTGAGTACATCTTCTAAACTCCTTTCAGAATTCCTCACCCCACACAGTCTGGAAAGCAAATACTTCACTTCCTAGCCTCCCTTGCTCCTAGGTTCTGGATGTGAGTTGGGCTCTGCCAAACAGAAGCACTCGTAAGAGTTTGAATATGGAACTAGTTAAGTGGGAAGAGAAGCAGGGCTTGAGATATTCACTTTATTGGGACAGACTGTAACATCCATGGCTGGTTCTGGAGCCAGCAGTTGTGATAGCAGCTGCCCAATTTAACAGATGGCTTCTGGGTCATGGCAAAAGAAGCAGCATCAGTGGTGGCCAAGTTCTATATTGTGGCTTTGGGATTTGTTCCTGGAAGCTCTCTCTAGCATGTGTTTTTTAAGTCTTCCCAATGATTATGAAAGTCATGTAATAGCCTGGAATAAATCCTTTTCTGATTAAATGGCTTAAATGGATTCTGTTCTCTGTGAATGAATTCTGACTGGCCTTTTGGTTGTTTTATTCCCCCCGCCCCTTTCTTTGTAATTACATGGATACAAAACATGAAGTGAAGCTGGAATTATTGCTTTCAATGAACAGGTGAATTGGGAGGTGAGCACAGTCCCTAAGTGAAATGTAGTTAGTTAGATTCCTAGGCAATACCTGCTATTATTCAAAATGTCCATGCTGGAGATCTTCTATTTGCCCTCCAGATCCACTCTCCACCCTTCTCTGTCCCATTACATGCTCTGGACTGACCAGCAACTGTGAGCTTCCTTGCCTTCTGCTTTACTAATTATGAGCCCTGGTTTTTGCTAGTAATCTGTCCCTCCACAGCTGCAGGATCCTATAGTTCTCCTATCTATGGGCCATCTTTCTCCTTAGAGTTTGTACTCTTTAAACAGTTAACATTTATTAATTTCTCACTGTTCAGTCTCTTTCGAAACTGAGGATTCAGGAGATCAAATACCACAAACAGAATGGCCTCTCTAGTCCTTTCCTTGCACTGTCTCCCTACTTTGATCTTCAAGCTTGCACTTCTCAAGTTCTTAGCTGGTTAAGAAGAAGGGTGTGAGGGAAGGAGCTTGACAGTTGTTAACAACCATGGCAAACTCCAGACTCTGTCCTCCTCTCCTCCTTTCTCTATCTGCACTGTCTCCAGTAGTTCCTTATAGGTTCCAGAACTCCAACAGCTGATACCACCAGCTTTGGAGGGCCAGCCCTAGGGAGTTCATGAATCCTCCCACTTTTTCTGGTTAAGGTGTGAAGAATATCCTTTACTCTTTAGCGCAGCAGTGATCAGGCCCTTTTTTTTTTTTCCTCAACGAAAGCTTATACTAGCCCTTGAATTTTATAGTATATATCAATAAAGATCTATAGTATCTGAATTTCTCAGGGTGGAGATCACAAATATATAAATATTTTTAAACAAGTTTACTAAGTTATTTTGGTACATTATTTTGCCTCTACTCACTGCAGCTATTAATATGTAACTGATAAAAGAGAAGGGGATAGAGACAGAGGCCTTCAATAGTTTGGACATTTTATTTGCTTTGCAGTGTACTATAGAGATTAAATGAATAATATAAAATTTTACTATACAGTACTATGATTTTATGATTTTTATCCTGTAGAGTGGGAAATGTTGGACTGGATTCTATAAAAGTTTAGCAATCTACCACCAGGACTGGGAAGCAAAGAGAAAAAAAAAAATAGCACAATGTTACAGAAACAGAAGGGCTGGATTTCTCATGAATTTAACTAGAGTTTCATTTTTACATCTTTGGCTGATCCACCTGCTCAGTCCTAGATGCTTTCCCTCCTCATAATATTGGCGAGTAATGGATACCAGCCAAGATTCTCAAACTTCTGTCCTGAGATGGATTTGGGTTGGCCCTGCTTCTGGAGCTGGTTAGTACTTTGGATTTCTCCAGTTTTTTTCTCAATTATTCCTTCATCGATTATTTTCCTGATCTATATATCCTTCTCTGCCTCAAGGACATAGACTGTTCACATCCTTTGGTTAAAATAACAGAAATACCTTCAGTGCGCAGTAACACTGATGTGGCAGGCAGATTCTTCCATCCTCCCTCAGTATGTGAGAGAGCATGAGAATTGTTTGATAGCACGAGGCTGTGGTTCTTTAGGAAAAAACAGGAGACAAATCTATTTTTTCATCCCAATATTCTAATTATTCCTTTTTGCATATACGAAATTATACTCACTCCTGGCTGGATAACTCATTCTTTGTGCAGTTGCTGTGGCAGAGGGTGACATAGACAAGATAAAGCATGAATACTAGGTTTTCTGAAGTAAGATTTGCTTTAATGTTTAGTTTGACAATATCAGGTAAACTCTAACATCTCAAATAATATAGGCACAGGGCTGGATTTTATAAGAACTTGACAGGATTCATCTAGACATTTGTGAGATTGGTTTGAAACAACAGAGCCTTACTGACTGTGATACTTTACATCTTTAATAGATTCGTGGTTTTCTCTTGTGTGTCATAGATAATTTTTATATAACTAAGCTATGATTTTCCAGTAGATAAATGGGCAATGAGCATAAACATATAATTCTCAAAAGAGGAAATAAGTAAAAACATCTAATCAACATGTTTAATCTGCATCAGTCTCATTAGCAATGAAAGAAATGCAAATTTTAAAATATATTATTATGATGATTTACCTTCTTACTGAAATGAGCAAAGGGAACAGCAATAGGAATACAGAGTGATAACGAGGGAGGGAAGAGGACCCACTTTTCCCTCGATTCTATCAGGCTGCAAGAACTGGAGACATGCTCAGGTTACCTTAGGTGGCAGTTTATCTAACAGGTGTCTGAGGAGGGAGGGAAAACGAGAAACATGTGATCAGTCCTCCAGTCTCCCAGAATTCTCTGCAGGACCCAGCAGTCCCAAAAGCCTGACAGCAGATTTGGCCACTTGGTAAGAACTCTAGTTTTTTCCACGAAGCTTGCACCCATTGCTCCCTTCTCTAGTGCTTGCCATAAGTGTGACTCAGGACTCTTTCCGAAGCCTGACTCAAACTGGCTAAATTGAGAAATGAATTCATTGGTTCTCTTGACTGGAAAGTCCAAGAGTTGGACTTGCTCAGGACAGCTGCACCCGAGGACTTCAGTGAGGTTACTCCTTCTGTCTCTGTCTCTGTCACCTCTGCTTTCCTGTGAATTAGCTTAACTTTAGAGCAGGCTCTCTTCCTGTGGTGTCCCCTGGTAGGTCACTTTCCATCTTCAAATCCTCACTCTAGAAAAATTGAGCTCCAAGATACCTACACAAATACATTGCAAAGATCCAGTAAGAAAGAGTATTATGTAAATTTATTTCATAATTTATTAGAATTTATTAGTCGTTATAAGCTCAGTGTCTGTTTTAGAACAGTCTATCTTTTAACTTGGCATCTATATCGTCTTTCCTGTTTCTGATTATTAATAAAATAGTATAGATTTTATTGAGCAGAGCTGTCCTGCAATTTGACATATAGGAAAAAAAAAGTGTCATCTTCTGTACCAAGAATATCAAGTATGAGGGGCATTGCTATTCCTTTTTAAACTGATATTTAAAAAATTGAGTTCTGGGGCCAAAGGAGCCTGTGGAGGTGTCTCAAGGACCACAGTGTATGTTGGCAGGGAGCGGGGAGGTAGGGGTGTGTGGGGGGCGGGCATTGGGAGGCAGCTGGAAAAGACTGAATGGGTAGGGCTGTTCCACTTAATTGGAGCAGCTCTGCTTTTGTGTGTTTTCTGTATCATGATTCTAAGTAAGATAATATATCAAAAAGGAGTATAGTAATATCAAAATGGCAGCAGCTTTGGGAGCAAAAGGGAAGAAATAAGCCAAGTGCTGATATGAATCGACTAAAAGCTAATGAAGGCAGAACTGATTTGATCAATTAGAGCAAAATTGAACCTCTCTTGATTAAAATCCGGAATCTTTTTAAAAACTGTATTCAAAACTAAAGGAAACTATCGCATTAAAAAATGTAAATATAAAAGCAAAGAAATACAAGAGTTTACTGGATAAGAAGCTCTCATCTGAGCAAATTGGGATCACTCACTGACACCTGGAGGCTTTGGAGGCTATAGCTAACCACTGACACCCCTGTCACAATTGTGAAATTACCTGATCCCAATGCCCTGGTTCTTGTTGAATTTTAGTAAACAAACAAACAAACAAACAAAACAAAACAACAAAAAAAACAACTTTCTTTGATCCCACTCTGGTTGGGCCTGGAGACAAGGTGTTAATTTTATATTACAAAATGTCCTTGACTGGAGGGAGTATGCAGAACAAAATATGTTTTTTGAAAGGAAGCATAAGATTAGAGAAAAAAGAATGGAGAAATACTGTTTCAGTGACTTGAAACACTAGTTCTCAAAGAGAAGGAAGGTAAGAGGGAAGTGACAGGAGAAAGCCTGAATATAGTAGGAGAAAGTCCCAGAGGGACCACGCACGGCACTCCCACCAACTTGGAGCATTTGGTGAGTATGAACGTGTGTTTTCTTGGCTTGTTACCTCATTTACACTCAACTGTTTAAAGACAAACTTTTTTTGTACATTTTAAACAAGGGGCAGGGTAGAAATGGTTATTTGATTTGAAAAAAAAGAGACGTTTTAATGTGGGGAGTAGCAAATTTTGGGGGTCCAAATCCCCCATGGGGAGTGGTGGGCAAGTTCCGGGGGCCATCTATAACAATGCTTCTTCCTTTGAGGCGTTTCCTAGTGAAATCCTTTACCCAAAGCCCAGAGGGTTCAGAATTTTTCAGGATCAAAGAATTTGTCTGGGTTCGCGTGCCTTTCCGAGGCAAGCCTAAAGCTCTCAGCCTATTTGCAAAGACGAGATGATGGACACCAGTTGTGTCCAATGGGGGTGGAGCCCGTCCTGGCTTGGTAGGGAAGCGAGCTCCGGTAAGGCCTTGGTCTCCTCCAAAACACCCGCCCTCTCAAGTCAACAACCGCTGCCACACATGAAAAAAATACCCACAGACACACGCAGAGAAAATGATCCACATTCAGAAAGGGGCGCTCCTTCCCACCTGGTCCCCCCTGTATTGCAACCTCACTGCTTCCCTGGTGTGCAGCACTCATTCGTGAATTCCCCTCTTGGGAACGGTGGTCTCCTCCTGCGGAACCATTCCTGGGCCTCCCCTTCCCCAGCTCCGACCTTAGCGGGGCTCCCCGCGCAGCTGCCAGGGGTCGGGCCCACGCGCCCTTAGGGCCCGCCTGCCGCTCCCCCGGTTCCACTTTCACTTTCGGTCCTGGGCCGGAAGAAGCAGGCGGCGGTGGAGCGAGGGTGAGCCGGCGGGGTCCCAGACCCCCAGGTACTGCGTGCCCATGCCCGGTGCGCCCAGCGGGGAGGAGGCTGCCTGGCCGGAGAAGGGCGCATCCGCGGCGTCCCACCAGTCTCCTCCCGGGAGGCCTGGGGCGCGGGGGCGGGGGAAGGGCTGGCAAACTGCAACGCGTGTCAGGGTAGAGTCGTGGGGCCTCGGCCCAAGTCCAAGGGGAGGGCGGCGGGGTTGGCGGCCGAGCCAGCCTGCCAGGGTCCCTCTCCACCAGAAGTTAGAGAGCACAGGGCCGGCGCGCCTAATTCGAGCCTAAAGCTACGCCACTTCCTGACAAGCAGCAGCCTCCCTCTGCGCTCCGCCTCGTGGGTGGGTTACTGCCAGCTGTCCCGTCCTCCAGACTCCTAGGAGGGCCAGTTGGAGGGTTGGGTAGGTGGTGGGGTCCAGCAGAGGATGACACCTTGCGAATAGTTGCCAGAGAGATGAACATGGCTTTGGGTTTATTATTGGGCTGGTCGGGGTTGGGAGCGAGATCAGCGTCCGTGTCTTAAGAATCTTCAGTTCTCTCCTTGCTTCTGTACTTCTTGCCAGCGATTGTCTGTTTTTATTTCACTCTGGCCCTAGCCGGGTTCTATTGAGATAAAGCTCTCAAGTTTGAGCGAATTCATATTTCCTACCTATTGTTTACCAGCAGTGACAAGTTATTATCTGTGCTTTTAAATTTCATTGTTCAGAACATTTTGAAAGAAAGTCCATTATCTCTCAATGATCGATTTCGTATTCCATAGTGTCCCAATAAAGGGAATGGTGAGCTAACCCAAAACTAGCTGCCCCTGACTTCCTGTGTGAGTGGGAAAAGTCAGAATTACCAAAGGCAGACTAAATAAAGTTTCTAAAGTAAATAGAACTCTTCCTGACTGTAAGTATATTTCGGTACTCTGCTATTATTACACTTTCATTGACAACACTGACTGTGAAAGATGCCTTGGTAAGATCAGATGCCAAAGAAAAATATTTTTAAAAATTTTAAAGGAATATAATTGTATTAACCAATATTACCCCAATAAACTTAATTTAAAAAAAATTTTTTTAAAGAAGTACAGTCAAGTGCAGGAAAGTCCTTTAAACCCCTGTCTGTACTCTAAATCTGTGTATTCAACTGCCTTCTTGATATTTCCCCTTGGATATCTCATAGACATCAGCACAAATTAAACATACTAGTAAATGAACCCCTGATTCCCTCTCTTTCCTTTTAGATCTTTTCCACTTCGAATCTTTGCCATCAAAGTAAAGGGCACCTATGACTACCCAGATGTTCTTTCTAGTAACCTGGCAGCAATCCTGATGCGTTTTTTTTCTCTTACCTCCCACTTCAGAATCCATCCACCTCCCTGTGTCTCTGTGTCTCTGTGTCTCTCCCCTCCCCAGCCCCCTCTCCTTCTCTCTGTTGGCACCACCCCAGTATAAACCACTAACTTACTTCGTCTAGACTACTTTCTAACTGGTCTCTTAGCCTTCACTCTTCACTCTTTCTCCTTTCCAGTTCTCCTTGTTCCACACGGCAACCAGGGTGATTTTCTTAAAGTGTGAACTGGATCCTAAGATCTCCAAGATCAAAACCCTCTGGGTTCTCATTGCTCTTAGGATAGAATCCAAACTTCTTCGCAGGCCTACAAGGCTGCATGGTGATCTGACCCCTGCTTAACTCTCTAGGTGCATCTTTCCTGCTGCATGCTGTGTGCATCAGGTTCATTGGCTTTCATAACCGGCATTCTCTACTACTTCTGAGCCTGCAAATATGATTGCTGTTCCCTCTGTCCGGGGAACTCTTTTCTTAGCTAACGTGAATTTGTCCTTAAAATCTCAGCTGAATATATGAGAACCCCAGTGTACATTGGTGTGTCCTGTTATTCTCTTTCGGTATATGTGTATGCTTTTTCCTTCATAGTTAATCGTTGTTGGTAGCTATATATGTGTGTGTATATTTGTGTCAACTTGTTAAAAATCTCTTCCCCACCCCCCACCCCACACACATACTGTAAGCTCTTCAAGGTCATGGACCTGTGCTGTCTTGTACTGCTAGTGGCCAGCAAAACTCTTGGCCCTCAATAAATATTTGCGGAATGAGTGATTGAAAATATTTTAACTCAGTCTTCCCGACCATCTGTGAGACAGCTGTTAACTCATATTACACATGAAGAAAATGAAACTGGAATTAAATCACCTGCCCAAGGTCACACAATACAGGGCAGAGTAAGAACTCAAAGCCAGGCTTGCTTTTCTGACTGTAAGCCTTGTACGTGTGGGTGTGTATCAAATAATATATAGTTATGCATTATATACACACATATATAATTAATGTAGTTATATATGTATGTATATGCATATATGTATTCTGCCATTTATGCTGTCTGTATTACATGTTCCATTGTGGTTTCCTGGCACTGCATCCTCCTTGAGATGCAACCATGTTCTCTTTGGCCCCCTTCCCTCATGGACTCAACCCTGCAAAGTCTTCGATGCAAGGTCCCACTGCCAACCCCTTCAGCAGCCCATGGGCCTTGCTGTCAGCTCAGAACCAGTTGGAATTTTTGGATCTCCCCTTGGCTGTTGGAGAACACTCAGGGACTTCCAGAATCCTCACATGCTTGAACCTACCACTTTCACTGCACTCTCAACCATCTTGTGGCATGAACCACACCCACTAAGCTATTGCCATCAGAAATTCCAAATGGAAGCATCACACAAGTTCTCTTTATGTCTGGTGCCCCAACTTCAAGAGAAACCTACCATTCTCCCCCTGCCCTGAGATTCTGCCTGAGGAGGTAGGGGCAGGAACTCTTTACTATTTTGGTGTTTAATTTTTATTCTTTTCCAAATTGTTCCAATCTTCTGTGGCTGGAAGCATCCTTTAGTTGGTTCCTAGACCAAAAAAAAAAAAAAAAACTCAGGGACTTCCAGAATCCTCACATGCTTGAACCTACCACTTTCACTGCACTCTCAACCATCTTGTGGCATGAACCACACCCACTAAGCTATTGCCATCAGAAATTCCAAATGGAAGCATCACACAAGTTCTCTTTATGTCTGGTGCCCCAACTTCAAGAGAAACCTACCATTCTCCCCCTGCCCTGAGATTCTGCCTGAGGAGGTAGGGGCAGGAACTCTTTACTATTTTGGTGTTTAATTTTTATTCTTTTCCAAATTGTTCCAATCTTCTGTGGCTGGAAGCATCCTTTAGTTGGTTCCTAGACCAAAAAAAAAAAAAAAAAAAACCCGAACAAGCAAGAAACTCAAAAACTAAAAAACCTGTTCTTCCTGTCCTGTCTCTTTTCTGTCTTATTTGGGTGGTGCCTTTTGAAATGGGATTATGGTGTTTCCTGGTTGCCTGTGTCTACTGTGTTGGTATTCTTTCTGTTCAGCCTGTGGATCTGCTGCATGGGGAGGGGGAGGTAGGTGCCTTTAACTATGTTTGGTCAGGATGGAAAATGAGGGGTCAGGAAAGCATGTCAGTAATTACCTTGAACTAGTATCCCCCCACGCAGGTCTCAAGGGATAAAACCAGGGTTTAGCAAGGATTACCTAGTAGCTTCTCAATCTGGCTCTTCAATAGAATTTCTCGCTCTTCAATAGAATTTCTGGGAAGTTTTTAAAAAAAATTCTGATGCCTTGATCTCATCCTCATAGATTATTGTTTAATTGTTCTAGAGAGGGATCCAGGCAATAGTTATTTTTAAAGTTTCCTAGATGACATCAATATGGAGCCAGAGTTGAAAACCACTGACATGGAGGGAGAATCTCATGTACCACGATTATTTTGAGGGATCCACATTGCATTACTACTCCTCTCATCTGATCCAAATGTCCAGGAGCTAGAGGAGCTTGAGGGAATTAGGGATAATTCCCTGGGCTCACCTGGCAGGGATCTGTCCTGGCAAACACCCATTAGAAAAGTGTCTTTGTCTTAAGAGAGAGAAAGAAGTTGTCTAGGTTCTCGGGGCATGGATTGCCAACTCTCTTGAAATTCACATTCCTTTTGTGTCCTGTGGCCTTTAAAATAAAGTGCAAAACAGGGTCTGCAGCATGACTCTCAGCATGCTTTGAGCATAGTCTTGTAGTCACTTGCCTACTTGCTTTTTGAAACATGCTCTGTCATGTTCTCCTGGGGTTCCCTTCTGTCCACATTGGTTGCCCGAACAGCCCCCTACTTTCTCCCTTTGTGCTTAAGCTCTTTCCCAGCTTTGCTCCACTTAGTATGGTTTTAGTGCTCTCCCTTTGTTTCCAGATCTGACCTAATCTTGCAGACCCTACTCAAATGCTGGTCTTGCATGGTAGCATCCCAGAGTCACTTCAGCCAAAATCGCTCTCGCTTTAGAAATATCATTCCATTCGCACTCTTTTTTATCATTCTTCTTAAAACACCCCACACTTTTTCTGTTCTGTCTCGTTATTTGTATATGAATGTTTTTTGCCCTTCCAGGTTTTGAAGTTCTTGATTGTGGGATTTGTGTCTTGTGTATTATTATATCCTGCACAATGCTTAGCACATGGCCTCCTATGTAGCAGGTATTCAATACATTTGTCAGATTGATTGTAAGAGAGAATCCAGGTGACTGTTGTGTTTGTCACACATAATCATGAAAATCACCATAAACTGTTTAAGTAATTCCTAGCTAAATAAATATTAAATTAACTTTTGGAATGACAATTTGACAAAGATACTGATGTTTCTAAAGGTTACCGTTATGGATACTTGCTTCCCCATCCCACCCCCCATTGTTACTCTGCATCTTTGTCACCTTGGTATACTTCTTTTGTTTTAGAAATTCTAGATTTGATGGGTGGAAAGCAAGGCTTGTTCCCTACTGCAGAAGCTGCAAAGTCCAGATTCTTGCTTTCACTACCTCTCTGTCTGGTATGGACACCTTACCTTGGCTCGGACAATCAGAGTACAAAGTTGGGACTCTGAAGCTGAAACAAGTAATGTAAATTAGCAGGGGCCAGTGAAGAACTCATTCTAGAGGGGCCTGTGGTAGTGTCAGCATCTGATCTCCAGGGCAGTAGGGCAGCATCCTCTAAGGTCCAGTGTGGGTGGGGAATGGTCACCTGGTAGTGTCAGCATCTGATCTCCAGGGCAGTAGGGCAGCATCCGCTGAGGTCCAGTGTGGGTGGGGAATGGTCACCTGGTCAGATGTTTCTCTGATGTGGTACTGGCTGTGCATCTTTGCCTTTTTATGGACCTGGTTACCCAAATGTCCTGGTAACTCTGTGGCCTATTTAATGAGCTATTCAGGATCCTCAGCCAGAGCTTGCTTTGTTACTTTCAACCAAGAACCCTACTGATAACATTAATTTTAATTTTGAAAACTGATGATGCTTTTTAGTAAGTGCCAATGATTTTTGCTAACCATGAACTAACTTCTTTTGTGAATCAATAACATAGGGAAGGTAATTTTAAGTTCGGGAAAAGACCCAGTACCTTTGAAAGTTCGTATCTATATTTGCTAATTCTGGGTGGATACATTCTGAAAGTATGCTGTCTTGATAATATTTTAGTGATTATTATTATTATTTTTTTTTTTTGACGTAGTTTGAGCAAAGAAGATGATATTTCTGCCCGTGAAATGGCCACTTGGAACCAGGTCATATCTATTCTCTTCACTGTTGATTCTCTTAACTGCATCAACTTCTTCCTGGTGTCGGGGGACTGAAACTACATCTCCAAAGGCTAGTAATGGAACACCATTTCCTTGGAATAAAATGCGACTTCCCGAGCACATCATCCCAGTTCATTATAATCTCATGATCCACGCAAATCTCACCACTCTGACTTTTGAGGGAACCACAGCAGTAGAAATCACAGTCAACCAGCCTACTAGTGCCATCATCTTGCATAGTAACCACCTGCAAATATCTAAGGCCACCCTCAAGAATGGAGCTGGAGAGAGGCAGTCTGAAGAACCACTGAGAATCCTGGAATACCCACCTCATGAGCAAATCGCACTTCTGGCTCCCGAGCCTCTGGTTATTGGGCTCCCATACACAGTTGTCATTGATTATGCTGGCAATCTTTCTGAGAATTTTCATGGATTTTATAAAAGCACCTACAGAACCAAGGAAGGGGAAGTGAGGTATTTTTTTTCTTCTTCTTCTTTTTTTAAGCTTCAACTGCTACCCACACTACATTATTTCAGATGGATTCTTTTAGAATTCTGTGGGTTGTTCAGTTCTTCCTTTGGTTTTCCTTTTGGATCTTCTTTGCAGAGTTAGAAATGGCAATAGTCTATTCTCCTTGTTTTTTCAATCTTTTTTCATTCTGTTTAACCAATTTTCTTGCTTCCAATTCTACCAGAGTAAATACCTATTTGTTTATTTAATTAGACTTCTGGGATGTAATAAACATTTTAATTCTCTTGGTCTATGTATTAGTTTCCTAGGGCTGCTGTAACAAAGTACCATAAACTGGGTGGCTTAAAACACCAGAAATTTATTGTCTAACAGTTCTGGAGGCTTGAAGCCCAGAATCAAGGTGTGAGCAGGCCTATGCTTTCTCTGAGTAGAATTCTCCCTTGCCTCTTCCTAGCTTGTGGTAGCCATTGTTCCTTGGTATTCTTTGCCTTGAAACTACATCAGTCCAGTCTCTGCTTCTGTTACCACATGGCCATTCTCCAAATTGCCCTCTTCTTATAAGGACTCCAGTTATATTGGATTAGGGCCCAACCTGATGGCTTCATCTTAGGTTGATTATATCTGCAAAGACCCTGTTTCTCAATATTTCACATTCACAGATACCAGGGATTAAGATTTCAATATATCTTTTTAGAGGACACAATTCAATCCAGAACAAGAAATAGTTTCCATAGAGGAAATACTTTTCTCACAGTGAAAACTTTATTAGGGATCCACACTTGTCTTGCTTTAGTTCTGTTTTTAAGGAGGTAATTTATTTGGGGAGATATTGTACTGAATTTTAAAATATAATTTTATTTGTTAATAGATTACACTACTTATTTTTCTGAGTTCATATTATTTTTTTTGAGGGTAAAAAAAGTCAGATGCTACCAAAAAGAATTTTTAAAAAATAAAATTTATCCCTGATAGCTTCTCAAGGTAACCACTACTTATATTTTAGGGGAACATCCTTCTAGACTTTTCTCTGAATATGCATAGTTTATGTAACTGGAGTTGTTAGGTTTTTTGCTTTATAAGAGAGTTTTAAAATATGTTAATGAGATGTTTTACATAAATGACTATCACTATACATCATTTTAATGACTTTATCAAAATATATGTTCACTGATTTTTTAAAATTAATCCTCCATAGATGGAGATTAGGTTGTTTTCAACTTTTCAGCATCTGCAACACTTGGGCGAACATCTTTGTAAATCATTTCTTTGGAATAAATGCCTAGAAGTAAAATTGCTAAGTCAAAGGGTCTATAAATAAATATTTGATATCCCTTGACATATTCCTTACCTCTAACCAATTCTGTGTATTTTTGTTATCTTTTTAGAGACAAAAAGCCAATGGATATCTTTCTTTAATTAACATTAATTATTGAGGAAGTTGAGTAGCTTTTTATATATTTACCATTTGTAAAGATTCTTCTTTTGTGAATTGCCTTTTTATGACCTGTGCCTGCTATTCCACTTGATTGCTGGGTATATTCTTACTCATTTTAAGAGCTCATTATCTGTTAAAGCTATTAACCCTTTGTCAAATAACTTTTGATCAATTTTGCCAGCTTTTTACTTGTATTTTAACTTAGTTTTTGATAGCTTTGTCATAGAAAAGATATTCTTTACTGGTGAAATCTATAAATCTATGGTAGATTTAAGAATTAACACACACACACATACACATACACACACACCTATTTTAGAGTCTTTGGCGCTTCATGCTGTATTTTTATTTCACTTGCTATAATTTTAGGATACTTGCATCAACACAGTTTGAACCTACTGCAGCCAGAATGGCCTTTCCCTGCTTTGATGAACCTGCCTTCAAAGCAAGTTTTTCAGTCAAGATCAGAAGGGAGCCAAGGCACTTTGCCATCTCCAATATGCCATTGGTGAGTCTGAACTCCTGTGCATCTACTCACAGGAAAAATCCATTGATTGGCTGTGACTTGTATTACCCCAGTGATAGTCAACATTCAGGGCACCTGCTTTGTTTGCTTTATTGCCTGACAAATTGCTAACTTTTCTTTTTCATTTTCAACCCATGCTTTTGTTTCAAGCAACAATTTATTTGTAGTCATAGAAAAAATTATCCCTAAAAACATGCAAAATTTCAGTTATGAGTGACATTGTAGGCCATCAATGCTGATAGGAGGGACTTTTTATAAGGAATTCAGGTCAGGTTTAAATGTGAACACCCTTCACGAAACACTTTCACCTTCATTTTCTCATATAATCTTTTAAAACGACTTTGAAAAGAAAGCTTTGTCGAATAAGGCCATATTTCTAGTATATAGTTTTTTTTTGTTTTATAATTTCTATATACTAATATTAACTATATAATTTAACCATTTGCATGAAATTGGGCAGACAGAAAAAGGAAAAAACTGATCTTTTCAGAATATTATGGTACTAAAGGTTAAGTAATGATAGGTAGCTCAGTTTCCTTTAAAGAAACCATTGTTCTCCAATTTCAAAGCAGCTGTGGACAGTGTTTCCTCTGAATTTGGTGAGAAGATGACTGTGCCAAATGAATAAAACTCAGTAAATGCCATTATTTTATGATTGCGGTGGCTTAGAAAAAACATCAGCTGAGTTCATTCTGCAATGGAAGCATATCAGCTCTTGAAGCACACGCATCCTTTGTTCAGAGAGGCTCACTGTGGATGAGGCTCGGGGTTGACTAGGCTTTCCCCAGAGTCCTGAAGGCTGTTCCGCCTCATCCCCGTGCAATATCTTCTCGTGAAGGGACCCAGAGCACTACAGACCGGCCTCTAGTACTTCTCCACCTTTGAAACTCGATATCCCCCACTAAATACCTTAAGGATCCCTTCCTCAAACAAGATTCCAACAGGCCCCCTAGAGGGCCGTCCCCTGTGAAAAGAGTCCTTCTGCAGATCCCTGTCAGACAAGAACTTTTGTCTTCTGTATTTATATGTAAAAAGATGAGAAACAATTGCCATTTTGCTAATACAAATCCGAGATAGAGAACAGGCTTTCTTAAATTATGGTTCTCTCCCCCAGTATTATGGTATTGCTTCCCTGGAATGGGAGTAAGTCTGTAATTAGGGAATTACAGTCTTAGGAGAATAAAGGAAAAAGGAGAGACTGAGGGAACAAGATCGGTGGAGAAATTCATAGGCTTGCAGGGGGAAGGCCAGGAGCCCCAGAGGCTTCACGAAGTTGCTGGAGTCTAATTCAATGGATATACAGGACCCACTTGTTGAGAATAGGAAAATCTCTAACATAATCTTGCCCCTTGGACAGGAAAGCCCTCACCTTGGCAAAACAGGTGTGGCCTGAACTCAGGCCGCAGACATGGAGTTGAGGGGATGAGCAATGGATTCTCAAAGGATCTTTTTGGAGGCAGAAAAGAAAATATACGATTGGAAGATATAAGTGTTTGGGGCAGGAGTTGATCACACTTAAATTTGAATCAGTTTAATTAGTTTACTTTCCTAATAATTAGCACAACTTCAGGAATGGAAATTTTGGTTAAAGGGGGCAGAGGGCATTTTAAAAAGAAAAGTTAATTTTAGCTCCTTCAAGTGTAAACTCAGGTTGGCTATCAGAGTTAGAGTTTGAATGACCAATGGATCACCAGCTGGTGGGTATTAAGAAGGACCAGGGTACAGAAATAGAGGTGGAAATTAGGTTACAAGAAATACGCATGTGTTAACAATGGATCCCCAGGCTAGTTAGGGAACCTGCCCCAGTGCCTTATGTTAGCTGAGGTATTGGATTTTCTTCTTTGAGAGCAGACCTCTTAGATTGTACCTCCATCACCACCACCCTACTCTGCAAGGCTGCTTCCTGGTTGAACTTAAAAGCTGATTCCAATGAAGCAAATCAAAGTTCGGAGGAGCTTTGCAGGGTCAGGACCAGGTATGGGTTACTTTCAATTGTTTGGAAAACAGAAGCTCTTTTTAAGTTGCATATGGTTACTGCCTAATTAAATTAGATATTGCAGTTGCAGATAATTCTCATACTTGTATTTAAGGACAAGTGGACTACATCTTGGCAAAACCAGCAATCTCAGTTTTGCTTTGTCCCATTCATGTTCTCCATACCCATGTACCAAATATGAGTCAGTTTACAGTTATCTGGATTATTTAAAAGAAATTAAGTGGTAATGGTCGCACAACTTTGTGAATATAATAAAAAGCTTGTGAATTGTGTACTTTAAAATGGCGAATTTTATGGTATATGAATTATATCTCAGTAAAAAACAATAGAAGAGTTGGGCCTTAATACCTATATTGGATAGAGACGTTTTAAAATAATTATACAAATGTCATGCCACATACTTTTAATATTATACCTGGTAGATAGGAAATCTCTATAAAATGTTTTCGATATATTAGATAATTGATTAGTTGATAATTTAAGTTATTCTAATTTTAGGTTAAATCTGTGATTGTTGCTGAAGGACTCATAGAAGACCATTTTGATGTCACTGTGAAGATGAGCACCTACCTGGTGGCCTTCATTATTTCAGATTTTAAGTCTGTCAGCAAGATGACCAAGAGCGGAGTCAAGGTAAACCTGTGATTGCCATATAGGGTGACCAGCTTGTCCTGGTCTGCCTGGAACTGTCCTGGTTTTAAAACTGGAAGTCTACATCCTGGGAACCCCCTCAGTCCCAGGCAAACCAGGATAGTTGGTCATCCTGTTGCCACAGATGCTCATTCATATATACGGTGAGTTTCTAGTAATGAAAACACATGGAGAGGCTTGGCCTGGCCTGGGCCATGGTCCTGGCTCCACCACTAACTGGCTTTCTGACCTTGGCCCTGCTCCCTTGGAACTTATTTATACTTCTTTAAAGTATAAATTGGACTAGATCCTGCAGTGGGTTCTAGTTCCAAGGTTGCTTCTGGCTCTGCAGTTTAATAAATAAATGAGGTATTAATAAATAAATGAGGAAATGAATGCTACTGACTATCTGAGCAGGAGATTTCTGGCTGAAGGAAGAAAGGAAGATAGAGCAGTCTGCTTAGGGTATTAAATGGCTCTGGGGGAGCCTTTGGGCCAGGAAATACTGGAGAAAAAGATTTCAAGGAGCACTTGTCCCTTCTCTTTGTACCATTGTGTAGTGAGCAACCTATTCACTGTATGCTGTGGGCTGAATGTAAATAAGTCTTTTTGGTGAGTAGGGACAGGACACTTTATTTGAAGATACCTCATTTATTTGTGCTGGTTTTCACTAAGGCCCGAATAGTTAGGGTTTCTATGCTCACTTGCCTTTTGTTCCTGTAGGGCTGAGGCTTCTTATGCTTGTTGAGAGATCTCTACTTTCCTGGGGATTTGAAGGTGGTCCTTGAGGCTCGGATGTAGGGAGTAGTCTAAATTGAGCAGTGAAACTCAGCAAAAACACTCACTCAATTTGCCAACTATTGTGAATCTTTTATGAGTGATTCTTTTTGTAATGTCTTTTTCCTACTGTAATATCGAGGTTTATAATAAGAAATACATATTTGGTCTTCCTCCGGATTTCGGCACAGAGCTAAAACCCTCAGTTTCCTAAGGGAGTGATTAAGGTGTCTCTTGTTATGTCATTAAGGTGATCTTTGGAAAGTCCTTAGGTAACTTAAGGTTGGGGGCTGGTTTCCAGGAACCAACCATATGATTGGAGAGTTGGAACTTTCAATCCCACCCCCTTTACCTCTAGCTGCCGATTGAGTGCAACCACTAAAGGTCAATGATTTAATCAATCATGCCTGTGTCCATGCCTCCATAAAAACCTAAAAGGATGGTCTGGAGAGCTTCTGTGTTGGTCAGCATGTGGAGGTGCTGGGAGAGTGGTGTACTAGGAGAGGGCACTGAGGCTCTGTGTTCCTTCCCCATATCTTGTCCTATGTATCTCTTCCATGTGGCTGTTACTGAGTTATGTCCTTTTATAGTGAACCAATAATCTAGTAAGTAAACCGTTTTTCTGAGTTCTGTGAGCTGCTCTAGCAAATTAATCGAACCCAACTAGGGGGTGTTGAAACCTCCCATTTATATTGGCTTAATTCAGAAGCACAGGTGACAACCTGGACTTGCAACTGGCATCTGAAGTGGGGGAGGGGACAGTCTTATAGAACTGAACCCTAACCTGTGGAATCTGAAGCTATTTCCAGTTAGTGCCAGAATTGAGTTAAATTGTAGGGTACCCAGCTGGTGTTGAACTGTTTGATGTGCAGGAACCTCCTTTACACACACCCACATCGGGATTAGGTCCCAGAACCCTTTTACATACTAATGTTTTTGGTCCTTTTATATCTTTAAACATATTAAACATACATTTTATATTCTGTCTGGTAATAGTAATGGCTGAAGTGTTTGTGTATCTGGTTCTAGTCTTTGGTTTCTACTGGCTCTTGGTCGTGGTGTCTTGTTCCTTTGTGTATATTGTGATTTATGTCTGTGAACTGTAGTACCTGAGTTGAAGGTGGATTCTTCCACAGAGAATTTTGTTTGCTCTTGTCAGGTGACTGGGGGCACTTACCAGCCTGGGAACCACTTTACATTATTGGCCAGGTTTTGGACCACCTGGTTATTGTGAGCCCAGCTGCTAAACGGCCTGAAGTTTTACTTTTAGGTACAAATTTTCTGAGGAGGTCTCCCATTCTTTCCCATACGGGACCAAGGTTTGAATAAGATTTTTTCCCTTGCAGTCATTTTGGGGAAGGGGGTGGTTATTTCTAGTTCACCCTTATAGTAAGGGTGTGATCAGTCTTCTATATAGTTGAGAGAGGCCACTGGGATATATGAATAACTTTCTTGTACCTTACTCTCCAGGTTTCTGTGTATGCTGTGCCAGACAAGATAAACCAGGCAGATTATGCACTGGATGCTGCAGTGACTCTTCTAGAATTTTACGAGGATTATTTTAGCATTCCATATCCCTTACCCAAACAAGGTAGAGGTTTTGCACAGATATTACAAATTTTGGTATTTAATGACCCCAGTCATTGATTATATCACCCTAATTGGCATCCCTGTGGTTATCTCAGCAGTACCTTGTCATTAAAATCCTGGCAGGTGTCAACCATTGGATCAATCCTACTCACCCCTGATTTATACAATAAACTTATGATAGTAAAAGCAGATCTTGATGCAGTTCCTGAGGCACAAGGCATGGAAATAATTTGCCTTTGGACTTTAAAGAGAAACTCAACTATACTGCAATTTTTTTATTATCAGCACATACTTGGAACATAGATGCTCAATAAATTTTTTTGAATGAATAAATTTACACAGAATAAGAAAATCTGCATTTCTTTCTTATAAGACCCCCTTAAAACTATTGTTTGAAGTTTTTAAGTGAATGGGGGTCTTGGGCATTCAAAGTAGGGTGGGTTCTTGAGGCAGTTAAGATTATTCAATCCCAAACTCCTTGTCAGAGTTTGAAATGGAGTCTGGAGGCTGAAGACCCAAGTCTGACTTTGTCACACAGTAGCAAAGTGACTGAATGAGTCACCAAGCCCCTTTTCTCCATTGTGAAAGGTTCTTCCAGCCTAGAATTCCATGATTCTGCATAGGCAGCTTAGATTTTCTTATGATCTCTGTATCTGTTCATTCTGAAAGTTAGTGTGTTTTGGCAATGTGTAGCTTATATTTTTATTGCTTCTTTCCCAAGATCTTGCTGCTATTCCTGACTTTCAGTCTGGTGCTATGGAAAACTGGGGACTGACAACATATAGGGAATCTGCACTATTGTTTGATGCTGAAAAGTCTTCTGCATCCAGTAAGCTTGGCATCACGATGATTGTGTCTCATGAACTCGCCCACCAGGTATAGAGCTCAATCACACTTTTTAAAAAGTGTTGTTTACTGCATCTGTTACCGCTTTTACAGGACGTGTGAGGCTATTCACATATTTTACTGATGATTTCTACTGTCTTTTTTCTGTAGTATTTCTATAAACATTAAGTACCATGTTTTATAATGCATGTTGAAAGGTTTTTTTTCTTTTTTACTTTGATAAACTATTATATAAATATATATTGACATCTTTATAACAGATATCACACATATAAAATGTTTCCTTCTGAAGGCCTTATGTTTATGGCCAGGTATGTAATCCAATCTCTGTAGACACGTGTGAATAATCTGAGTAATGTTTTCCTTTCAGTGGTTTGGGAATCTGGTCACCATGGAATGGTGGAATGATCTTTGGCTAAACGAAGGATTTGCCAAGTTTATGGAGTTCGTATCTGTCAGTGTGACTCATCCAGAACTGAAAGTTGTAAGAAGTAGTATTTTTTTACATTTTAGGTTAATCCGTTGTTTTATTCAGTGTTGCTGGAAAATATTTACTGATCTTTGATTATAGAATTTGTAGATTAATAACTTCCTTAGGAGTTTAGATGTGAATTGTTTTCAAAATGCTAGAGAACTTTAAAGACATATCTCAAAGGCTAATTTCCAAACTGGATTGTGAATCTATGATTGTTATCAAATTGAGTGTTAAATTTTGTCCTCCCTTAATAATCAGAGAAATAGAAATAATTACAGCCTCTCTGTTCCATGTCATTTTCCCAACCTCCAGGCTACTCACTGAAGAAATATTAGGTACAGATTCTTATTATTTCAGTAGAGAATCCTACTTGCCAAATCAAATGGATTATGCTTAATTAGGGTAACTGCTCATTTGATTGTATATGAACCTAGACTCATGGGCCACAGATTTAATGCTTTGGAACCTCTACATGTTTATTTTAAAAATCATGTATTTAACTTGTGAAAATCACATGCAGTAAAATTCTAAAAACTGCGTAAACTATGTAAAAAAAAAAAACCTTTACTATAATGACTTTGATTTGTGCATATTCATTTTTTCAACTTTCATCTTCCTGTATGCATAATTGAGTTATATGTACTTATAATGTACATATAATTATTATACTACAATGGATCATAAATATTTTTCTATGTCTCTACATAATCTTTAAAAATGATTATGTAAGTATATTATTCTGTTGAATCATATGCCCTAAACAGGTTATAATTGGAATTTGTTCTTCCATTTTTTCTTTGACTACACAGTTTTAAAGCTAAATTCCTTTGCTTTAAAATAGTATAAATGATGATTGGAGATGTTGAAATCACTATACATTTTAGTTTCTTGGTTTGTTGCTGTTTATCTATAGGCATAATGGTTTTTAAGTTAATATGAAATTTAAAGTAGTAAATATTTAAGATAAAAGAAACCTAAAATGTTTACCTAAAGTCATTGTTTCTTGGATGCTCTTTAGAAGACAAATTTTATTTCATTATGTAAATTCTATAAATATGGAATACATTGGACCAGAAGTTTGAAGTATAAACATATAACCCTAGATCAAACCTCTATCCTTTCATGTTTTTCATCTAAATATAAATCATAGGTGATATTGTCTTTTTTTGTGTGTCTCAATAGGAAGATTATTTCTTTGGCAAGTGTTTTAATGCAATGGAAGTAGATGCATTGAATTCCTCACACCCTGTGTCCACACCTGTAGAGAATCCTGCTCAGATTCGGGAGATGTTTGATGATGTTTCTTATGAAAAGGTAAAAATGGATTATAAGGGTGCAGTTTGGACACTAAACTTATAAATACTGGGATAGAGAGGTTATAGACAGTGTTGTGGAGTGGCTTTCCCTTCATAAGAAGCACCCCAGAAGGAATGCCTTCTATTCTGACCAGTGCTGGCTGGAGTTCACTCATTTAGGTCTAATTTGCAATTTGGCTCATAATCTAAAGATTACATTATAGTCAATTCTTCATTTACTCTGTCATAAATTGAAAATTCATGCCTATAAGAACCCTGCCTTTTATTTATTGTTCAACAAATCTGTATTGACCATTGATTTTTATACTAGGCAAAAATTCTTGCCCTTGTGTAGCTTATCTTTCAGCGCCTTCAGGAATGGTTTGTATTGTTTAACTTGGGTCCCCAGACCCTGGGCTACAGACCAGTACTAGTCTGTGGCCTGTTAGGAACTGGGCCACACAGAAGGAGGTGAGCAGTGGGCAAGGGAACAAAGCTTCATCTGTATTTGCAGCCACTCTCCAGCACTAGCATCACCGCCTCAGCTCCACCTCAGATCATCAGGCATTAAATTCTCATAGGATCACTGGTCCCTGATGCCAAAAAGGTTGGGGACCGCTGGGTTAACTGTATAGTATCGTCTTGTACAATGTGTTTAATAACAGAATTGGAAATTGCTGCCAACACTTAATAATTGAGAAATATTATATAATCAGATTTCTTGGCTTATCTTGGGGGTGGAGTAAGAAGGGTTCTGGTCACCTTGGGCCTGTATTTCCCTTGGCAACATAGGCTGAAGCTAAGTCAATGGCTCCTTTTTTGTGAGATCAGAGTTCAGCTTTTTCAATTCTTTTCCCACCCATTCCTGTTGTCTTCTACTGAGGCAGAGAATGTATCATTTATCATTACAGTGGCTATTGTTCTTAGCAAAGTATTTCTAGCATGTTTTTGGAGTAGAGCAGGGGAGATAAAAACAAATATAAACAGACATGTAGGTCAATGGAACAGAATAGAATCCAGAAATAAACACACACATATATGGTCAATTTATGACAAAGGAGCTAAGAATATATTATGAGAAAGGACAGTCTTTTCAATAAATAGTGTTGGGAAAATAGGACAGCTACATGCAAAAGAATGAAACTGGACCCCTATCTTACACCACTCACAAAAATTAACTCAAAATGGTTAAAGACTTAAATGTAAGACCAGAAACCATAAAACTCTTGAAAGAAAACATAGGAGAAAAGCTCCTTGACATGGGTCTTGGCAATGGTCTTTTGTACGTGACACCAAAAGTACAAGTGACAAAAGCAAAAACGAGATCTACATCAAATTAAAAAGCTTCTGTACAGCAAAAGAAAGAAAATGAAAATATCACCTATGGAATGGAAAAATATTTGAAAATCATCTAATAAGGGATTAATATTCAAAATATATAAAGGACTCGTACAACTCAGTAACAAAATCAATCTGATTAAAAAATGAGCAGAGGAACTGAATAGACATTTTCCAAAGAAGACATAACAGGTACATGAAAAGATCCTCAGCATCACTAATCATCAGGGAAATGCAAATCAAAACCTCAGTATCACCTCACACCTATTAGAATGCCTGCTATGAAAAAGACAAAGTGTCGGCGAGCATTTGGAGAAAAGCAAACCATAGTACACTGTTGGTGGGAATGTAAATTGGCGAAGTCACTGTGGAAAACAGTATGGGGTTCCTCAAAAAATTAAAAATGGAACTATCGTATGTTCCAGCAATTCTACTTCATTTCCAAAGAAAATGAAGACACTAACTCCACATTGCAACGTTACTTACAATAGCCAAGATATGAAAACAACCTAAATGTCCATTGATGGGTGACTGGATAAAGGGTGTATGGTGTGTATATATACGCAATGGAATATTATTCAGCCACAAAGAATGAAGCCTTTCCATTTGTGACAACATGGATGGACTTTGAGGATATTATGCTAAGTGAAATAAGTGAGAGACAAATATTATGATCTTACTTATATGTGGACTATTAAAAAAAATAAGCTCATAGACACAGAACAGATGGGTGGTTGCCAGATGCAGGTCATGGGAGGTAGGCAAAATGGGTGAAGGAAATCAGAAGGTACAAACTCCTACTATAAAAGTCATGGGTTTGTAATGTATAGCATGATGACTAGTTAATGAAGAATTGCATGTTTGAAAGTTGCTAAGAGAATAGATCTTAAGGATCTTAAGATCTTATCACAAGGAAAAAATTTGTAAGTATATGGTGACAGATGTGAACTAGACGTATGGTCATCATTTTGCAATAGGTACAAATATTTAATCATGTACACCTGAAACTAATGTTATATGTCAGTTATATCTCAATAAAATGAAAGTATCAATCTTATTAGCAGGTATATGCACTTCCTGTAGACATTCAGGAATCCAGGCTTTGCCTGTCTTGTGACCCCGCCATCCTCTGCAGCCAGAGAGAGAGAGAGACTACCTCTACCCTGAGGGAACCTAAGAAATTCCCCCAGAAAGGAGACTTCAAGTTATATCTTAAAAGATAAATTGAGGATTTCTCAAAAAGAAGTAGGAAGGGATTTCTAGGAAGAGGGAATCATAATTTCTTAGAAAAAGATGATTTAAAAGAAGGGTATGTTAA
>NW_006436298.1:25733286-25747073 GCF_000325575.1 Pteropus alecto | reverse complement strand
CTTAGAAATTTCTATTTAAATAGAAATTTAAATAGGGGGGAAATATCAAAGAGCAATTTTCTTAACTTTGGACTACTTCATTGTGTCACCACTCTGGCCATTGGAGATATTTGAATGTGTGACCCACAATCAACAGTAATGAGAGAGGAGAAAAGAGCTCTTAATACTGGAATACAGAATATCTTGCTCCCTTTTTCATTGCTGCTCTTGCCCTCCCAGTCCTCTGTGCTCCAGGCTGCCTGGGCTCCACCATTCCTTAGCTCGTACTCACCTCTGCTTTCACCTCTTCTTGTACCAACTCCCCTGATTCCTGCCCCGGAGTGGCAGTGGGAAAGCCACGTGGTGGTTCAAGGTCCACTCACCTGTGAATAATGGGAGCTGGTAGACAGTGTTAGTTTGTCTCACAGGAAGGCTTGGTTATTGATAGAAAATAACAGTCCTCAGAGGATTAAGACTAAATAGTCATGTTCTGTCCCCTGGCTCATCAGGACAAAGTTTAACTCACTTTCTCTAGTTGTTTTTAATCGCCATTTAAAATGTTTCACACTAAAAGAATTATTCCACAATAGAGGGTGATGGTTGACTAGATCAAATCTAAGCCATAGCTAATACTTATTTATATTGTCTTTTCAGGGAGCTTGTATTTTGAATATGCTAAGGGATTATCTTGGTGCCGAGGCATTTAAAAATGGTATTATACAGTACCTCCAGAAGTATAGCTATAAAAACACAAAAAACGAGGACCTGTGGAATAGTATGGCAAGTGTGAGTATGTTTTTGTGTATTTCTACGTTTGGAATTGATAGGCTTATGATTTTTTTTCTGCATGGTATTAATCCTTCTGAGAAGAATCATGAATGTTTTCTACAGAATTGAGAGTGATGCATATATTTTTGCTTTTTAGATTTGCCCTACAGATAGCGCACAGAGGATGGATGGCTTTTGCTCTAGAAGTCATCGTTCATCCTTATCCTCAGTAAGTTTTTCCATCTGTACACATTACCCCTCAGCACATGCTTTTACTCCATAACCTTTGAAGGATGGCTCTGTGCCAGTCTTTCTGAGGTCCTTGATTATATCACTCTCACCCTAGATAAGACTGTGTTTAAACTCTGCCAGACTGACAACCTTTATCAATTTTTCTTAAAAATTATCTACACAAGGAAGCTGCACAGCCTTCTTTGGTAACATGTCTAATTGACACTAGTTTCTTCAGCTTCACTCTCTGTAAAGCAGTGAATTTATGACATGTTTCTGTGGGAGGTTAGGGCTGTATCAGACGGGGTATGTCAATTGTTTTCATAGCTCTTTATTTGTGAAAAAAAATGACAGTGAGCACTTACTATGTATCAGGCACATACTAAGCACTTATGTGTGTGATCTCCACCACTTTTCACAATAAACCTATGAGTAGGGTACTGTTATCCCTATTTTTACAGATGAGAATGAGAAATCCAAAGGCATATGGTTAGTAAATTTCAGAGTGGGGATATGAATTTAGATCTAAGTCGTGTTTTTAATGAATCAGCTGTAAAGAATTCATAACATCTTAGTTACAAAACAGTCTGAGTCTATCTGGATAAATATTTTCATAGGCAGCTAAGGGATTGTCTAAAGATTTAACAGAATTCTATATTTTTCTTGGCTTTTTTTGTTTTTAGAGATGGTTTTATTCAGTAGTTTCTAGGTTTGTTCCCAAGCATATTTTATCCTTTTACTAGTTCTTAAATATTTCCGAAAAGCTTTTTTAGTATCAGACTATATTCTCTTTTGAGTTTGTGACAGTTGAGGGTGGGCCATCTGGGTGTTATCACTTTGGAAGTACAGGCTCATGACTGAACATTTTTTCCCACCTTCCTCGTCTGCGAGCCAGCATAATTACATAGGTGTTGAACACCTGACCACTTTCCCTTCTCTACTTTCATTCACTCACTCGCATGCCTGCTTTGTGCCTGGTGTCAAGCCCAAGGTATGCCCAGTAGAATCAGATGTATCTATTCTCAAGACATACATATGTAGAGGAAGAGAATGGAAAGTAAACAGGCAGTGCTTTAACAGAGAGCATGCTATAGCTGGAGACAGTGGGGAAAGGGAGTAGGGTCAGGAGGGGTTGGGGAGCAGAAGAGGGGATGAGGAAGAGCTTCACAGAGGAGGTTATCAACTGGTAGCAGCTCTATTAGCACAAGGTTGGGTTCTGTCTCATCTTAGAGTTGGGTCTAAGTGGCTCATGCATTTGCCTTTTTCTGTATAAACCAGCACTGGCAGCAGGAAGGCCTTGATGTGAAGACCATGATGAACACCTGGACACTGCAAAAGGGCTTTCCCCTGATAACCATCACAGTGAGAGGGAGGAATGTACACATGAAGCAAGAGCACTATATGAAGGGAGCTGATGACACTACAGAAACTGGGTAATGTTCTTGGAGAAAATCTCATTTTGTTGCCTAGGTAACATCTGCTTTGTAGGATAAAAACTTATTTTTGAAATAATGCCCTTTAGTTCTGACACATTTCAATCAAATCTATATTCTATAAAGTTGACTTATATACCACCATCTCCCCAGGAGATTGAAGGTAGCTCTAAACCTTGGTTCATCTCAGTAAAGCTAATGATATATAATTATATTAACATTTTCATGTTTTATAGTTTGATAGGATGGTGATTTCCGGTGACTTGCTTGAAAGCATCTCCAATCTAAGTAATTGCACCTAAATTACAAATAGTACCTGGCATTTGGGTTGGAGCTAGAACAAACATTTAGGTGATTTCTGGGAATTATGGAAGACTCGATTCTCTTCTTTGGAAGTCTAAGTTAAATCCTGAAACTGTTGTCTGCTTAATGCTATGGAAGGACATCACAGGAAATGAGACACTGCAATTTGAACCTAGATGGACACTAGTTAAAGATTTTTTTTATTTTGAAATAATTTTAGACTTATGCAAGCAGAGTACAAAGAATTCCCATATATTCTTTATCCAGCTATATGTTGTTTACCACATTTGCTTTATCATTCTTTCTCACCTTCTTTGTATATTGTTCTATGTCTATATAAATACAGACATAAAACCTAAAATATCAGAGTTCAAAAAAATATGCTCTCTTTATATATCTACATTTATGCTATATATATATTTATATATACATATACACAGACACACACATATATGTGTGTTGCATGTATACACACATATATGTATATTTAACTGTATATATGTGTGTATATATATATATATATTTAACTGTTTGAGAGTAAGTTGTGGAAATGATGTTCCTTTACCCCAAAAATACTTCGCTGTAGTATTTCCTAAAAAATAATATTCACTTATATAAGCATAGCACAATATCAGTTATGAAATGAACTTGATACAATACTGTTATCTGATCTACAAACCTTATTCAGATTTTCCCAACTGTCTTAATAATATATTTATAGCAAAAGAAAAAACTCCTGGTTCGGAATTCGGTATTAGGATCACATTGTATTAATTGTCACATTTCTTTAGTCCTTTTTCCTTGAAACTGCTCCTCAGTCTTTGTCTTTCTTGATCTTGACATTTTTGGCAAAAACAGGCCATTTATTTTGCTGAATGTCCTTTGATTTGGGTTTCAGCTGTTTTTTCATGATCAGGTTCAGATTATGCATCCCAGTAGGAATTCCCTAGAAACTTTATGTTCTTCGTATATGACATTACTAGTGGCCACAATTTTTAAAATAGGCCCTCTGAACCCCAATCAACCAAACACTGTATAGGCTGACAGGGCTCACTTGAGCCCAAATTCCTGGCTCTACTCAAGTAACTCAAGAAGGATGCATAGTACTTGGAAAACAGGCTGGGGATGTTTTAATCGCCTGACTATTGCAGTTTTGGTACCATTCTTTCTTTAGCTAGTGCCTGACACATGACAGGTGATTTAGTGCCTGCTTGTTAAATTGAATCAACAAATGAACCATTATCCTCTGTTCTTTTAGGTATATGTGGCATGTTCCATTAACGTTCATCACCAGCAAATCAGACTCCACCCATAGATTTTTGCTGAAGACAAAAACAGGTAATTTGTTGGGAAGGTAACTAGGTTAATTTAGGGCAGAACTACAGAAATGTGCAGGATTTAGATACTAAGTTTCTTTGGTTATTTATCTAGGTTAAAATAAAAGAATCAGGCCAGTCTTTATCCTCAGCAAATGCTTAGTTTTCAATTTCCAGTGAAGGATATAGGTTTGAAAATACTGCCTGGTTGCAAAAAAAGGCTAGTTTCTTGCCAGGTAGAGATTAAAACAGTTGAATTATGAAGAGGGAGAGATTACTAGTGAAAATTCTCCATTACTTTAACACTGCTGGGTTATATAGTATGTATGGCCTGGAACATGGCTGCATTCTTCTCATAGATATATTAATCTCACAGAATTGATGTCTGAAGCTAGTGTTGGCTTTTGTCTATTGAGAAGCTGTTTTCTGGTTTCTAAAAGAAATGTATTCAATATGAAACTCATTCTAGTATTGAAATTGTTCAGTATTGAACTTGCCTTTTAGTTGTGTGGTCCAGTCTGTGATCAGAAGAGCTTTCATCAGTCAAGAGAAAATGAAGTTATGATTTATTTTATTTGCTCTAGATGTGCTCATCCTCCCAGAAGAGGTGGAATGGATCAAATTTAATGTGGGAATGAATGGCTATTACATTGTGCATTATGAGGATGATGGATGGGATTCTTTGACTGGCCTTTTAAAAGAAACACACACAGCAATCAGCAGTAATGATCGAGCCAGTCTCATTAACAATGCATTTCAGCTTGTCAGGTAATACAAGCTCCTCAGGGTCTTGGTTTAGTTCTGAAAGCAGGTGTGTGTTATCACCTGCTTTCTTAATTTCTAAAGATGAAAATTATTGATTGCTAATAAGTCAAAGGGTGTTTTCCCCTAAGTTCTTCTAATAATCCAAGGTTGCTTTGAGCCTTATGGTTAACCTCCTGTCTGTGTTTGCTGGCTAAGGTAAAGGACGGAATCTGTATTTTAATCTTTTCCATTAACAACTCAGATCACACTGAGGCAGAAGTGTAGAAAACCAGGAGACCAATATCCTGGAGGAGCCCCTTGCCTAGTCCCTGGAGCCTGGTCCTACACGTTCTCAGGCCTGCTATAACACATCCGGTTTTTCCCCTGCTGGGTCTTTAACAATCGTGACGCCTTCTCAGAATACCCAGTGGCCCAGGCCCAAGTTGTTTGCATCATCTCTTGACTAAAGGAGGGATTCTCCCCTCCCCCACCCAGATACTGCGTCTTTATGGATTACAGCTCATAAAATTTGGCCCAACCAAATGACCTTTTCATTGTTGAGCATAGTGTTCACTCTAATTTTTGCCCCATGGCGATGGTTTTTAAGGAAATGATAGACAAGCCTAAAACTCACAACTTCTTTAGCTTTTAGGCAGAACTGAAGTCCTAAGGGGAATCACTCAGGTGGGAAGGAATAATTTATAATTTTCATCATACCCTATGTCCTTCTGCTCCAAATGTTGCATTCGTCCTTTTCTGGGTCTTTTTGAGGTTACCAAAAGTAATGGGGGATAAAGACAGGGATTGCCTAGCTATTTCTTCATGCCTAAAACTATTCCCCTCCATAGCATACTAGTGCTCAAATCTTAGAGGGTTTTGTGTTTACTTATATAAGCATATGCCCTACCACTGAGCCTTTTAATACCAACCTTCTATAATGAAGAGTTTATATCTAAATTCAGTTTCTTTTTGGAATGGAGAAGAGTATGTATTGATCCCAGGGACTCATACTGTTGACCAAGTGGCAATCTGTCTTACCAGGCTTCCTGAAAGATCTTTGATAAAAATCCCCATCTTACTCTGGAAGTTCAGCACACAGTCCAGCGTTTCATAGGACAGACACTGACATGCTTCCGTTTTGTCTTAACCACAAGTTAGCCCTAGCTGTTTGAGAAACTTCCTCCACTGTTGTGTTATTATTCATGACAGAAAAGATACTAATATAATTATTTATAAGGGACATTTATATCTGATTGAATTTTTTGCTGGAAGGTTGTTAAAATGTCTTTTGAAACAAAAAGTTTTGCTGAATTTTTTTTTAAACTACTAACCATGGTGTCTCCTGATCAGCATTGGAAAGCTGCCAATTGAAAAAGCCTTGGATTTAACCTTGTACTTGAAACATGAAACTGAAATTATGCCCGTGTTCCAAGGTTTGGATGAGCTGATACCTATGTATAAGTTAATGGAGAAAAGAGATATGAATGAAGTGGAAACTCAATTCAAGGTAAAAGCCTGAAATAAATTGAGTAGTTACGTAAGTGATTTGCTTTGTGTGGATGTGGAAAAGAGTTCTTATCATTGTGTGCATATATATGTCTTGATATATATTAAAGTAAATCAAAATTAACTCAGTATTCGGATTGACTAGCAAAGATTTTGGTTTCATTTTGGCACTAAAAATAGGCACAGCACTATGAGATTTAATTTTCATGGATGTTATTCCCTTTTTAATGTAGATCTCTTATTTTATTTCTGTATTATGATGATTGCTATTAAGATTTTCTGAGACTCGGGTGCTTGAAGAAGCAGCACAAAACTTATTTTTGGCAAGATGTGATAAAGTCCTGTTGTATAATTTTTTCTAAAAATGTAATCATATAAACTGTCTCTTTTAGTTTGTTTTAAAAGTGGCAGTTTATCTTGATTTTAAGTAGATAAAGACAAATTTATACAAGATTGTTGTGTAAACACTAAAATATTATTTCTTGTTTTTGACTCCTTTTATAATTAAATATAAACAGAACTGCATGGTTTTAAAAATAAGCATTACATTAAGCTTTAAAAAATATTCCCCATTGCTTGAGGGTATATTGGATTAGATTTAACATAAGAGATGTCCTGTGACAGTACCGGTGACACATGTGGCTTTCCCTCAGGCCTTTCTCATCAGGCTGCTGAGGAACCTCATTGATAAACAGACTTGGACTGACGATGGCTCAGTCTCAGAGAGAATGCTGCGGAGTCAGCTCCTCCTCCTTGCCTGTGTGCGCAGGTATCAGCCCTGCGTGCAAAGGGCAGAAGGCTATTTCAGAGAGTGGAAGGAAGCCAATGGAAATTTGAGGTCTGTCCTTACCAAACTACCAGTTTGTTCATGTAATGGGTATCTTTTCTATATTCCATAATCAGTACTAAATGTTGTGAGAAAAAAAGAATAGACAAGACTCTCCTGCTGCTCTTTTTGGGAAAATAAAATTTTAAGATATATCTATGTATCTGTCACCTTGTTTTAAGAAATGCCAGGAAGGAACTTCTATACACAGAAGCCAAATATCTGGAGAATTACAATGGAATTAGAATAATTCCCATTTTGTATAGCCAAGGATAAAAAACCTTATCAGAACTGAGACAGCCCGATTGGACAGGAACAGAAGCAACGCATCTCACAGTGGTCTCCAGAGTCCTTGACAGAGGGTGCACAGTATTTGCCGACATGGTCTAAGCAAAGTAGGATCTTCCTATAGCTGGAATTTTAATTCTTGCTATACTTAATTCTTTTTATATTTGGGGCTTAAATCTCATTTTTTTTTTTTTGAGAGGGAAATCTTTATTGTTTTCTATATAAAAATGTCCATCAGATGGAGATCAAAGGGGTTGGAGGCAGAAACAGCAAGGTGGGCAGCCCCAGCAGCCTTTCAACCCTCTCTCACGCAGGCTTTTCTCAGTCCCAGGTGATACACAGGTCCAGGGTAAACAGCAAGTAGGGTTAGAGGTGGAAGGCTCTAGGATATACTAAGCCAACAGTATACATGCTTCTATTTAAAGAAGTGCTGAAAAACGGTGGTCCTACTGGATTCTTGACTTCTGTTCATGAACTACTTTTTGAGTCTAGTTTAAATTTTTTCTTTTGGCTTAAAAACTGACTGCCTATTGAGTCACCTAGCATCATTAAAGTACGTTAGATACTTAGGTATTTATAAAAGTGGCATTTCACATTACGTTTGTGAGACTGCTACTTACAACCTAGTTTTAGTTACTTTCTCTTCTTTCATAAAGTGTAACAAGGAAAGATGTTATTTTTGTTTCTATTTCTAGGTATATTTCTCTGATCATGGGGCCAGTTTATCAGTTCATAACTGGTCACCATTCTGCACCAAACACACTTCCTTTGTCTCAGATTCTTACCAGGTGTGTTCTTTTTCACAGACTGCCCAGTGATGTGACCTTGGCAGTGTTTGCTGTGGGGGCCCAGACCTCTGAAGGATGGGATTTTCTTTATAAGAAATATCAGTCTTCTTTGTCCAATACAGAGAAAAACCAAATTGAATTTGCCCTCTGTAGTAGCCAAAATAAGGAAAAGCTTCAGTGGTGAGTAATTCACTCATGTTCACGTGGCCAAGAAGAATTAAATTAGCTCAGGTCCTTACAGCATCTCTCCTGACCAGGAATTGCCTATTCTCCTGGGCACACATGAGTATGATAATTAGGAGGAAGCAGGTGTTAGGAAAAACATTTAAAGGAGTATATATATGTGTATTTTTTAAATAACACATTTAGAAATATATAGTAAATATACCCTTTTAAGCTATGCTTATGAGCAAATGAGAGAATATATGAGAATGGGTATTATAAATACTATATGTTAGTTTTTATTTTGTAGCTATAACGAGTTTATCAGGGCTCTGGTTACCTATTTATCTTTTTTGTGTTTGTTATTGGCAAATTAACTTTTTTTTTTTCAGAGATAATTTTATTGAAATCATTCATAACTTTTTCAGGGCCTGTTCATTGCTAACGTTTCTTCTTTTATTATTCTAGGCTACTAGACCAAAGTTTTAAGGGAGATATAATAAAAACTCAAGAGTTTCCAGATATTCTTAGAGTTATTGGTAGAAACCCGGTGGGATATCCACTGGCCTGGCAGTTTCTGAGGGAAAACTGGAATAAACTTGTAGAAAAGTAAGTAGTGCCAAAAATTGTGCTATGACTGGAAAAGTTCTTTAATCTTGCTTTGTTTTTGCTTTGTTTGTAAAACAACAGTAATAGTCTTAAAGGGATTTTTTGATTGAAGAAAGGTAGAGCTACTTAAAATATGCATAGAAAATATAAACTTCTAATTCATTGCTAGCTAATAAAGCTGGACAGTCAAGTTCCCCATTCTATCTGGAACAGTCCTTTTCCTGCACACACTGACCCAGTTGAAGCCTCCCTCCTCAGCACGTTCACTTGTTTGCACCTGTCCTTGTCTAACTCCAGTAGCATTACTTCTTCTATCTCTCTCTCTTTTTTGGGGGAGGGGGGGTACTTTACCTTTTATTTAGCTATTGGTATATATTTTTTGCAACTAGATCTTAACCCATTGAAGGGTGAGCATCATGTCTGTGTTTTTCATGCCTAACCAGTTTTTAGTTAAATGCTGTAACATATGCGAGGTACTTAAAAATATCTTAAAAGAATAAATATTGCACAATGTATTTTGACAATTTCCGTTTCTAGGTTTGAACTTGGCTCGTCTTCCATAGCCTACATGGTAATAGGAACAACAAATCAATTCTCCACAAGAGCACGGCTTGAAGAGGTAAAGAAAAAATCTTTTTAAACTTAAGTGATAATTAGCTAATAAATATGGGATAGACAAAATAAGGGTGTGATGAGTTAGAGAGACAGGTTTTGTCACTTAGTAGATATTCTTTTTGGATATTATATGATGTTTTGACATAAATGAAAATCAGTTACAAATGAACAAGTGAAAACTGTGCCTTTTCCCAAACACATTAAGAAGTCTTAGCCTTACTATTAAAAATTTTAAGGCTTAAAATTACTTGAAACACTTAGTCTCTGTTTTCGGATGGTAAAAGTGATCTTAAAGGGTATAAATAACTGAAGTGATCATCTCCCTATTGTAAAAGAGGCAGGTCTGGGATCTAGTTCTCCACTCTGTAAGTTCATGATTTCCTGCACTTGTTTATATGCCATCTACTTTCAGAAAGAATTTTAGGCAACTTATTAGGTCCATGTATAAAAGAAATGTTAAAGAACAAAAAGCTGCATAATGGAAAGAGGTAACCGTATTAAGGATTTATGTTGAGGATAATTTATTGCAATTGTACCCTAAATTTATCACAACTTCCTAGCAGTCAAAGAAAAATGAGAAAACAGTATGATTTATTCTCATTGTCTAGTAAGAGGGAACCATGGAACATATAAATTTTCCACAAAAGTAGACTTTTCTCCAAGTCTTAAGTTCTGAAGAATTTGATGTATGGATGGATAGTTGTTTTGTGTCCCTTCTATAATATTTTCTATAATAAAGTTGTAGAACAAATCAACATTGCTTAAAAACATGTTGCAGTTAGATAAAAACCGAGAGCCTAATTATCTTTTAGAAATAGTTCCATTGTATAGTCACACCATAATCTAGCTTAATATAGGGAGAGTGCTTTGAAAATGCAAAAATATCACATCCCCTAGCTTTAGTCCAGTTTTCAGTAGCCTCACCCAGGCTTGTGAAATTAACACGCACATTATATTTCAGGCTTGAGCTCCAGCGAGGTCTATAGCAGAGGCATTCTCTGTGATGACAGTCATAGGCTGTGACTAGCTAGACAGCTGTCGATAGACCAGCAAAACATTTCCTTCATTCACTTGTTCATTCGTTTTCTCATTAATTCATTCGAGATGTTACATTCTTACGATATGGCAGGCATGGTTTTAAGTTCTGAGCTATGAGGACGAACAGAATAGACAAAGCGCCTGCGCTGTCGTTTCTACCAATAAATCTAAGAATCAGACCGTTACAAACAATCTATGTCAGGTTGAAGACTGAATAAAGCAAGGATGAGAGTGACTGGGGTAGGGAATGGTGCTGTTTTATAGGATGGTTAAGGGACATCTGAGCAGGTAGTAAAGGACATGCACATATCTAGGAGGAGAGTGTTGTGTACACAGGAAACATCAGGAGCAAAAACCCTGAGGCAAGGCATAGAAATGAAAGAGCCTGAGATATTGTCATAATAGATCACACCCTACTGACATTTAAAACATAGGAGCCAACCTGAGCTCTTCCTTCCCCTCTCATCTAATTCATCCTTAAGTCCTATTGGCTCTGTCTCTGGCATATGTATCTGCCCCTTACTCCATTCAAGCCTTTGCTATTTTTAGCTTGGTCTCTGGTGATAGCCTCCTAACTGGCCTCCCTCCTATCACTTTGCCATTAACTAAACTATTTTCCACATTTAGAACTGAAAATCAGCCCATGACTGACCCTCTTCTTGAAACCCTGACTAATGCTCTTGCAATAAATTTCAAACCTCTCCTTCCCATGTGCACAAGCCTGATGACCTGACTCCTGCCCACCTCTCGGGCCAATTCTCGCTTGCTCTCCTTGTTCACTCTCACAACACTCCAGCCACTCAGCCTCCTCCTGGTTCTGGGCCACCAGCTGTTGTTTCTCCTGACCCTAAGCCTCTGCTCTTCTGACAGGCTTGTTCTTTCCCCAGCTTTCCACTGGAAAGGCTCATTTTCTCCTTTAGGGGCTCCCGCTCAAGTATCAGCTTCCTGACCATTCTGTCTAAAGTAAGCCACCCCGCCCTCCTCAGTTACTGTCATAGACCCAGTTTATTTTCTTCACAGCAATAGTAAACTATTGTTACTGTAAACTATTGTTACTATAAACTATAGTTTATAGTAACAATAGTTTACTGAGACTTTAAGCTCCATGAGGATAGGGTGGTTGCCTGATTCACTGCCTCATCCTCAGTTCTAGCATGGTAATTAGGGCAAGGGATGAATAAATACCAGAGGAAATATTCATGAATAAATGGATGAGGCTGAGTCCCTGATACATGCAGGGTTTTAGGTTTTAACTTTACCTGTGTTACATAACTACAGCCTCACCATTGCTCTGACCCTTGTTTAACAAATGAGGTGACTGAGTCCCAGAGAAATTGAATCCTTTGTTCAAGGTCAGATAAGTTAGTAGGATAAACTTGTTTTTCTATCTCTATGGCCTGCTGTTTACTGCACAGGAAATGTTCTCGAGGCAGGTTTGAATCAAATTCTCTGACGAGATGCAGCATTTCCCAAGGCAGATAGAAGAGAGAATTTTGGGTCAGGAAAAATGTAAAGGCAAGGGTTAACAGCTGGCTTTGTTACAGCTCTTACAGGTCAGTTTTTAGTGGTACCATCATGACAGGCTCCTTCAGGATTAAGTAATTTGACCAACTGGCAAAATTACTGATGTGGCCTGACTGTCGAAGAGCACCCAGAGCGATTTTTAATTGAATATAAATCTTGAGTTCTGAGAGTATGAAAGAGTAGTTTGAGCTACAACTTAAGGCAAGACAGCGAAGTAGAATAAGTGTGTTCTAGGTTGCTATAGCGGGCGTGCCTCCAGCTCATTGCACTGAGAAGTTTAAAACAACCTTGCATTATTTAAAATTGGAATTTGATCTTCCAAAAACCCATTCTTACCCTATTATTTCCAAACTCATAACATGAATTCTGACATGGATTTTTAAGGAATTAACTCTCTGGAATCTATGCTGCATTAATACTACATCTTGGCCTAGACTTGCTTCCTGTCTACAAAATCAAAAGTTGATGGATTAATGCTGTGAAAATTTATGGGCAAAGGTTAAGAACCCTTTAAGGTGAAACAGAATAGCACAATGATCAATGCTATGGCAAAGCTAGCCTATCCCTCATGCGAGCTTAAAGGGGCTAAGATACCCAGCCAAAACAACAACAAAAATATTTTCAAGGAGATAGCCAAGAGTCTCTTATCTCTCTAAAACCATGGGGAATTTTGTGTGGATTTTATCTGGAGGGAACAACACATGAATTGTGGTTTAGGATAACAAAAGCTTGGCAAAGTTTGGCGTATTACCACTGTAACTTGCTAAGAACCCCATTCCCCACAGTGTTTCTATCACAACACACAGGCCAGGCCCACAGAGAAAGACTGTGCTTATGTGGTTGAAACTGTTTTGCTTGGCAAAGACGATGCTCTGCACATTCTGCTCTTAGATGTCATGTTGAAAAAAGTTTAAGTTTGCATCTGTGTATATAACAGACATTAGACACACTCAATTAAACCTTAATTATAAAATGGTAAACAGTGAAGTCTTTTAGAATCTGGCAACTGTGAATGAATACAAAAACTACAAAGAGAAAACAAAACTTGACATCATGAGGCATGAGCTCATTTCACGTAGCTTAAGTTTGTGTACATAATCGTATCCAGACACCTGGCGCTGCCTTCTATATAGAATTTTGATAAATACTGGAATTTTGGCTTCAGTTTTAACTAGCCTGAACTTCTATTTGTGTAACATAATAAAGCAAAATTTTAAAAACCCAATTTTTCCTCACAAGGTAAAAGGATTCTTCAGCTCTTTGAAAGAAAATGGTTCTCAGCTCCGTTGTGTCCAACAAACAATTGAAACCATTGAGGAAAACATACGTTGGATGGATAAGAATTTTGATAAAATCAGACTGTGGCTCCAAAACCAAGAACCTGAACTGCTGTAACAATTCGTTCCTTGCCGGTTCCTGTGATCTCTAATTGCCAAAATTTTGTCAGATGTGAATATTTTCAAACTAGAGATGACTTTTGGCTTCTGCTGAAGATACTTCCCGCTTCAACGCCTTACCCATCTGATTAGTCCTATCATGAGTTTCATTTACAGGTGTTGCCCCACAGTGTAAACCCAAGGTGGCATCCCCACTGTGGAGGAATACAGTACCTTATTCTCATTTTATATTTTATACTTAAACCCCACACTCCAGACCG
>NW_006436298.1:25686694-25733273 GCF_000325575.1 Pteropus alecto | reverse complement strand
TGTCATTCATAAGCTCTTTTGTCCGCCCTCTCGGAACACTTTGAACAGTGGAGACTACTGAACAGTGAGTGACCACCCAGATCAGTGACTAAGCTGGAACAAGCCTGGTCTGCTTTCTTACTTGTAGGCCACATCATCGGGCTTTCCTGCCCTCTTGGTCGGTCTTGCAGGAAGGCAGATGGAGCTGGGGTGGAAGTAAGAGGAGGTGGGGTGTTTATTTCCCTAGTTCCCTTGCAGGTCCCCTCAGACTGGCTTCTACTGAAGGTCTCAGCTCTGAGGGGAGTGGCCTTCTTGTCCATGCGTTTTCCATCTCTACATCTTAGTAACTGCTTCCTCATCTCATCCCTTCAAGATGAAGGGTGAAGTGAGAGCCTGGTTGTTACTAGTCCTGGCTGTATTTGTGGTTCCCATATATCCTTGCCCCTACGTTTGTTTAAAAAACAAACAAAAACAAAAAACAAAAACCTTTTGTAGAACCCTCCTCAGACAATCCTAACTTGAGTGTGTCATCTATTTCCTCAGGGACCCTGACTGATAGTGTCCCTTCTGAAACAGCAGAGTAAAATTCAGGTCTAGAGGAGAAACCTTTCATTTGAAGTTGGACCTGAGAGCTGTTAATCCTTAGGTAGGTGGGATTCCTCTACCTACATGTTATTTGGCCTAATTTATAATTCCTGAATAACTTGTTATTGGCGTTTATTGCCAATAAATCATTGTGGAGGCTCCAGTAAATGATGATGCATTGTGAAACTGAAAACACTTGCTTATATTACTTCAAGTGAAGATAATGTATTGTCTTTGAATTGAAGTCTTTGTGAGTTTTAAATATACTGCAGAATTTTCAAGGTAAAGAAATATGATGAAAAATGTCAAAATGTATACTAATTCACTAGGAATAGTGACCTTTTTGAACATAAATGTGCTTATAATTCCATTTTTATAAATATTGCATGGTTTAATTGTTTGAGAAATAAAAACAAATCACTGGTAATTTCCACCCCTAGGTATTTTCCTTCTAAAAAAAAACATACAAAGCCAAGATTTTAATGTAAAATATTTTTCTTTAATTATATTTTGTATCTTAACTAATGAAACATGGTAATAGTGATTTTCAGTTTTGGTCACCTGAAGAACCTATTTTCATTTGTCTTTGGATAAGTCCATTTCCTAACTGGATACAATATTGCCACAACAATGTGCAAAACCCTTTTTTGTTAATAAAAAGTTGTCTTTTATTTTCCTGTAAGCATATATTTGAGTTATTTCCTCCTAATTAGATGGGTAAGAAAGGACTGATTTAGATCTTATCACTTACTCAGGTCATCATTAATTACCAGCAAACACCCAAGTCTTAAAGACATTCCTAATGAACAAAAACGCATATTCGGAGTACCTTACATTTTTACCTTATATAGGCATTTCTGAAATCTCTGGATTTTGGTATGTCATTTAAAAATACTTCTATATATGCATGGAAGTTAGTAATACTGCAGCCATATCCTTGCAAATACATCTGTCAATGTCAAAGGTTTCACTTCTTTTTTAAACAATCAAAAAACACTTTACACTATCCAAATGGAAGAATTAGATACATAGTTAAAATTCCTCTGGAAACGTGTTTTTTGTTTTTCTTTTCTTTTTTTTTTTTTTTCGGTCAGTGCTTTGAAAAGGCCTCTTTAGGCACCATAATACTCGCCTATATTTCCTAGATTTAGAATCAGAAAAATACATCTCTGATGTGATAGAGACACAGAATTTAAAGTGGGTGATGTTTGAAATCCCATAGGTATGTCCATGATTTTTAAAGAGAATTTTTAGAGCGTATCAACAAAATTTGATGCCCATTACAAATTTATTTTTGCTAGCCCCTCCAGCCCGCATTACATAGTATATTGGTGATATATTTAGTGAAGTCAGTAAGTCCTAATAAATAAGACCTTTAAACAGATGCTAAGGAAGGCCGTGCCCTCTGAAACAGATTCCAGATCAGTTTATGATATGTACCTGATGTCTTTTCCTGTATTCATTACCAGGAAGTAAAGATGAAATTAAATACTTATCAAAATCCCATCAATGACATCAGTGCTATGTTCATAACCAATTCATTCAGAAAGATCTGAGAATCCAAAATTGTAGGATATCAGGGCCTAGTTCTTAAGTTGCTGTGGGGAGGAAAAGCAAATTTTTAAATTTCAGATTTCTTTTTTTAAAGCAGAAGTTTGGTTTTGTACTTGTAAACCTAACTTCCATAAAGCCAAAGATGCTATACAGTGCAGAGACTGGTGTGGCAATGGCTCTAAGCAAACAATTGCTGTCAGGTTTTATATGGAGAGAATGGAAAGCACAGCTTAACACAGTAAACCAACAATGTTCAAGCAATATGAATATTCTAAGTAGTAGATTTTATTATTCTTGGAACTTTCTATGCAGTGACATATAATCTGTATTATGTTCTTCTGATTTGATTCAAGTCTGTTTGCTTTGTGCTGGCTGTAAGGTGCAGAAGTCCTAGCCTCTGACAAAGAGTTAGACCTGAAAAGGGGTGTGGTGCTTCCTGGTCTGTCCAGGTTATTAATTTATTATATAGCAGCCCAAGAGAAGATATGTGCCCATTGTACAACATTTTTTGTTTGACTTATAAACATAAACCCAAAGAAACATCAAATACAGTTCAAAAGCCCAAGAGAAAGGGATAATGAGAAATCAGAATATTAAAGAATGCTTAAAGCATTGTTTTCCAAATGCTAACAACAAAAAAAATTAAGTGCAAACTGAAAATACTGATGAGATTTACAGGCACTATGTGTAGAATGTGCAAAAGTTTGCAAAGGTTTTTCTTCTTTTTTGTGTGTTGCTTTAAGAAACTATCAAATATCTCTTAGAAATATAAAGTTCCTTTCTCTCCCAACTGAGAGCAATTTTTAAAAATTCAGTTTATCAATACTCAGTACAATAGCGCAGTTGAACCAGGCAAATTCAATTTTTTTCTGGGAAAAGAATAACAGACCAATGTTTAGGTTGTCAAAAGACTCAACAAATACCACTGTCTAGAAGCCACCCAGAAAATTTTCTGTTGCCAAAGTTCTTCAAAAGTCACCATCCGCCAGCCGAAGGTTTTATGTACAGATACCTCGAAAAAGTCAATGAAAAAAATCCAGTGAATCACTTGATGTGTAAATTTTGGGGTTACAAGGTATAGTAAATATAACATTTAGCAGGAGTACTGTATAACAAGAATGAATTTCCTATAAGTAAATATGAGTGGATTATTAATAGAAATCTTTTTATTTTTTAACTTTGGAGAAAATCTTTGGAGCAGTTCTAATTAGTATCCTCCCACTTTATAGGAAATAAAAAAAGATCATGGTAAGAGAGCCTAACCCATTTTAACCTACATTTTGTTATACGTTAGGCTTTTGGTTGGCAAACAGTCATAAGCTTTTTATTATGGCTTAGAATAAGATTCCCTCATCCATAGGAGCTCTTCAGTCACATAAAGTAGAATCAAACATAGTATTTTACTTTTCAAAACAAAAGCTATTAATCTTTTCCTTTGCCCTTGTCCACCAAAAAACCTGTAATTCCACCAGACTCTACTTCTCTCAACCCACCATGTGTTGGTATTTTAGGGATTATCAATATATATTTCACTACAAGAGGTAACAACACAACATGCTAATTTGCTTTGCTGCAGTAACCTGCAATCATGAGCATTTGGGTTTCATAGAGTCAATAGATCTTCTAAATGGTCATTTTCTTTAAAAGCCTGGACTAATATTTTAAAGAGCTCTTAATTATAAGATTAAGATTTTTAAACATTCCAGTACCATAATCATCCCATTCAGTGCTTTTCAGTGAATTACTCTCTAGAGTTTGTGATGTGCATTTCATGCCAATAGTATAAAGAGAAATAGATTTAGCTTCTCTCACCTATAACAGGTTGGTAGAAGGTACGGTTGGCTTCATTTACAACAAACACCAACTTACCAAATAATGTGAACTTTAACTCTTATTTTTTTCATCAGCTTTTGGCTTGGAGATTTCCTCCTTTGCCTAAAAGAGAAAACAAAACTATCGATGAGCTCTTTGCTGGATTAAATATCAAAACTGATTAACCATTATAAGGAAATGGGCTTCTCAGAATTAAAGGGGCAAAAGATTGCAGTCAGTGGGGGAAAGTAAGGTGATCCTTTCTAAGTATCTTTTTCATTTAGCCAAAACACTATGAATTCTCCCCCTTTCAAGTTTATAAGCTATAAATAACCTTAAGTGATTTAAAATTTTTAACTCTAGGCTTTTTTTTTTTTTTTTTGGAAGGCCAGAGTAATTTAAGAAAAAAAAAAAATACATAGGTGTTCTTGGATGGTACTGTTCATTCTATGGTGATTCATCCTTTTCTTGTACTTGAGGGCATTGCTGGCCAGCTAATCCACTCAGCACATAGGGTTATGCTTTCTATTTTTTATTCAAGGGTTGATCATATAACTTTTTGTAACTAAAATTAGATGATAAGCAAATTAATCTATTTGAAATTAATGGCATGAGCAACTTAATTCTCAGTCCAGTTTCTTGTTATCTTGGTTTTTTGTTGAGGTATAATTGATATATAATATTTCAGGTATACAACATGATTTGATATTTGTAAATATTATGAAATGATCATCACAATAAGTCTAGTTATCATCTGTCACCATAGTTACAAAAATCTTTTCTCTTGTAATGAGAACTTTTAAGATCAACTTATTAACTATAGTCACCATCTATTTTATAACTGGAATTTTGTACCTGTTGACCCCTTTAATCCATTTGACCCACCCCAGCCTCTGGCAACCATCAATCTATGAGCTTGTTTTTTCCTTTGTTTTTTTTTTTTTCAGATTTCACATGTGAGATCATGTTATTTGTCTTTCTCTGACTTATATCACTTATCATAATGCCCTCAAAGTCTACCCAAGTTGTCGCAAATGGCAAGATTTCATTCTTTTTTATGGCCGAGTAATATTCCATTGTGTATATATACATCACATTTTTATCCTTTCATCCATATATGGACACTTCACTCATTTCTGTATCTTGGCTATTGTTAAGTAATGCTGCAATGAACTGGGGGTGTACATATATTTTCAAGTTAGTGTTTGTTTTCTTTGGATAAATACCCAAAAGTTGAATTGCTGGATCATATGGTAGTTCTCTAATTTTTTGAGGAATTTCCATACTGTTTTCCAAACTGGCTAATTTACATTCCTACTGACATTGTGCAGGGTTGGTTCCCTTTTCTCCACAACCTGGCCAATACTTGTTATATCTTATCTTTTTAATAGCCATTCTACCAGGTGTGAGATGATACCTCATTGTGGTTTTGATTTGCATTTCCCTGATTAGTGATATTGAGTACTTTTTCATGTACCTGTTGGCCATGTGTATATCTTCTTGGAAAAAAAGTATTCAGATCTTCTGTCCATTTTTCAATCGGGTAGATATTTTGCTATTAAGTTGTCTGAGCTCTTTATGTATTTTGGATATTAACCCTTACCAGATATGATTTGTCAACATTTTCTCCTATTCAGTAGGTTGCCTTTTCACTGTGATGCTGATAGTTTTCTTTGCTGTGCAGAAGCTTTCTAGTGTAATATAATCCCATTCATTTATTTTCTGCTTTTGTCGCCTTTGCTTTTAGTGACAAATACATAAAATCATCTCTAAAAACACTGTCAAGATGCTTACTGCCTATGTTTTCTCCTAGGAGTTTTATGGTTTCTGGTCTTAAATTCAAGTCTTTCATCCACTTTGAGCAAATTTTTGTGTATGGTGTGAGATAGTCATCCAGTTTCACTTTGCACGTGGCTGTCCAGTTCTCTCAGCACTATTAACTGTCCTTTCTCCCACTGTATATTCTTGGCTCCTTTGTCATAAATTAATTGACCTTATATGCATGAGTTTATTTCTGGGCAGTCTATTCTGTTATATTGATTTATGTGTCTGTTTTTATGCCAATACCATACTGGTGGTGGTGGTGGGTTTATTAAAAATTTTTTTTTTTAATTTATTAGAGTAACATTGGTTAATAACATTATATAAGTTTCAGGTATACAATTTTATATTATCTGTATATCCCTTGTGTGCTCACCACCCAAAGTCTAGTCTCCTTTTGTCACCATATATTTGACCCCATTTACCCTCTTCACCCTCCTCCCGTCCTCCCTTCCCCTCTGGTAACCACCATACTATTGTCTGTGAGTTTATTTGTTGCTTTTTTTTATATCCCACATATGAGTGAAATCATATGGTTCTTGTCCTTTTCTGTTTGACTTATTTAGTGTGATTCTCTCAAGATTCAAGATCCATGTTGTCACAAAATGGCAGTATTTCTTTTTTATGGCTGAGCAGCATTCTATTGTGTGTGTGTATACACCACATCTTCTTTATCCAATCATCAGTCAAAGGAAACTTAGGTTGTTTCCATGTCTTGGCTATTGTGAATAATGCTGCAGTGAACAAAGGAGTGTACATATCTGTACAAATAAGTGTTTTCAAATTTTGGGGGTAGATTCCCAGAAGAGGGATTGCTGGGTCATATCTCTCATTAAGTTTTTGAGGAACTTCCATACTGTTTTGCATAGAGGCTGCACCAGTTTACATTCTCACCAGCAGTGTATGAGGGTTCCCTTTTTCCACATCCTCTCCAGCACTTATTTCTTACTGTTAACAAGTCATTCTAACAGGTGTGAGGTGGTATCTCACTGTAGTTTTGATTTGCATTTCCCATATAGCTAATGAAGCTGAGAATCTTTTCATTTATCTGTATGTCTCCTTGAGAAAAGTGTCTGTTCAGATCCTCTGCCCATTTTTAAATTAGATGTCTTTTTGTGGTTGAGTTGTATGAGCTCTCTGTATTTTGGAATATTAGCCCCTTATCAGAGGTATTGTTTACAAATATCTTCTCTCATTCGGTTGGTTGTCTTTTTGTTTTGTTTGTTTCTTTTGCTATATAGAAGCTTTTTAGTTTGACATTTAAAACAAAACATTTTTATTTTTACTTCCCTTGCTCAAGTTCATAAAAAAAATCCTCTTGAGACAAAGGTCCATAAGTTTAGTACCTATGTTTTCTTCCATGCATTATAGTTTCAAGTCTTATGTTTAAGTTTCTAATCAATTCTAAGTTAATTTTCGTGTAAATATTATACTGTTTTGATTATTATAAAAGTAATATAATGTGAAATCAGGGAGTGCAATGCTGCCAAGCTTTGTTCTTAAGATTGCTTTGGCTTATATGGGGTCTTTTGTGCTTCCATACAAATTTTAGGATTGTTTATCTATTTCTGTGAAAAATGCCATTGGAATTTTGATCAGGGAATGTACTGAATCTTTTGATGGCTTTGGGTAGAACAGACATTTTTAACAACGTTATTTAATTCTTCTGATCCATAAACATGTCTTACCATCTGTTTATATCATCTTTATCTTTCATCAAACTCTTATAGTTTTTAGTTTACAAATCTTTCACTTCCGTGGTTAAAGTTATTCCTAAGTATTTTATTGTTTTTGATGCTATTATGTATGGAATATTTTCTTCTTCAGAAATTTCATCTTTAAATGTGTAAGAGTGTAAGTGATTTCTGTATGTTGATTTTTTATCCCGCAAATTTACTGAAGTCATTCATTAGTTCCAATGCATGTGTGTTTTGGACTCTTTGGGATTTTCTATATATAAAATCATACCAGCAAATAGCAATAATTTTGCTTTTTCCTCTCCAATTTTGATGTCTTATTTCTTTGTCTTGCCTAATTGATCTAGTTAAGATTTCCAGGACTCTATTGAAGAGGAATGGTGAGAATGGGCATTCTTTTCTTGTTTCTGTTCTTGGAAGAAAAGCTTTTGATTTTTCTCCATTGAGTATAATGTTAGCTCTGGGTTTGCTGTATATGGCTTTTATTATGTTGAGGTATGTTCTTTCTATACCCTATCTTTTATGAGTTCTTATCATGAAAGGATGCTATCAAATGATTTTTCTGCATCTATTGAGATGATCATGTAATTTTTATCTTTCATTTTATTTATGTGATATTGATTTGTATATGTTGAACTGTCCTTGCATCCCAGGAATAAATCCCACTTGATCATGGTGGATAATCCTTTAATGTGTTCTTAAATTTGATTTGCTAATATTTTGAGAATTTTTACATCTATATGCATCAGAGATGTTGGTCTATAGTTTTGTTGTGGTATCTTTACCTGATTTTGGTATCAAGGTAGAGCGGGCCTCGTAAAATGAGTTTGGAAGTGTTGTTCCTTCCTCCCTGATATTTTGGAAGAGTGTGAGGAAGATAGGTGTTAATTCTTCAAATGTTTGATAGAATTCACCAGTGAAGCTGTCTCATCCTGTTTGATTTGTTGTTGTTATGAGTTTTGTTTATCAGTAGTTCAATCTCTATTGGTATGTTCGGATTTTCGGTTTCATCCTGATTTAGTCTTGGTACAGGTTGTACGTTTCTAGAAATGTATTCATTTCTTCTAGGTTATGTAATTTGTTGGCATATAATTTTTCATAGGAATTTCTTATGATCCTATATATTTCTGTAGTACCAGTTATAATGTCTCCTCTTTCATTTCTAATATTTGAGTCTTCTTTTATTTCCTGGTTTAGATAAAGGTTTGCCAATTTTTTCTTTTCAAAGATACAGTTCTTAGTTTTATTGATCCTGTTTATTGTTTTTTTCTGGTCTCTATTTTTTTTTTATTTCCAATCTGATCTTTATTATTTTCTTCTGCTGCCCCTGAACTTAATTTGTTCTTTTTCTAGTTCATGGAGGTGTAGTTTTTTGAGATCTTACTAGTTTCTTAGTATATGTATTTATTGCTATAAACTTTCAGAACTGTTTTTCTGCATCCCATAATATTTGATATATTTCCATTTTTCACTTGTTGAGATAATTTTTATTACTCTTTTGATTATTTCTTTGACCCATTGTTTGTTCAGAAGTATGTTGTTTAATTTCCACATATTTGTAGGTCTTCTCAATTTCTTCTTGTTCAATTCTAGTTTCATGCCATTGTGGTCAGAAAGTATAGTTGGTATGATTTCAGCCTTAAACTTGCTAAGATTTGTTTTGTGTCCTATCATGATCCATCTTGGAGAATGTTCCATTTGCACTTGAGAAGAATGCACATTCTGCTGCTGTTGGAGGGAACGTTCTTTATATGTCTGTTAATTTGTTCTAAAAGATGGCACAATGCCAACATTTCCTTGTTGAATTTCTGTCTAATTGATCTATCCATTGCTGCTAATATGATATTGACGTCCTTTACTTTTCTTGTTATCTATTTCTTCCTTAAGATTTGTTATTATTTGCTTAACATTTTGGTGCTTGGGTGTTGGGAGCATATATATTTACAGTTGTTACATCTTCTTGATGTATTGACCACTTTATCATTATATAACCTTCTTTGTCTCTTGTAACCATATTTGGTTTGAGTCTATTTTGTCTGACATAAGTATGGTATACACACTTTCTTTTGGTTTCCGCTTGCTTGGAAAATTATCTTCCATCCTTTCATTTTGAGCCTCTGTGTGTCCTTATAGCTGAAATGAGTCTCCTGTAAGCAGCAGATAGTTGAGTCTCGCTTTTTTATTCTTCCAGACACTGTGCCTTTTGATTCACATTTAGGGTGATTATTGATATCTAAGGAGTTACTGCTATCATTTTATCTTTTGCCTTCTGATTATCTTATATCTCCTTTGTTTTTCCTTCTGTTTCTCTCTACCTTATTAAGTTGGTAGTATTCCATTCTCTCCCATTCCCCTATTGTTTTATGTTTCATGTCTGCTGTAAATTTTTGCCTTGCGGTTACTATGTGGTTTCCAAAAACCATCTCATAGATAAAATAGTCCTTTTACAGTTGACAGCAGCTTATCTTCATTTGTCTATAAAGATACCATCCTTTTACTCTTCCCCTTTTATATTTTTGGCATGATACATATTATGCTGTGACTTTGTTACAAATTGAAGTATGATATAATTGTTTAACACACTTTTCTAAAATAGAGTTAGCATTTTCTAATTCTTACCATCACTGTAATCAGTTTTATATACTTCTGTCTTTGCTCTTTAGCTTGAACTTCTTTCAGCATTTCTTGAAAGGCACGTCTAGTGGTGGTGAACTCCTTCAGGTTCTCTCTGGAGAGCCTTTATATTTCCTTCATATCTGAAGGATAACTCTGCCAGAATGAGCATTCTTAGCTGGGAATTTTTATCTTTCAGTACTTTTACTATGTCATTCACTCATGGCCTATAGAATTTCTGCTGAGAAATCTGCAGAATGGGGGGTCCTGTGTAAGTTACTTTCTTTGTATCCCTGGCTGCCTTTAAAATTCTTTATCATTGATTTTGATAGTTTTATTATATTGTATCTTGGAGAAGATCTTTTTGCATTGAAATAATAAGCTATTCTATTAGCTTCATGAGAAACTTTTATGTCTAGTTCCTTAGATTTGGGAAGTTCTCAGCTATTATTGCTTTAAGTAAGTGCTCTGCTCCCTCTTCTCTTTCTGGCATACCCATTCTTACTTGGGTTTCATAATGGAGTCTGATAGTGCTCATAGGATCTCTTCACTTTTAAAAAGTCTTAATTTTCTCTCCTCTTCCACTTGAATCACTTCTAGATTCCTATCATTCAAATCGCTTAATTTTTCTTCAATCTTATCTGTTCCATTTCCAGTGATTTTCTAATGCATCCTTCATCTCACTTCATGAATTCTTCAGCTCCAGAATTTATTTGGTTCTTTTTTATAATTTCAGTCTTTGTTAAAGTACCGCTTCTGTTCATTAATTTTATTCCATGAATTCATTGAATTGCTTGAGTTTTCTTGTGGGTTGAATTTCTTCATAACAGCTATTTTGAATTCTTTATCAATTAGATAATAATATTCCATGTCTTTGAGTCTGGTTGCTAGGAAATTGTGTGTGTGTGTGTTTTTTTTTTTTTTGTCATACTTTATCACTGTGATTTTTTCATAGTATTAAATGTGCCTCTGCCATCGCATCTGAAGTAGCAAATGTCTTATTTGGGTAAGGCTTTATTTGATTCTAACTGTTCAACAGGTTGGCCCTTAGAAGTCTTTTTCCGGCAGAAGGTGGCTCTATAGGACAAGTTTTCGGTTTCTCTTATTGGTGTGCTTGATTTGCTGCTGAACTTGGGAGGGTGTCGGTAAAAACAAGCTGGCTTAAAAAAAAAAAAAAAGAAAAGGGCTGGCAGCAGTGTGGGGAGATGTGTGTGCTTATTAGCACATGGAGCTTTACTTGTGCCCACGACCAGGTAGGGGAATCCTCGAGTTGGGGAGTCCCAGAATTCTGTTGGCAGACCTCTTGCTGTAATCCAGGGCAGACAGCAAGAAATGCATTCTCTTCAGTTCTCTTCAGAGAACTGCCTCTTCCTTTTTCCCTTCTCCATCGCCCCGCCCCTCAGTGATTGCAGTCTCCTCAGAGAAAGCAGTGGGTCCCTGCAGCTGCAGCATACAAGTCTAAGAAGACTCCCCACTCACCTTCGCTCTCCATCTCCTTTGCCATTAAGGTCACCACTGCCTATGCCACCACTCCCCTGGCTTTGGAGCCTCCTCCGAGGTCCAATTAACCTGTTTTCAGATGCACAGATGGAACGATCCCTTGGGTATCCTGGAGTGCTGTGCAAAGTCACCTGTGCTCAGTTATGGATGTCCAAATAGTTGTAAATTGAAGGGGAGAGAAAACAGTAACGACTCATGCTGCCATGATGCTGACGTCACTCTCAGTCGCAGTCTTTGTTTTAAAGCTCATTTGGTTTGAGTATAGCTGCCCCAGATTTCTTTTGGTTTCCATTTGCATGGAATGTCTTTTTCCATCCTTTCACTTGTCAGTCTGTGTTTCTTTACATCTGAACTCTCCTGTAGGCAGCATACAGATGGATCTTGTGGGGTTTTTGTTGGTTTTTTGTTTTTTAAATCTATTCAGCCACTCTGTCTTTCGGAGAATTTAGTCCACTTACATTTAAAGTAATTATTGATAGTTATGTACTTATGGCCATTTTGTTGGTTTCTAGCTGTTTTGCAGTTCTTCTGTTCCTTCATTTCTTGCTCTCTTCCTTTGTAATTTGATGACTTCTGTAGTGGTATGCTTAGATTCCTTTATTTTTTGTGTATCTACTATACAGTTTAGTTTTGTGGTTACTATGAGGTTTACCTATAACAAGTTATATTTATCACAGTCTATTAAGTTGATAACTTGTTTGAACCCATTCCAAAACCCTACATTTTTATACCCCTACCCCACATTTTTTATTTTTGATGTCACATTTTAAATCCTTTTATGTTGTATATCCTTTAATTACTATACTTTTACCTCTTTTGTCTTTTAACCTTCACACGAGTTTTTAAGTAATTAATTCACCAACTTTACATTATTCTGAATTTTACTGTATATTTTACCTTTACTTTCATATGTTTTCTTCTTATTAATTAGTACCCTTTCATTTCACCTTAAGTCCCTTTAACATTCTTTGTAAGGACAGTTTAATAGTGATGAACTCCTTCAGCATTTGCTTATCTGGGAAACTCTAATTTTTCCCTTTAATTCTGAATGACAACTTTGCTGGGCAGAGTATTCTTGGTTGGAAATTTTATTATTTTTTTTTTTCAGCCCTTTGCAGGCTAGAAGGCACAATATATTCAAAGTTTCTGCTGAAAAACCTACTGACAGTGTTATGGGGGTTCCCTTGTACATAACACGTTGTTTTTCTCTTATTGCTTTTAAAGTTCTCTTTGTCTAACTTTTTACTTTTTCATTATAATGTGTCTTAGTGTGGGTCTCTTTGGGTTCACCTTATTTGGAACTCTGTGGGCTACCTGGAACTGGCTGTTTGTTTCCTTCCCCAGGTTAAGGAAGTTTTCACCTGTCATTTCTTCAAACAAGTTTTCTGCTTCCTTCTCTTTTCTGGGATCCCTATAATGCAGATGTTCGTCTGCCTGATGCCTGATGTTTTCCCATAAGTTCCTTAAGCTATCTTCATTTTTTTCCATTCTTTTTCTTTTTGCTACTCTGATTGAATTCCACTGTCCTTTCTCCTGATCTTTTCTTCTTCTAGTCTACTGTTGAACCCTTCCTATGTATATTTCAGTTCAGTTATTCTTCAGTTCTGTGACTGCTATTTTGTACTTTCTTATTGTTCTGTGTCTTTGTCGAAGTTCTGTGTTCATCCATTCTTCTCCTTTGTGGGTCTCATGGAGTTCAGTGAGCATCTTTATGACCATTATTTTGAACTCTTTATCAGGTCACTCACGTCTCTCCGTTTCATTAAGGACTTTTCCCGTGCTTTTACCTTGTTTCATTTGGAACACATTCCTCTGTTTCTTCATTTTCCTTGACACTTTGTATTGGTTTCTACACTTTAGATAAAACAGCCACCTCTTCCAGTCTTGAAGGAGTGGCCTTGTGTAGGAGATAAAGCTTATCATTCAACTTTGTCCTAGCTCTTGGCTGTTAAACCTTTGTGATTGTTCAAGCAGCCTATTTTATTTTTGGTGGATCCCAGTATGTGAAGGTGTGCTGAGATCTGTCAGTGTCCCAAAGAGAGTAGGAGCTCAGTCAGCACCTGGGTTCGGGCTGACTGGAAGCCAGACCCTCAGCAGCTTTTAAAGCATGCAAAAGTATACAATCCTATGAGATGGTAAGCGGTAAGTCCCACTGGCCACCAGGGCCGGGTGATCTAGAGGTGTCCCCTGGCAGCAGCTGAACATATTCAAGTACCAGAGGAAGGTAGAAGCTCCTTTCTAGGGGGTAATGGCAAGCTGTAGTGAAGCAGAGGGCGAGCGCAAAGGTGGCTCCCACAGCCTCCACTCCTGCTAAGTATTACAGCAGGCCCCTAGGTGTGTGTTAAATTAGATTCCTGGCCCTCCAGCTAACTTGAGATAAGCCAATCTGTGCTGGGGTCTGTGGCTGTTAAGTCCAAGTGTGCCAGCCCATTAAGAATCATTTTTTCAGTTCACTCGTTTTGTGGGTTTTGTGGATGAGCCTTATTGGCTTGTCTCAAGTGTACATCTTAAAAGTTGGGGTACCAGACGTGGCCTTCAAACTTGGTTTTTCAGGGAGAAGCTCCAGTTTTTCAGTTCACTAGAGGTAAGGTTTTTAAGAAGATTGTGACTAAGTTTCTCTTACCTGCTCTAATATGGGTTTTCTTCTCATTTGCCTGATAAGTAGGAGTCACTCAGCTAGTTTTTTTCTTTTTTTTTTCTATTTTTTTCTTTTTTTTAGAGGAAATTGTCTTGTTCTACATTTAGCTGTAGATTTGGTGTGTCCATGAAAGGAGGTGAGTTCAGGCTCTTCCTGTTGCCATCTTGACTTGGAACTGTTTTAAAGCTGTACCTTTAATTTCTCATAATTAGAACATATGATTCAGATGGTTATTACTATGATACCCTAAGAGTCCGAAGGGATCCAGAAGTAGTCTAATTCAACTTCCATTCCTTCCTTTCCTAATAGGAAGCTCCCAACTGTTATGTTCCATTAATGCCCAATTCTAAGAAACTGGAACTTATAGCTTCTACTCCTTAGCCTTAGTTCTACTTTCTACAGCAACATGAAAGATTATACCTGTATGATTAATGTGCTATCCAAGTAGAAATGGTTGGAAGTGGTGGTCTGGGTCTTGGGAGAGGTGAAGGTATAAAACACATTCTCCCATCCCAGCGTTCCCTTACAATCCATTACAGCATGAACTCTGAGGCCCAAAGGCAGACTGTTAAGAGATCACGTAAACTAAAGAGGAATTAATGTTATAGCAACCAGCGTGTCATTGATGATCTCAGGAAGGACTTAAAAAGAAGCAGAAATCTTAGATCTTTCAAGGAGGTGAAGGGAAATACGGTAGTAGGCAGAAAGGCTACTAAGTTTGAATATTGCTTTTAAAGTGGTGAAAAAACTTGAACATGTGTATTATAAAGGAAAAGAATCAATAGAGATGAAGTGATTGAAGATACTGGAGAAAGCTGATTGACTGCTGGGAAGAGACTGAAGAGTAAGGAGAGGGGAGAGGGTTTGTAAGTGGGAAAGGGACCTCGGGCACTTCCTGTAGGGTGGACTCAGTTTTTGTCTTTGAAGCTGAAGGCAAGGCGATCTGCAGACAGTGGGGGAATGTGGCTGGAAGGGGGTGTGAAGAATGTGGGCTTTGGGGAAGGGAAGAGGGCCTAGCACAGGGCCAGCACAAACAGCTTAGTTGACATTGGGCACCATAAAATTACAGTGGCCTCATCCATACTTTCTACAACATTCTCCAGATCAGCACAGGACTCTGGTGTTGTTTCAACAATTATGTTAAGTATGTTCATTTAGATTTCTAAAGTACCAGTTAGCTTTTAAAAAAATAAGTTTTAAAACTTCAATTTCTTTACCAAGACAGGTTAGAGGATAGGTAATTATTTAATCAATGCTTAAATAATTTTATTCTAAATAGATTACAATCAGAAATCAAATGACTAAAGAATAAATGCCACTTCATGTAATTGCTAAACAGGTTTGTAGTATATTTATTGCTATTTACCTTTGCAGAATCCTTTGCTTTTCCCCCATTCTTTGGAGCTTTGGAGCTGGAAGCAGCCTTCTTCTTGTCTTTGCCCTTAAGCAAAGAAAAGGTCATGAGGCTATTGCTATCATTAATCTATCTAGCAATTAAGTATTGGCTGCAAGCAAATCAATTCAGATTATTCTTTCGTTAGTAGCCTGGAGATATTCCGATTTAATTAATAATGGAAAACTCTGGGTGTTTTAGTCATAATTTTTTGAACAGTGGTGAATGTACACTGAAGTGATTAAGGTAGGAGGTAAAAAGGATAAAAATGAGGATAATATGGGTCACACTGATGCTCTGACAATTTCCATGATGCATGATTCACCCAAACATTATTTTGCTCATCAAAACAGCTTGTTTCTCTTGGGACTGATTTTTAGGTGCCAATAGCGTAAGAATAGGACATTATTTTAAGTGTTATGGAAGAGAAAATAATAGAAATCACCACAGAGAGCTGGGAGAAGTTACATATAAAAATAAAGTCCCTTTACCAAAAAGGCATTATTTATGATTTTCCAAAAGTGAGAAACACAATGCTGAGGCACTAGAAATTAAATCATCAAATATGGGTAGGACTGATAATTCAGTGATTGGGAGATATGCTTAATAACAGCCAAGGTAATAGCAAACAGAGCTGCAGTATTAATTCTAAAAATAACAGTGAAGGATACCCATTTCATTTATGTATTTGATTTATGGAAGAGTATAATTTATAGGTACAGCGCCACACACATACACTTGAGTTACACATTTTTTTCATTCACTAATAATCATGTTTTGAGCATCCGCTAGTACTAACGCTGAGCACTGAGGTAAAAGACACATCAGTATTGTATAAAGTACACAGCTCAGTGGTGTAATGCACACATGACTGACTAAAGGTGACCCAGAGGGTAGGGAAGCACAGGGGAGAGGCTTCCAGCTGTGGCCTGGGGAAGGAAGAAGCAGTAAAGGAAGTTTTCCTGAAGGAAGGAGGGACGGGGCCAGCCCTCAGGGATGAGTCAGCCAGCTGGGGAGAAACTCCAGAACCATGTGCATAAGAGGGTGGGGTGTAGTTAGGGGCTGCTTTCCTTTTAGATGAACACAAAGCATTACTGTTGTACAACACTATAGTGTGGCAATCAAAAACTAACCACAGTGGAAAAGCAACATGAAAGACATTTCTGAAACAATGTTAATGTATTATATATGGACTCAAAGTACAATTATAAAACATATGGAAAAAAAAAACCCTAGAAATATACTAAATAGTATATGCACGATAGTGGAATTATATTTTTTCTCTATTTTCAGTTCTCTATGGCCTCATTCAATTCATTTTACAGTATAAAATTCCATGTATACATGAACAGACATTCAAAGAAAGTATGAAAAAGCATAGTACCTTTGCTCTGTTCTCTGAGATTTCTGTAGTTGAAGGACAGCTGTCAAAATCCCCTGAGAGGGCATCAATGGGGTCTTGGTCATCTGCAGGTTTCTGAGATAATAGAAATAACCATCAGTGAAGAAGCACAAGGTAAAAATGCTATATGGTACATTTTCTCACATCACTGAAAATAAAAGATGCTTATTAAAAAAATACCTTTCTCACATCTCTCCTAACAGACTTAATGTTCTATGAAACAGGAAAACCTTGACAGCTTTATCTTCTTTTATACCAGTTGCTTAGTATTCTCTGAGCCTTGATTTTCTACTCTGGAAAATGGAGCTGCCTATCTTGAAAGGTTCTAGGGAAGACTAAATGAAAGAAATATACACACCCTCACATGCCCTTGGCATCATACCAAGCACAGGGCAGGCATTCAGAATTTTAGATTTCTAAATTGTAAAAGTCACAGCTAAAATTAAAATAAAAATCTTTTTGTAGAAACATGCAGCAATGGTATTTACCTTTGATTCTTTGGGTTTCTTTGTAGGTGGCTTCACTGGTTTGCCCTTAACAACAAAGCAGACTATTGGTTACATATAAATCTTTGTAAAGGTTTTACTTAGGTATAGTCAGTATCTATATAATCTACATTACCCAATGACTTGATTTGGGACAATGGAGTATATATTTGCAATAACTGATAAACTGGGGTTCCTACTATTTCTCCACCAGCTTTGCTTAATTACTATCATATAACCATTTCAGTAGCCTTGGGGAAAATGCAAGAGTGTCTGGTCTTGGAAGTGAAAGAAAAACTATTTGGGAACTTTCTGCCATCATGTGTTATAACTTAAAATGTCACAAAAAGTAACTTGTGTTTTTATGTCCTATTTTCTATAGCTTATATTTCAGTAGGATTTGAAGCCCTAACACAGCCTGTAGGTACATTAGGGTTTTTCAGTCAGCATTACAAGTATAACTCATCATCTACAAAGGCAAGGTCATTAAATAATGCATTTCCCAAAGAATATAAGCAGGGTCAGGTGATACTATCAAAGCAGGGAGGATTCTCGCAGGACACAGAATTGCTATCTTGAATACTGAATGAAAGCAAGGAAAGTTGATTCCTGTAAGAGGAGACACTGAAGCTGGTAACACTCTTTAAACCAGGGATTCATCAAACCCATGAAATGCAGCAGTACAGAAAGGAGGATGTAATTTGGACCTCCCTGTTTTTGATGACAGGCCTGGAAAGAGTTATTTATCATTAATTGACTTGCAACTAGGAGCCGAATAGGAAGGGGAGAAGTACAGACCAGGTAGACTCAAGAAAAACTGGCTTCCATGTTAGAGACAAAAGGCCAGGACTTTCTGACAATGTATTTAGATACAGAAATAGGACTTGTGGATGGGAATACGGTTTTGCCTGTCTTCACTCAACGGTACTGGTGGTGGTATAGGAGAAGGCAGAAAGGGAGACCCCGGGTCTTGGAGGTGCTATATCTGCCCTATTATTCTAATACTCATGCCTTTACTGTTCTCCCTAAACAGAGAGACTCTGCTTCAGTCAGGGTTACAAATATTTTATAGCCTTTTCTTGTAAAGAGAATTCATCTGTGTATATGCTTTGGAATCATTTTAAGCATCAGTGAGTGAACATTATTGAACTCTATCTATGCCACTGTGCCCAGTGTAAGTGAACGTAAAATGATATTGGCTCAAATAAATATTAAACAGAATTCCAGACAGCCTGCTCATCAGGGACACATTAAAAATAGTCAGGTTACATTTTTATGCTTTTGTTAAAGTGTACCTCCTGTTCATTTCAAGTGAGATTTGAATTTTAAAAGCTTTGGGGTACATATCCAATCTAGACATTTGCCTTCGTTTACCTCATTATTATCCAAGAGATCTCTGTATTCAGGTGGGATTGTGTCATCTCTTTCTCCCAGCTTGTCCCTATGTTCAGCTTTAGCTTTTTCCTATAAACATTGAACAAGTATAATTAATATTTCTTTCCTCCTTCACTTAGGGAATATATTCTGAAATGTAGTATTTATTGTACATTTCTGAGGCAGAACCCATGGTCTTATATTTTTAAGCAATGGTACAACAAAATGGATGACTTGAACAGACTATTAGTTGAGAAAAAATAGTAAACCCATGTGCTTCTATATGTCAATCCACATCTGTGCATTTTCTACTTGTATTTTAAATTGAAATAAATGATTAAATAATTCTCAGAAACCATGTAAGGAGATAAAACCCAAGGGTAAAAAATATTTTTTTCTGTGAGTTTCACTTTTCAAATACAAAAATCAAATCACTGTACCTTGGCATGCAAAGAAGTAATAGTTACCTCTTTGACTATTTCTAAGTGACCCTGAAGGACCAGGACATGTAGCAAATCTGAATGCACATGCTGACTGCTTGTTGCAGGTGAGGGGATACCTGCTGTTGAGTAAGCAGTACTTACCTTCCAACACCCCCACCTCAGTGGGGCATGCCTGGTCTCTCACAGATTCAGTGACACTGACTCTACCCCACCTATGGTGGGGGTGAAGACTTTAGATTTTATTTTTTTTGCATCATAATTTTGTTTTTCAAATATAAGTTCACATCAGTATTCCTATGACAATGATAGAATCAAGACCTAAGAATTCTTTGAAATGCTCTGTCTTTGGGACATCGATTTGGCTGGTCAGTTACTTCTTGATTCCAAGCCAAATGGATTGTTGAATATCATATATTATTAAGTATAAATAAGTACTTATATATGTTGTATAAGATATGTAAAATTAATTGTTTGTGCCTTGTAGACACACTATGTCTGCACAGTGCTGACCAGCTCTCTTTCTTTTGGAGTTTGCATGCATAGTTATGACGGCAGAGAAGGCTGCTAGGGGAACCTCTGCCAACTAGGTTGACCTCTGCCACTAGATGCACAGAACATGTCAACCTAAAAAATACACATAGATGGGTATCGGATATATGATGTGTTTTCTACCAGATAAAACCAGACAAAGTTAATGTGGGGCAAGAATAAAATTAACAAAGCAGAGCTGTGCTCTTCCATCATAACAAGGTTTGGTCCCACCAACAGGACACTTGCCTGAATCTATGACATGGCATAGTTCTCATTGAGGAAGTAAAGAGATACAGCAGACCACAGACAGGAAAAAATGAGATTTAAGTTATCCAACTGTTCATGAACTTCAAAGTTAGAAGTGTTGTTTTTTTTTTTTTCCTTTTGTACGGAGAGTAGGGTATTTTATGCTATAAATCTTAAATTTTCACTTTTTTTCTTTTACCTTGACTTTATCTTTTATTGGTTTGTTCTCATCTGGATCAGGCTGCCTTTGCCCTAGACTGTCAGAAAGTTGATCCAGGGCATCATCGAGTTCTTTGTTGTCACTCTGTTAAAAGTAAATTTGAATTAGTCACTGGTTGGCCAGATCAGATTACCTATTAGAGTGTGGCCCAAATACTGCCACCAAGACTTCCATAAACTCATGGGATTTTCACCAGAGAGATGGGCAGGGTGGGTGGAAGACACCAGACTGCCAACCCTTGGTCGGTGCTTTTTCTCCCTGATCTCTGGCACTTCTCTGAGCCTGTCTACCCCTGCCATACCCCCAGATGTCTTTCTCTTCCAAGAAAATAGGTCCCTCCTAAAAAGATGGGGCTCCTGGCTTGATTTGCTGGGAAATGTGTCTTAAGGTGCTTTCAGTATATGCAACACTGACTGGTGACAGTCTAATGTGCCCAGCAAAGAAAACTCACATGAATTATGATAGCTTACTCTTTGATTCCCAAGTGTATTCATTTAAGTAAAGCTTTATACCTAGTTTTAGTGTTAGCTCAAAAAAAAAAAAAAAAATTAAAACTAGAGCCTCTGATGGGAAAAGTGATGAGAAAATTGTCATTCTAATATATACTTTTGAAAGCCAAAAAGGCTTTTGATTGCAGATGTCTACTAATAGCCTCAATTAGGGCAAAACGTCTCCCCTGAGTATTAAGAACTAAAGTACAAATGGCAGCCTGGGTTACTGAATCTTCCTTTGTTGTATAGGGAATTTCACACACAGCATTTTACTGGTTTTAAGTGCTTCACAAGAGCCCAGGATTATAGCTGCTAATAGTGGAGCTGCCCATAGCCAGGTCTGGGCTTTGTCATTTGTGTCTCTGGATATTTTCAGATGATCCTGAGGCTGACCCAACAGGATGAAAATTCATTCAGAATCTCAGACTACAGCAGTAGTAAGCTTTGATGCTACATCAAAAGGAAAGGAAGCATAGCTGACTTCACTAAAGCTACTTCATCTCCATCTAGCAAACAGGGCACTTCTCAACCAAAGGAGATGGGGATCTGGTTTAGAGTCTCTCTGCCTTTTGATGTGCCGTGGTCTCCTCGATTATTTCACATTTGGTACTACACAGAAAATTAATCAAGGAAGTCTGGAAAAGCTTTGGTCCCACAGTCCTGCCTCAGAACATGTAAATAATTAAAACAATATTGATACTGAGGTTTTTCTACTGCCAGCATGAAAATGAAAAACTTTTACTGGTGTGAATGGGAGGAAAACAATGCTATTCTATGACATATTTGTGAATTGTTACGGGTGGGAGAAGCACAGACACTGAACAATTCCATAAAAAAACACCTGAAGTTAAGTAATGGATAGTATTTACAGCATGTGTCAAGAAGAATACAGAGGAGAGAATCAAGAAAGCTTAAAATTTCTTAAAAATCTAATAATTCAAATATATACACAATGCATATTGTACTTTCACTTCTAATAAAGCAACAATATTAAGCTCCTCAACTATGTATAAAATATTTTCACATATATTGTTTCATTTAATCATTTAAGACATTCTGTCATCTCCCCAAATCACCAATCTTACTTATTCTGAACTAGAAGGTGCCCAGTCTTCCTAACAATTGTGTTTACTTCCATGTACCCTAAGTAGGAATCCTATTTTCTTTCTTGTTGTTGCTGTGGTGCACATAAACATTTATAAAATATGTTGCTTACTGGAGTGTCAGGGGGTGGGACTGCGGAGTGGGTGGCTGAGGCTGGGGTCTGGGAGACCACTTCAGAGATGGCAGCGGAAAGTTTAGCGTCCTCCAATTGCTTCTATAAACAAACAAAAAAAAAATTTACACAATTTCCTATTCATGGTTTGTTTATATATTTCTTGTTGTATATTTAGGTTATTTGTAATTTTTCAGCTTCCTTCTTTATAACTGGTTACCCTAAATCAAAGTTCTAGAAGCTATTGTTTTTATAGTGCTAGCTATATTCTGCCAAACTGCCCTCTCAAAAACTGCAGAAATTCATAGAGCTGAAAGCAATGAATGAGCACACCTGTTTCCCATGGCCTTGCTCATCTAAATATTTTTAATTCTGATAATATATTAGGTATAAAATGATGTACTACTGTTGCTTTTATACTTGGTATATGGTATGAGGTTTCATTTTATTATTTTTTTCTTAATGTTAAATAAAATTATTCTAGAATCTTTATAAAATGATTTCTTCTCTCATTTTAAAGACATACTAAATCTGTCATTTGTGTTCATTTCTCAATTTCTTTTTCCATTGACCTGTGCCTTTGCTTTCTGAATCTGAACTGTATTTTTTCTTTATTGTTGTACTAAAGCCTAGTTGTTTAGTTAGGTTAATCTCCAAAAAGAGTGAATGAAAATGCTTTTCAGTATTTTTTCATATTTTTATGCATTTATTTTTCAAATATAGAATAATTGAGTTATATAAAGTAACTTGTTGCTATTTTAATAAAAATATTAACCTATAAAATGACTGGAATAATTATCATTCTTTTAAGTCATTTAGTCAAACTGTCTTAGATGTATGGGTTTTAATTTCTTTACGCTCTTGTTTTTCTATTCATTTCTTCTATTGCAGCTTTCTTTACATAAGTCAGACATCTCATTATATTATTTTTACATTTTCTAATTTTATTTTTTATAAATATTTAGATAACTATATTTTATTTTACTTTATTCTATTTTTCAACTGATATATATTTTCTATGCCATTGTCTACACAGGATTAAATAACCCAGACCCCACAAAAAATGGTTCTACAGTTATATAAGTTTGATAACTCTAACAGACTTACAATATGTTTGCAAATAAAAAAGCCCTAAAAAGCCTACAGTTGAGAAACCTGCTTACCATTACACAACATTTCCCAAACTTTCTAGTAACAGAATTCCCTTTGAGAGACTGTCTATTCTCATGAATTTTCCCTAGAGGTAATCTGGAAAATGATCACATTGTAGAGTATCAATTGGTAAAGTTGTCTAAGAAATTTAGATATACTCAATTTTAAATTCTCTTTTCATAGATGTACTTGAGAGAGTACACGCCCACTGGTTCACTTAGTTACACTGTTTAAAATTTTTATTGTGTTGGCACGGTATTTCATGATGCAACACATTTTTAATGCTACAGTGGGTTAAGGGTCATTAATTTTTTGACTGTTTTCTCTGCTCCCAAGTCAGATTCTAAGTCATTTATTTCTGCTTCCCTAAAAGTAAGGAAATAAAACCAGGAGTTTCAGACTTACAAATGATGAAGTGTTTGGGGGACCAACGAAGTCCTCAGACAAAGCATCAAGAAGGAAGTCTTCACTCATGTGCTGTAAGAACCAGGAAATGTATCAACAAACACCACTTCATTTGTTTCCTCTTCAAAATGATGTCACGTTCACATGCTGATCAACTCATTAGAAAGAAAGCTATGCCCTTCCTGAATTAACAGTCAGGGCCAAATGAGAAAGATATACTCAGAGAAAACTGGCTTGCTTACTGGAAGCGATTCCTTGGACTCTTTTGGCAGGAGTGGTTTCCCATCTTTGTCCTATCCAGGGCGAGAAAAATATGGCATTGAATCATTTCACATTTATCCTAAGTATGAACAGTTGTAAACATTATAAGGAGTCAACAGGTTATACACCAGATGTTGTACATTATAAATCAGATTCATCATTTCAGGTAACAGATTCTCTGACAAGAGAATATGCCCTAATTAATTTATGTCAACAAACAGCTCACATACATCAGGCATCCCCTATGCACATGGTCCGCAAAATATATTGTAGAAGCCCATAATCTAGTGCAGGAGAAAAACATAAACTGTTAACATAGTGTGGCATGTGGTGCTGTGACAGGGTGCTTGCAGGACCTTGTGGGAGAACAGGGATGATGAACCTGGCAAGGATGATTTGCAGAAGTTGACTAGAAAAAGCTGTTTAATTTAAAGGGCAACAACAGATCCAATAATATGCATCAATTCTGTGCCCATCTCTGCAGTATACACTGAGAATACCATAGAACCTAGACAGACTAAGTCCCTGCCCTAGGGAGCTCATCCTGTGGGTGGGATGCTCCGAAACAAGGCTCAGATAATGCCAAGCTTCAAATGACTCTTATGTGCCACTTCTGAGTAACAGGAAAAATCAATAAAGCATTTGGGGCTCTTTAGTAAAAGGAGGTTTGTAAATAACTAGTAAATCCCATTTATCCAGATACACAAAAATAAATAAGTGCAAGGATACGTATCTATATTTCTTCTAATAAACTGGTCAAGGTGATTTTTGTTTGTTTTAGTTTATTTAAAATGTGAGGAGGTGCAATGGTTTAGAGTATTACCTGCTTCCCCTTGTCTGACATAAACTCCTTTACCTTTTCCCCCTTTTCTATCTCCTCTGCAAGTTCACTCGTACCTTCTGACTATTCTTCAGTTAGGAGGCAAAGCAGAACCTGAGCTTGCTCTTCACCATCCCTTAGCTGCATAGGCAGCACATTTCCCTAGGGACACATGGGACCACTGGGGGCACATCTGCTCCACACTCAAACTGAAATCACCCCATATCTGGAAGCAGAAACTTGTGGGCTATGCTCAGGGAGCTGAATCTCACTGGAGAGGCCTGATGTGAGTGTAGTTGATGAATAGCAGTATAGAATTTAAACAAGAGATCAAGCCAACCCTCATAAAAATGTTATAAAACAGTAGGTAATTAATAATGTATGAGATCAACAAGTCCAGAAGAGGCTGAAACAACCACAGAGTAAAATGGTCAAGGAAAGCCAATTGACTGCTTAAAAACTGCTACTAAAATTCAGCAAAGGGAGAGAGAAAGCTACCACACTCCTACCATGAAGAGTTACCGCATTTACCAAACGGGGCGGGGGGAGGTCAGTAGTAACAGAACACTGACCCTTAAGGACCTCTCTAAAAACCTTGCAAATCAGCATACACACAAGCCCAAATTAATAGAAATGTCATAGTTTCAACTGAATCATGAAATTCAGAATCAAGTAGAATAATAATCTTTTAATCAGGGAGAGCTCAAGAGAGTTCCTGTCTTTGCTAAAGAAATGGACTTGTGCACATAGATGAGTAAGAGGGGTAGTGATTTGATTTTCCCAAAATGTTAATGAAGTTTAGTTGAATATTCTCTTAAGTAATGGTATGTTATGAAGATGACTGGCATTTGTTCTATTGTCCATGTGTCTGCACCTGTTCAAGTGGCTGTATTTAAACTACAAAGTTCATAATGGGGTCTCCTCCATTTGACTTGCTCTGAACAATCTGTACATTCAATGGGCCAATTTATCACTTTTCTCCATGTTAAACAGGCACTCTTATTTTTTTCAATTTATTCTGAGTTGCAAATTTCTCCTGATAGTAAATAGGTGTTCTTCATTTTGCTTTTCCTATCTATATAACGGTTTTCTAAGTTTTTCTATTTCTGGTCTTGTAAGAAACCATGTATTAGACAGGAAAAAAATGAGATAGCTAGCTTAGACATTTGATTTCTCTCACTTCAGGGAGGAGTGAAAGGCCACTCAGGAATATTTTAGCTTCATAACTGGTGTGCTAACAGGATATTAGTGACTAACACTATTTGGTATTTGAAATATTAAGAAACAAAATCTTTATATTCCAGGTGTGCTTCCATGTCCCTTCTTTATGTATATGGAGTTCAGTCTGAATTAAGAGAAAAATACCCAGCCTATTTACCTTGACCTCTTCTAATCTATAGTCGGGAGGAATTGTTTCTTCTTTTTCACCAAGTTTTTCACGATCCTCCTCTTTGGCTTTCTCCTAAATAAAAAATATACCATTTTCATTGTTAATACATCTTTTCTCCATAGAGAGAATTTCCTGAATGACTAAAGCTGAGGTAAATATAGCTATTGTTAGAACGTACATACGACCATATTTATAGAGTTCCTACAGCACCCTCATCTTTAACACTATCTGAGTTTAGCAAGCGCAGACCCTACCATCAAGCCTGCTGGGCTAAAAGGCAGTCATAAGGAGAAGGAGGCAGCTGCCACTCCTCTCTTGAGTCCACAGTGACAGGAATGCAAGGGGGCAAGGTGAGACTCAGAACTCTGACGTGTGTGTGATGTTCATCCACTGCTGCGCTCAAGCACTGATGCTCACTCAGGTTTGGTTTATTAAGCAGGATATGCACAGTAACAGCCAGCTAGTCATGTATTATGGGAAATATATATTTTAAAAAATGGCTAACTTATTTGGGCAATGAGGGCAAGCGATGATTGTTACTTTCTAGGAGTATCTGAGCTGCTGTTACCTTGACTTTATCCTCCACAGGCTTTCCATCTTCTGGATCTGCTTCCTTTTTCCCCAGGCTACCTGCCAAGGCTTCCACAGCATCATCTGGCACCATGCCCTTCTAAAAGTACAGTAGTGGGTATACTAAGTATGTGGTTAGTGCCTCCTTTTAAAAGAGACTATGTCATACAATTCAGAAGGGCATATCCATATTTCACACCTAGATAAGCACATATCATATTTTAATAATTGGAATTATCAACTGAATTAGAATCTATGTTTAAAGAATCTAAAATGTTAAAAATTAGAGCAAGGTTCTTATATTAAGCTTGTGCAACTTAGACACTGAGAAACTTTAAAGATCTACCCCAGTATTTTGGATTGGAAATAAGGAAGGCAAAGGAAAGGGTGTATCATGAAGACGTTGAAAGCTGGAAAAGAAGAAAAATGATTTTCTGGTGATTGTTCTTGAAATGGCACAGAAAAATATTTTTGGAAAATTTTCTGTGAAATAGCCTGACCTATCCTAGAGGCGGCAGCTCTGGCTGAGCCTCTGCTGAAGCACAGAAGCCTGTGTTCTCCTGGTGGCTTCTACTGGTCAAAGTGAATTCATGCTGATTCAGGTGACTACCTGTGAATGACTAGCCTGAGTGGACCAGTGAGAGCCATCTACCCGTGGTCCAGTTGTTCAAAATAAAATGTGTTCCTTCTTATTTAGTGAGCTCCTGCCATGCTGATATTTTCAAAGAAACTGGGTGAACACAGCATAGATAGTATAAGGGAAAACAAAAACTGTGTTTGGGCCAAAATATAAGACTAGACCTGGCTTCTTCTAAACCCATGATCCATATATTAGTGGCTCATAAACTCAATTTATAGTTAATGGCCAGGACTTTTTTTATTGAACGACTAGAATAGAAAATAGAATGCATCTTACATAACAAGGGTAAGTGCCATTCATTAAATTTGTGTCTTTTGTGTGGGTACTAGGTTGTAATATCAATGTATTTCCTACTGTTGGCCTTGGTCAAAAATGTAAAAGCCCTTGAATTAAGCAGTCTCAAAGTTTATTCTTATCTGGAAAGTCTATGACCTCATGTTGAATATATACTGGACTTTTAGAGTAAAAGTGTCTGTTTTATAGCTTAGCCATCATTCCAAGTAAGAAAAGCTGTTTTCTCCACTAAGCTGCATTGCAAAAGGAAAGATCACCAATGAGGAAAAGGGAGCCTGAGTGGAAAGTGATTTATCACCATCTAGTGGTTGGGCACTGAATAGAGTTTATTCTAAGGACAACGAAAATCCCTGATATATAATGTTTGGGGTTATATCCAAATTGCAAGAGTTACAGCAGGTTCCCAAGCCTGAGATAAGCACTCTGAGCTGCTACTGGTCCCAGGAACCAGCTCATGCTTTACTTCTGTTTCCTCCTCCTCTCTGCTGTAGCATCATCCTTGGAAACCACTGCTTCACAAGCCCTTTGGCTTAAGAGATAAGTGAAACAAAAGTTAGAAGAAGCAGTCTTAAGAACTAAGGAATCTGAAAATAGGACTAAGGACTGAAACTTCTGTTTCTGTAGTACTTTATGTTGCCAGACTCAGAGCTAGAACTCAGGCCTCTAGATTTCCTCAATAAACTTTTATACAAACAACCCACAAACCTTTCTCTGGTCTTTTTATTCCCTTCTGCTCACTAATCCTCAAACCTTTCTTGAGCCTTCTGACTTTTATCATACTCTGCAGCTATTCTCTCTGGTTCCCAAGGGTGTCACAATCCCAGAAATGCCAACTAACCTCAGTGACTGTAACCTTGGCAACCATAGTAACCAGAGCTGGTGGAACAGAGGCCTGGAAAGGCAGCCAGAGAAGAAAACACAAGGGCTCTTTTTTTTTTTTTTTCTGTCCACTAAACATTCAATGCTTGACACTACAGGCAGGATGTAGTTGGAATGGAACTAACTGAGCCCTCTAAGGCCTTGGCAGTCATACATGGCACGAGGTGTAGATGACTCATTTTTAGGTCACAAGAGTTCTGCCCTGGAATGCTGGCTATTGTCTTTTTGATTCCAGTCACTGCCTCTGTTTCTACTTCTTACATCAGTCCCAGATTCTGTCCTTTTTCCTGGTCTTTACCACTGTGGCCTGTGACCTGGTTCCTACAATGTAAAAGTTTCTGGAGAGTACCCTGAAACCTCAAAAAAAAAAGGGGGGGAAGGGGAGGGGGTTTAAGTCCTGTTTCTAAGGCAGGAGGCAGACCCTGGACTTTGAGGGGATTTGCAGTTGGCACCGAGGACTTCCCTGACAGAAAGCAACCACTTCCGGGTACCCAGGACCCTTGCCCTATACCTTCTTCAAGGCCCCATTTTCTCAAATAACTAAATGCACATATCCCAAGTATACCAAGTGCCTCGCACCTCTGTACTTGGCTTATCTTCGGCTCACTGGTCTCCTCAGGAAAACAGTGCTAATCCCACTTCTCAGGGTGATACTGCCCTCCACTCGCAAGCCTTTCCTAAATCTCTCTAGAGAATGAGGAACCCAACGTTCCTTCTGCCCGTTTTCCATATAAGAGTGATCAAGCTGCACTGTAAGCTTGCGATCTGGCCCATATCCACACTAGACTCAAAAGGTAGCTTTGGGCAGGAGCCATATTTTCATTTCAGCTGAGGCTCTCTGAAGGGTTAAGTTAGCTCTTCAGAGTATAGATCCACTGAGTCTGTAGTAATGGAACATATTCCACTGACGTTATTCTCTAAGTCAGATTCTATAGGCTAATGGAAACAAAACCCACTGAATTCAAAAGGAAACAAAGATTCAACTAGTTAAATATCTTACTTCATCCAAAACAGAGAATACAAGAGAGGCAAGTAATAAAGAAAGGGATTGAGAAACTACCCTCCCTTCAGGTGGGAAGGGTCATGACGATATTGGCACAGATTATTCTACCAGGAGAGTCAGTAAAAGGTAACATTGGGCTGTTTGCAGAACTCCAAACAGGCTTGAAAGATGCAAAAGCATGGTTATCCACAATAGTTGAGGAACTAGAAAGAATTTCAGAAGGTGAAAGAAAAACACAGCTTGTAGCAATTTAATTAAAAATTTAAATACAGCCTGAATTTCTAGCATAACCTTGAAGTCCCCAAATAGTAGATATTCTAGCTATATAAGATTTTATTATTTTGTCAGAATAAAATATGTTGATGACATGGAGCAGAGAGTGGATGGGAGGAAGAACAGAATACTAATTTCCCAAGTCATTTCTCAGTGCCCGGAGGATCACTCACTCACCAAGGTGGCTGGCTTGGGTGGTGCTGACTGTATACTACACATGGAGGCCCGAGGCACATCCTCTCCCACAGGAGCTGGGGCATGAGGCACATCTTCTCCCACAGGAGCTGGGGCGCCCGCCTGAGATTCCTGTGGAAAGAAGCAGGTACAATGAAGAAGTTTTAGAAATATCTGGTTAGTAACACCGAACAACAATGCTATACTATACGCTGTGAGTATGATTTTCCCGAACACCTATAATAGTAAGTAAGTCAAGGCACGTTAAAACTCTTTGGCTACCATTATTTCAACTTAGTTTTACCTCTTACCTTAGGTAGATTACTTAACTTCTATGAGACTCAGTTTCCACATCTGTAAAATGAGAACAATAATAGTACCTACATCTCAAGAGTTGATGGGGGCTTTAATAAAAAATGAAGTGCTTTGCATAGTACCTGGGAATATAGTAAACTCAATAACTTTATAGCAACTATTATTATTTGTGTTATTTCTCATATAATAATACAATATACCAATTATATAATGTAATACTTTATATAAATACATCATTTTTATATATCTAAGAGTACCTTGTACATTGTAAATAACTATGTACAAATGCAAGGTAGTGATACCATCCCAAAATGTGGTCCCTGGACCAGTAGCCTCAGCTTTACCAGGGAACTTGTTAGAAATGAAAATTCTTAGGTCTCACCCCAACATACTAAATAAGAAATTCTGGGTATAGGGCCCAGCCATCTCTGTTTCAACAAACCCTCAGGGGATCCTGACATATCTAAAGTTTCAGAACCAATGTACTATCTTACTTTATCACAAGGTAAAATTTCAAATTGTTTTTAATTCAGACATTTATGGAACTCTAGACCATATAACATGCAAGGTATTCGGCAGGTGATCATCAACAGGCTATGATTTCTTCTTTTGAAGAACTTACTATTTAAAACTATGTATAAATGCAAGATGTAAAGGACCAACAGAGCTAAAAACTTGTTTGCAAGAAATGTCTTAACAGAGATATATAAAGAAAGAACTTAGTTTTACCTCTTAGTTTTACCTTTACCTGGAATGTTATATTCTGTGCAATAAGTGTTGGCAGGGTAGTAAGTTTTAGGGAGGGAAAAGCAAGAGACAAAGGCCATATTTTAGCAGCCTTAAGAGGATGACTAAGATTTTAGTTTATCTAGAATTAGGAGGGAAAGTTATTCCATACAGAAGGAACCATACAAGAAAAGCCATGGAGATACACGATGTCACAGTTTAGTGATGTGGGGACACACCTTGGTAGGAATGGAAGCTGGGGCCAGAACACATTAGTAGGAACTTCTATTTTGTAGGAAATGGGAAGCTCCTGAGGGTTGGAGCAGGAGAATGATGTGACTATAAGCAAGCCCGAGAAAGAATAATTCAGGTTGACATACAGGATGAACTGGAAGGAGACTGAAGACAGAAGCCATTGCCATTTTGAGGAGAGTGATGATGACTACTTTTAACTAGGTCAGTTACAAAAGCAGGAATAGAAAAGGAAAGCATGGGTGTGAATGCTTTCCTGAAGGAATAATTATAGGATTTAAACTGTAAGAATTACAGGGTCAGCTTGGGGAAAGAAAGTACATTCAGAAAAAGGCAAGACAAAAACTGCATTAAAAAAAAGATAGCATAATGGGCCTTTTTATCAACCACTCATGCTAAAATACTTTTGGCCTCATATTTTTAAGATTATAGAAAAATGTTAAAAAAAAAAAAAAAGCAAAACTAGAGACTTTTTAAAAAAAGAAACATACTTCTGTTCGTTCAGTTGGCTTAGATTGTTTTTCTTTACATTTATTCTGGTCAAAATCTTCTGAAAGCTCATCAATGAGTTCTGATTCACTCAGTGGCTGTAAGATAAGAGACATTATATATTATGGAATGACTATTTTTTACTTTGTTAAAAAGTTTCCACACAGAACTTTTCCCCCAATAACACATATTAAGATCTAAAACCAAAAGCTAATTGATATAGGGCATTTCATTCATTAATGTGTAAGATAAATGTCATGCGGCAAGTAAGAAATATTAAATACCTCAGTGCCACAAAAATGTGAATGGTTTATTTAAAGTTTTCCTGATACTGCAATTTCAGAGTAATTCTGTTAAAATAAAACTGCCTATTCTTTCCAATGAAGACGTGTAGATTTTTTCTTTTGTGATTTATTTTACTTCCTTATGACATCCCTTCTGAGTAAGTCAGAGGAGAAGATCATATACTCCTCTCCTATGACCATGTGGGGTTTTGGTGGAAAAGTTCTGCCATCCCTAGTTTCTTCAGGGGAAGTGTATTATTTATTCAGGGCATGTAGAGATTTTGACTAATAACAGTAATCAATGACAGAATGACATGTGATTCAGAAGCTGGGCCCCTGTGTTGGACAGCCTGAATTTGGAGTTCTGGCCTTGCTATTTTCCAGCTGTGTGACCCTTAGGCTATATATATAATCCTTCTGTATCTTAGTTTCCTCACCTGTAAAATGAGAATAATAATAGCATCTTCCTCATTCAGTGAGGACTCAAAAAGATAACATATGAAAGGCATCTATGGCAGTGTCAGGCACATAGTAAGTGATTAATAAATGTTGCTGCTGAGAATTATCGTGACAGATAACTTCGCTGGTCAATACCGACTTAAGTAATGGCTGTTTATAATCATTAGAGTATTTGATACTGTGATTAGAAACAAACTCTAAGTGCTAACTATCTAAATTAAGTGCCCTCTTGACATTAGCTCCTAATGTTCAATGAACATGAACTAGAAATTTATAATAGCCTAGTAATAACCCCGAAGAAAATAATTATTAAAATATGTGAAAAGGAGTCAGAGAGATGAGCCGAGTGTCCCTGTCCAGTTTCCCTCTCCTTCATACTAGGCTGGCGTGCCAAGCCTCCAGAGTGAAATCTTGTCTCCAAATTATCTCAATTTATGCTTTACATTTCCATAAGTATCAGGAAAAAACTTATTTACTAACTTTGGATTTTTCTTCAGATTCTGGCAATAGTGGTTTTCCATCTTTATCCTGTGAATAAAATTGAAAAGTCAATGAAAATGAAAAAGAAAATTTTGCTTTCATGTCCTATTAAGTTTGTCTTGGGGAATTCCAAGATATGAGGGGAGAGCTTGTTTTTTCCTTTAAGTGGATTTCTATTTCAGATTTATTTTTTATAAAGTATTAAAATAAAGAGTAGAGATGTAAAGTCAAGAGACCAAATGTTATAAAATATAATGCATATCTACTTTTCTTTAAAAGTTACTAAAAAAATTCTATCTATTTGATAGAAAAATATTAATTTTAAAAAATCTTTAGCAAGAAAGATGCAGCTATATTAATGGAATATTTTTTTTAAAAGTCTCAATTCTCCAACCCAGGATGAAGAGGTAGATGTTATTCCTACAATACTGTTTTAGGTTTTTCTGGATATGAGGTTTCACAATTTAGAATATTTCTAAAAATGAAAAACTTTCCATTTATAAGCATATATAAAAATAGCAACTATTTCCCATCATGTGTTTATGTGTATCACTTCAAAGATAAATTACAGATATAATTACAGGAGCTAGTCCACCATCCTTACTTCAAACCGAAACCAACAAAACCATCTTAACTGAGAAAATAACTGTACATTTATATCTACCATTTAGAAGATCGATGGTGCTTTTATCCATATAGCAGGTAGAGAAAAAAATTATTCCCAAATTATTCCTTCTGCTTTAAGGTTAAGAATTTACATCAAGCATTGTTAATAGTAGAAAAACTTGGATTTGTGAGAATTTTAATGACCATATGGTCACGACTTAGGAAACCATTCCTTAAAGGGAACAATTGCAGAGAGCAGAGAAGAAAGGGTCCTGGGTTTCCAGAGTCAGTGTAAGAACCAGGACAGATGATCCTTAAGCATCATGGGGACAGGCCCCACAAACATGGAACGCAAACATGGGAACGCAAGAGGCCTTATGCTGCAGTCGTGCACGGTGACTAACAATGTACCGTGGCTGGTTTTAATCTGTACTCGGCTGGGACTGTTTCGTCATCTTCACCACACTTCTTTAGTTTCTCTTCTTTGGCTTTTGCCTGACAAAAGTGGAGAAAAAAATAAACAAACATTTGGATGATACTCGTAAAATAAGATGGCATCACTTTATGTACTTTAAGGGTGCTGTAGAGAAGACTAAATCAGATAAAAGTGTCTGCACGTGCTTTGTAAACTACAGACTGTGGTGAGTGGCTTTGAGGACGGCAGCAAGGAGAATGACAGAAAAATAAGCCAGGAGTCCTAGGGAGGTTTCCCTGTCCTGCCTCGCACACTCTGTGACCTTGGGAAGCCACTTAGTTTTTCTTCGACTAGGTTTCTTCAGCTATAAAATGGGGTTATTAGTAATCCTTACCTAGCTATTGACTTGTAAGGATCACCAGAGAAAAGTAAATAACATACTCAAGACAGTTAAGCACAGTGCAGAATTTAGTTACAATGATTTTAACAGACTTCATTTGTCTTACTCAAGGAGGTAGCTAGTTACCTATGGGGGAGAAAGCAATCAGTTCTCATGCATGTTGACCACAGTTCAGAAATGGAAGAAGCAGCCCGCCACAAATCTTGGCAGATCCATGGGGAATTAAAAAGATTCACTTCAACAACACCAGAACTTCTCTGGATTAATGTACTATGAACAATCAAGTCTGTTAAAAATAAAAGTGTACCGTAGTCCTATAATAGATCACTGGCTTCTAGGATATAACATTTGTATTTTGAACAACTATTGAGTAACGCTAAGTTCCACGCTATATAACAATTGTAATCTATAGCAAGGTATGGATTTAATCACAAACCGCGGAGCTCTTGGGCACAAAGTGAGGTGTGTGCATTGTCACTTAGCAAATTCCAGCTCAACCCACTTTTCCCATCTACATTATCAGCCAGGTAGTTCTCCATCGAATGATTAGTCAACTGATTAATTTTAAAAAATATTAAGCACTTTAATGAGGCAGGCATTCTTCTAGGCTTTGGAATTGCAGTTTTATTGTTCTATAGAATAACAACTCATTAAAAGATGGATGAAAGGTTTTTTTTTTTTTTTAACATTTTTACTTATATTTCTACTGCATTATATAGAGGAAGCCCCACTATGTAGCGGCACTCCTTACTTCATAGATTTGTGAGGTCTCCACCCATAAACCAACCTTTGTGAAGGTCAGGGGTCATCTGTTTAATAGAGACTGTCTTCTCCACTCCACTTAGTTACATGCACAGCTAGATCCTTTTCATTTCTTTTTGATCTTTATATTCTTAAAATGTCTGCACTGTAGGCACTGAAAACAGTATCTATACTGAATTGAATTAGCATTAGATTAGGTAACTACACAGAAACTAGATTAGGTAACTACACAGGGAGATTTCTAATGAGGTATCAGTATAAATATTATTTTATACCTTATAAAAATGACAAGTAGGCATGAACCTCTTCTCTGAAGTATTATGTAATTTCGCCTCTGCCTGCTCTCTAGTCTAGAATGTATTGAGTGGCTGTGGACCCTATAGTATGTGACCTTTATGAGCCCTATCACAACATCAGACTATCCAGGAAGTAATGAATTTACCATTAGATAGTAAAAATTCAGCCTTAGAATACAGAGGATTGGAAGATCTTAGGAAATGTTGACATTTTGTACATTACAAAAAAAAAGAAAAAGAAAAACAAGTGGAAAAGCGAAAACCAGTGGAGAAAGTAGAAAAGAACAGTTCTTTTTATTGAAATTTTAGGAGTTTACTGCTGTTGAGGTTTTCTGGAGGAAATTTAATATACTTATATGCATTTCTAAACTAGTTACCCAAAGTGCTTAATAAGTTCTTTACTTTTTTTTTTTTTATATCTACTTATCTGATTTTAGGTACTCTAAGCTTCTTTTTGTCCTGAGATTTATGTTTACAACTTCCCTCCCCAAATTATTGTTTCATTAAATCACCCTAATTATCTGTAAGAAGCCCAAGGCAAAAGTGCAATTGGCTCACTGCCATGGAGCCTTCTGGCGGTGGAACCTCAACTCAGCTTAGTTGGATACCACCCCTCTCCTGGGGTTCTGCCAGGACCACCCTTTCCTTCTATCTGGCTGCTCCCAGTAATGGGTATCTCGCATTGTGTTTTAGTCAAAGTTTCTTTTCTTCCCAATACATTACTTGGTCCTGGAGGACAAGGACTGCTTCCTCGGCTCCCCTGTGTTCGCCTTCACAAAACCTGTGGTGCCACACAGCGTCCGGTGAGCCCTCAAGGAAAGTCGAAGATAGAAACTGGCCCATTTTGGACCAGGGCAGTCCCAGACTCAGGAAGAGTTGCTGGGAGTTGGTGAGACTCACCTTCCCCAGTAACTCAGAACAGGAAGTGACAGCAGAGGCAGTGGCATTGTGACAGCGACATTTGCCAGCTTCCCTCCCTGAGCTGATAGGGTGGTGTTCCTGAGGGACCTCGGGCTGCATTCTCATGTCCTCCCCACCCCCTACTACCTTGTCAGAAATGTCCTCAGGGCAACTCTCTTCTTTCCTTCCTCTTTTCCCTCAGAGAACTCAGTAGAAAAATTCTTTAAGAAACTGTCATTTAATATTAAAACTCTCCACCAAAAATAAGCTTGCTTTGGCTTACAGAAGGCTTGTTAAGATCTTGTTAAATGTGGTGGGGTAAAAACTCTCCAGTATTACACTCTAAACAGGCAACAGCTTCAGTTACAGAGTAATTGTTGCTGGATTTTATTCTAATTTGAGACAAATTTTCAACATCTTTCCCCATAATTATAAACAGAATAGTCTCCACACCCACCTACAGTCATCTCCCTCTCCTCTTATAAAGAGAAGCACCCAAACCCCTTCTGAAAATACAAGTTTCCAATTTCCACAACAGCAGACAAAACTATTTCTCACCAGGCCACTGCCCCTGCGTTATCTTGTTTAGTCAGGTGTCATTTAAGCATTGGCAAAGGAGATTAGTGTTCATTTTAAATATTAAAATTCTAGATGGTTTACAAGACACACTCATATATCCTTCTTGGTTACTAACTCCTCAGCAATAAATAATCTTAATTAATCAGACCCTAAAGGTAAGGCAGAATGAAGAGTTCATTTTAAATCTCCAATAAAAGTTATATAAGAATTGTAAATATGCATAACACATTTAGTTTTGTAACCTGCAGATTAATGTGCTTTGTATATGAACTCCAAGGTCAATACCTCATCGACTTCTTTAATGGAGCTGAGGTCGAGCTCAGGTTCTGACTTCCGGCTGCCCAGAGAAGCTGAAAGAGCTTCTAATGCTTGATCACTCATTGTGTCCTGTTAAAAAGGAAAAAGTCTGTCCATTAAAAAAAGAGAACACCTCTTTAGCCTGAATAATCCATCCACTTCTTTGTGAAATATTAAAAATTTTAAGTCTACAAAATGAACCATCAGTTGGGGAAGGACTTTAGCAAGGCAATTTTATTTGAAACCTAGCAGAAGAGAAATAATCAAGAACTTACCAGTGAGTGAAAACTGGAGCTAAGACACTTTTCTACAGTAACAGTGCTCTCAGGCACACACTGCACCTCTTATTTAGCAAGTCAGAGGTATAACTACGATGATAATTATGCCATTATAAAATACTCATATCAAAATAAAAGCTCAAGAAGAAAACTTTCGCTATCCTGTTTTTCTTTTTCTAAAAATAACTTCTGACAACCCTGTCCTTTAAAGCAAACCAGCTAAGCCTAGAAAGTAGAGAAACCTGAGGTGGCCCCCACTGCCTTCTTCTCTGAAGGCACAATGACTGATGGTTGTAGGAACTCCCACTCTCAGGGGTGTGGTGTTCTTACTGTTCCTTCAGCCAGCTAGATAAAAATAAACTGTCCACTCCGGGAGGGGAGAGGCAGAGCAGCTCCAACAGAAACTGTCCCTTGTAGTATCTGGACTGGGGCATCTTTTCTCATCCAGCCCAGCGGTATAGAACCACATTTTAGGTTTCGTGAGAATTAAGTTGATTGTGGTTAAGAGAGGTAGACAGAAGCAGCTACAACATTCTTCTAGTAATTTCACAAGTCTCAAACTCCTTTAGGAAACCACGTTAAAGACTTTATGTTCCAAGAGTATAATTTCTCTGGTGTCTTGCCCTTCTGCGTATTGTAATGGTGAGATAGTCTTGTTTCGTGACCAAAGAGGTTGTGTCGAAATCTCTCATAAGCATTTGTGGAAACAGAAAAGACCTGCCTGGAGATAATCAGTATCAGCCTGATTGGTTTCACTATTCCACACAGACCAGAGGGAGAAAAGATGCTCCTTGTCATATGTAATGCACTATTAGGATTGTCTTGAATCAGCTAGTTCAGCTTTAGGAAAACAACTGCTGTCAGGTGGACCATGGTTACTTTCAAAGAAGTAATTATTTATACCTCCTCCACCTTTCTTTTTTTCTCGTGCAGTGGGACAGCACTTTTGATTACTCCAGCTGACTGAGCTTTCAAAACCTCTCCTGTAGATTTCTGAAAAACAAAACACAAAAGATTAGATTTATAGATGAGAGAAATGTAGTAGCCGGAACTAAAAAGCAGTTGTTTTAAAGTTCAAGAGGGTTTCTAACAAGTTCCACTAATAACATTGGAAACAATACCTCTTCCTCAGTTTCCTTTCCACCAGCGGTAGGAGAACTGCAGGTGAAGTCAGATGACAAGGCATCTATGGCATCATCGGGCCCCATGGGTTTCTAAAGAAACAGGCACCATGATGGGTAACATGTGGGAATCATTCAAGTGAAGGATCAGATTATAAACCCAGCGTATGAAGAATGTATTTGGCGATTCCTTTACCACCAAATGAGATCTGTTAATAAAATAACTCTGATGGAAGCCTATGTATAGAAGGGAAAGGGTTTTGCAATATTATTTTCTTGTTCCCCTCTTTTAAATGTATTACATGTTAGGATATATTCTCATTCTATTTTTATCAACATTTTATCCTAAAACTTTCTTGGCTCCTCCCTCTTCTGTTCAAAAAAACTCCATATGAAACCAGTAAACACTGAGACAACCCCCATATCCACCTCCTTTCTCCGAACAAACAGAAACTTTATCTGACTTAAAGATTACTTTAGCCATAATCCCAAAATACAGAATAGCCCTACCTGCCAACCAAAGATATAAAAAATGTTCATCTGGATCTTAGAGGACATTTATATAAACTCACCGAAGAGTCTGGAGGAGGGCCTGTGATCCCTTCTTTCTTCTGAAACAAATATTCATTGGATAATGTTGAGAAAGTGAAATAAACCCTCATAATTAGCAAAATGTATTCCTCAGTGAAGGTTATGGGTTGAACTGTGTCCTCCCAAAATTCATATTGCTGAAGTCCTAACCCCTAGTACCTCAGAATGTGACTGTATTTGGAGACAGGGCCTTTAAAGAGGCAATTAAAGTTAAATGAGGATTTTAGGATGGACCCTAACCAATATAACTTGTGTTCTTATAAAAGGGGGGGAAACGTGGACTCAGAGATACACATGGAGGAAAGGCAGCATGAACAGATATAGGGAGAAGATGGCCATCTGCAAGCCAAGGAGAGGGGCCTGGAACAAATCCTTCCCTCAGAAGGAACCATCCCTGTCCGCACCTTGATGCCAGTCTTCTGGCCTCCAGGACTACAAGATGATGCCTTTCTGCTGTTTAAGCCAGTCTGTGGTACTTTGTTACGGCAGCCCTAGCAAACTAATACAGTGAGTGCCATACTAATGGCAGCTTCACATGCATCATTTTATTTTCTAAATTAAAAAATTTGTAGGTATATCGTTGTGATAAATATTATATTCCAAAAAGGAAACAGTAAAGGTAAACGGTTATTTAACTTACAGCCAAAAGTTCCCTATATTTGGGAGGAATTGTGGCTTCCCTTTTACCCAATTCCTCTATGTAGGTAGAAGTCATTGGATCCTGGAACAAAAATCACACAAATAGAGATATTATATAATTATTTAGCTGAGAATGTTATACGTACATTCTGATACCAAAGTACTATTCCATTCTTAATTTATGAAACTATTGTTAACCCTTTCCAATCCCATTCCCCTTCTTTGTTAACCAGAGATAGCCACCATTCTGAACTTTATCATATCTACCCACTTAAAGTTGAGGATATTTTAAAGCAATATTGTTCTTGTAGGTATCCAAGAACAATATACAGCAGTACTTTGTATATTTTCAAATGTTATATAAATGGTATCATAATCTATATAGCATTCTGTAATGTATTATTTTTAATCAAAATGATGTTTTTGTAATGTATCCATGTTGATACATTATGATCCATTTTAACCACTAGAAAGTATTCCATCACCTTATCTTCTCTCCTGAACATAATCATTTCCAAATGTTTCAGCTGTTCTTATAGCTCCCTGTACACCTGGGTGAGGCTCCCTCTGGGGAATCAGTCCTCTCAGACATGGAATTGCTCTCTTCTGAGTTGTTAGATTTTTACATTTTGCCAACCTGTTAAGTATGAAGTGATATCTCTTCGTGTTTTATATCATTTTCCTAATTACTAGAGAGACTTTCATTTTGTCTGTTTATTGGCCAATCAAGTTATCCCCTAAGTTTTCTATTGGGTTGTCTTTCTTACTTTTTAAAATTCTTCACAAATTCTGCACACAAATCCTTTGTTGTGTCTGTTGCAAATATTTCCTTCTAGTCTATGGCATGTCTTTTCTTTTTTAAAAAAATATCAAGGAACACATAATATTCTTGCTTTTTAAGAATTAGGAATAAAGACATACTGAGGGTGGTTATATCTACAGACTGAAATAAGTTCAAGTCCATGGGACTCAGATTTTGAGGACTGAAAAGTCTTTGTGACTCAAGAGGCTGCATGTTGGCACCTGTCTCAGCACAATCAATAAATGTTTGCTGAATCAATGTAATAGTATAGCTACCATAGGATAAAACATTTTTATCCTCAACACTGATTTTAGTTGCTGATTTTAATACTGACATCATCCCATTTCTCTCTAAGCAACAAAACACTAGGTATACTTTTGTGCATCATGACCTTATTTTGCTCTCCTACCCATTAAGAATGACTCTTTACAGATACCAAGATCACATACCAAAACTTCAGGTCCAGTATATGTTGTGTTATCTTCTTCAGTTTCTTCAGGTTCCCCTAAAGTGTCTATTAAGTCATCCAAAGCAGCATCCATGCTTGACTGGAAAAAAAAAAAAAAGAGAGAGAGCAGATATTTAAATGCTATTTGTTATATATATTTCACTTTTGACTTTTTTTTAAAACTAAAAACACCATTCTATGTGGAAAAAATACCAAAACACCAAAAGTTCTTTAACTATCAAAACAGTTAAAATCTGGCCCCTGATAGTCCTTATTATTTAACATCTCAGAGTATAGATTATAGGGTAGAAAGATAAAAAGCCACATTCAAGTAGGAATCATAATTTTAATAAATCTAAAGGCATTAACTACATGAGCGAATGTATGGTTCATTAAAGCTGCCAGACCAATTTACTGACAGTTAAAAAAAATGAACAAAATACAAAGAATTATGACCATGTTGCTATATGCAATAGGAGAAATGCTTGATATTTATTGCTGATCAGTAGTTTTCCAGAGTTAAATATGCAAAGAACCACAACAAAATCTCACTATAGTACCTCTTCCAAATAAAATCTATGTCAAAAGTGGATTGCCCTGTGTTTTTTCATTCATTTGTGGGTTTTGTTTTTGTTGTTGTTCATTTGCTTCCCCAAAGATGTTCACAAATTACTTGAAAGGGATGTTAAACTTATAAGAAGTGACAGTTTACTCTGTCAATATGTGTTTGAAACAATATAATGAATGAAAGAATGCCACCATCCTATTTTTCAGGTTAAGAACAATTCATTGTGAAGAAAAACCTGTATTTAAGTAGTAAAGGGAAAGATCCTTTACTATTTAACTCAGAGTAAAAGTGACAAGTTTTTGTTCTATTTAACTGAGTTAAATAGATCCTTTACTATTTAATTCAGATTAAAAGTGGTTGTTTTTGTTTGTTTGTTTGTTTGTTTTGCAACTATTATATTCCCACTACAACATTAGGAACTTACCTGATCATGTAACAGAATTTGGGGCCTGTTAGCATTAGACTAATTTGACTGGAAATTTCAGAATGAAGAAGTACCTGACATTCTTTGGTAATACTGCTGGTTAAAGAAAGTGTCTTTTTGTAGGAAAGAAAGTGAAATGTAAACCCCATGGAATGTAACTGGAGTTTTGAGAACAGAGGGTTATAATATAAAGTGTTATAAACATATATGATAAAATCATACTTTTGACCTACTCATATTAGCTTGAAACAATTCATTAGAAAGATCCATTAAGTTACCCCCTTGTACTGTTTGCCCTCAAGAAATCAAGAAATAGAGACTAAATAAATATCTTATGCAGAAATGCACTACTATCTTCATACCTCTCCAGATGGTTTACCCGGTTTGGATTCAACTGGTACAGCCGAGGTTAATGATTTATTTTCTTTTTTCTGGTGGGGATTTAGAAAGAAAAAAAACAAAACTTCTTCACATACATTTTAAAATTCAATAATAATACATATTTAAAAATGAATTCATTATAACAGTAAAAGCCTTGATCATATACTGAACATATGCTCTGTGCCAGACACTGTGTTGTATGTGTTACATCCTTCTTTAGAACAGCATAAATAATATTAATGTATATTTGTAATGTGAAAAGCAAGGCTCAGAGAGCTTAAGTAACCTTTCTCAGGTCACACAGTGAAAAACAGAATCAAGATTTGAATCTAAAACTGCCGTCTCTTTCTTTACTACTCTTGGTTGCCTCTCCCAAGGCCCAACGCCAAGATTTGCAAGACCCGTAAATTCCTTCAATATGTATGTGGCCACTTCTAGCTGTTGCTATTTTAGTCTTTGCTCCCACACATCAAGATCTCCATACCCCTTTCTTTGGCATCTCATCATCTACTCTTTCCTTTATTTTCCTAAAATAAATTTCCTTTCTACCACTGTACTTCAGTTGCTCTATCAAAGATTGCCAATAATTTCCCAGTCTGATTTCCATGCCTTAACCCAGACATAATCTTCTCTGAAGTCTGACCCTGGTGAGGATCCCTCTGACTCATCTCTCACAGCAGCCAGGACCAAGCACCATCCCGGTTCTACTAGTCATTTGTGTGCCCTTCGTTCTCTGCCACTTCTGGCATCTCCTCTGCTTTGCCCCCAACTGCATACACTAAACATTTCTGTGCTGTGCTGGTGGCCCTGTTCAAAATCATCCTCTAGAACAAGGAACCAAATGTTTTCAGGGCCTGGCAGGAACTAAATGGGTGAAGTTGTTGGGGTTAAGACGAATTAAATATTTACTTTTAATCTGAGTTAAATAGTAAAAGGTCTTTCCTCAGATTGTTGTTTTCCTCTTTGAATGCAGGTTATTCTTCACAGTGAATCATTCTTAACTTCAAAAAATAGAATGGCAGCATGTTTTCATTCATTATACTGATTTAAGCCCATATGGACAGAGTGAACTGTCCCATTTGCCAGTTCCCGAAATCTGGGCAGTAGAGAATGGAGGTGAAGAGAACACCAGCTGAAACATGCTGGCTGTACCTCAGTGTCCTCATTTGTGAGATGCCCCAATTTCACACAGTGACCGTACTTGCCTCAGAGATTGTGAGGGTAAGATAAATTAATCTTTTGAAGTGTGAAAGCCAGTGTTTGGCCTATATCAAGTCCCTTGTAGGTACCTATTATATAAGAAAGTGCTTAATAAATTGACTGCTGAGACTGTTATGTTAAAAATACTGTGGGGGTTACCAAGGTGTGAGCCTGAGTCTGGGCACCTGAATCCACATCCATGACTCAGCCAGGACCTTATGCAGACATTCGTTGATGTCCTTTAGCCCCTCCCCTCCCCCATTCTCTCTCTCCCCATTCTCCTGTACTCCAAGACAATATTCTAATTGCCTTGCTACACTTCTTGGGGCAGCTCAAGACACTTAAATTCAGCGTGTCCAAAATCAGACACTTTTCCTCCTCAATCAATTCCTCTTGTGACTTCTGTCCATCTGTCAGTGGTAATTAGGGACCAGGCTCACAATTTAAGAAGGCGCTCACTCTCAGGTGCCAGCCCTGCACTGGCACAGGCCCTCACCCTAGGGTTACCAACCTAGTTCATTCACACTCTGAAGCCCAAGGCTATGATATTTTACTTCACCTTTGCCCACTGCAGCCAGTCATTCTCTAAAACCTGAAGATTTTACCTCCGCAATGTCTCCTCCATCACTCCCCACTGTCTTACTCTATCTCAGCTCCAATTTAGATTAAATTAGGACTCAAAAGGACTACTGAAACAGCCCCTGATCAGCCTTCCACCTTCCTATCTCTATTCCATTTCATCCCACCCACTGCGGTCACTTAATCCTTCTGCAGCTTGGTTTTAATGCATCATTCCATCTGTTCTCTAATCTTCAGTGTTTATCCTCTGCCTGTTGAATCACTACCACATGTATAAACTCACCTCAGCAGTCTCCACAGCAACGTGTCAACCCGTCTTTCTGGTCTTACAGTCCCACCACTCACCTCCCTGTGCTTCACCCAACATTGGAATGCATTTGTACCCAGAACACATCTTATACTTTTCCACCTCGATGAGTCTGTAAGCCTGCAACCCTAGCTATCCTTCCACGCCTCACTCAGATGGGATCTATTCAACATCCTTATGGATTTCCCCAATCAGAGAGAATGCCTCCATTCCTCACTAAACAGCTCCTTGTCTTAACCCGCCTTGAGCTGCAGCCCCAGGTATACTGCCTTCTTCCCACTCCTAGATGGGCCAGCCTGCAGCTCGGGTGTCCTGCAGAATTAGACACAGTGCTTTAAGCATGGTAGGTACTTTTTAAAAAAAAAATGCAGATTTGATCAATCCCATTTTATGGGAGATGAATCAGAGGCAAAGAAAAGTGAAATGATTTACCACAAATTCCAGCACAAGTCAACTCACAGCTGTATTCCATATGAGCCTATCAATTTTATTATTTATCTTTTACTGATAACCCTGGCTAATTTATAACTAGCATAAATTTTCAAATTTTGATTACATTTTAAAGCCTATTCTAAGAGATCTAATCCTCTTAAATCCATCTATTTTTCAAACCATTTCATCAACACAACAGAGTAATGGGTACCCCTGGATGGGTTAGGGGTAGTCTCAAGTGGTCTGTTGTAGGAAAATAATTTTTTAATTTAAGTTGAATATTTTCATTTAAAAATTTATATAAAGTTCACCATAATGCCATAGGGTATCTGCATTAATTTGAACAAAAACAATGTGCGTTTTCTCCCAAAATCTGAGAAAAATTGATGCTTCAGGGAGATGTGACACAATTTATCCTATGACTTTACTTGCCATCTATTTGTAGGGGGATACCTCTCACACTGTGAGAAGCAAGAAAATAAAATATATACTTCCTCTGTTTTCATTTCAATCTTCTCATTATTGCTTCAATTACTTACTCGTGGCTTCAGGAGAAACAAGTACTAGCATTTCTAGGGAGGCCTGGCCTCCAAACTGATGCCTCACTCTGCACTGCTATCTATGGGTACAAAGCCGACTACTTCTCATCTTACATTTCCAGGCTATTATCTGACGTGGCTCATCAAAAAACCTAAGGAAGACCAGCCCACAATTTACCAGGAGGGCACATACACTCTCTTCTGAGAGGCTTATGATATCTCCTTTGAAAACCTGCCATAACAACTGAGATAGATGTCACAGCTATTAGTGTGATTTACTAGTATCCCGATAGCTGGTGTCCAGGTAGAAAGCTGAAAGTCATGCTCATTCAAATGCTTACTGTTAAGGGTGGAAAATTTTCAAGTGAGCCAACTAGCTAAGTCAGCTATAGGGAAGAAATATCTTTAGATATCAGAAGTTGCCCTACTTGCTTGTGTGTGGTTTAGGAAGTGTATTGTATAAGATATGAAGATGGCCAATGTCTGCTTCTGTAATCCATTTACTTGTTAATTAAAGGTGTTGTTCCGGGCAAAGATATGCTAACAGCCAACTTCTACTTCTGTAATCTGCTTGCTTGTTCAGGAGACCTCCAGGATATGGTCTTAAGCTTTATCAGCTGCCTCCTCTGAAAGCTCGGGGCTGATCTCTTCTAGCCCTGCGTGGTAGAGGCCCGCTAATAAGGGCTCATAATTAATCTCAATTGGCTTCGTGGGTCTCAGAATCGTTCGTGCCATAACACTCACGGCAATTTATTTGCTTTATTTCAAACCAATACATCTAGAAGGCAGGATCTGAGTCAACTCACAAGTTAATTTCCTTGGTACTGATACCAAGCCTTATACATGGCAGGTGCTCAATGAGTATTAACTAAATACATGAATTTTAAAATCATTTTTTGTGTCCTGCTCATTCTATATCCTTTAGCTATGTGATCCTCTTCACAAAATTTCACATATGAACAGTGTTCAGTTTTACCAACTGATAGGTTATTTGAGTGTGGCAGCACTAAAACCCTAAATGGTAAATGAGAGTGAGACCTAAAGCCCTGGTAGGATGGGTCTTCACTGAGTATATATTTCTCATAAAAGAGACCTGATAAACACCGAGGCCCAGGGACACTTTACATTGGCTCATGAGCTCACCTTGTC
>NW_006436298.1:25674854-25686656 GCF_000325575.1 Pteropus alecto | reverse complement strand
AGCAGAAATTGCGTCCTGTGGTTTAGTCTAAGGGTGGGGATAAACGATCAACAGGACTGGTGAGCATCTTTGAATAACTATTTTTTGAGATCGTGCATTTCAAATGTCACTGCTGAGCCAGTTTATCCTCCTGGACATCTTGTAGAGGAATGGTTGCTAGATTCTACTGAACATGGCGCAACACTGGGTACCACATAAGGCTGGACTCGAGTTGAAAGAGTCCGTGCAGATAACACAAATAGTGAAGTGGACCAGGTAGGGACTGTGGTAAAGTTGAGCACATTTACCAGGTGTAAATCTCCAGTCAATTCTTGCCATGTAAACCCGCCGCTGCCAGATATTGATTTTTCAAGAGAAGCCAGAAATTTTGACTTTAGGTAAAAGATTCTCACTTTTTTGTTGGCAGCTAATTAAAAATAATTTTAATACTGTAAGCCAAACAAAATAGATTTCAACAAAACACACATGGGATGCATTTAATTGGTGGGCCACAGGCTTATAATCTCTGATATAAAGTACATTGTTAAGCTGGCCTAGTTCTTGTCTTCCAAGAACTCTCAACAGGAAAGAATAGAAAGATATTTATTCTTCTAGGAGCTGGCCCCCCAGTAGCTCTAGAAATATGAAATCTATTTCTGATTTTTGGCTCTATAAGTTCATCTCTTCTAGAACAAGACTCTAAAAACTCTAAAACTTCCACGTAAACAGCAAATCACGCAGAGCATCTGTGTTCCCATAGCCCACAAGGAGAGGGGTCCAGGAGGTGGCCTCAATCTGAAGCTCCCCGTCTGCGAGACACCAGAGCCTGCTACCTTGCAGTCACAACTGGGTACTGCTGTACATCCCCTGGACCCATCTGACGCTCTTTTCTCAGGACTTTCATAAGCTCACATTTTTACAAGACTATTTGCAAAACCAGTAAAAAGATAGCACCAAATTATGACAATATAAGATATATTCAGCAGAGCTCTTCAGATTCTCCTCCATGTGTCGATGTAGATAGAGGACCTGTCTCTTACTACCTAGTTGATATTAGTGTTTTCCTAGCTATCTGTATGATTTACCTACCTTTGGTTTTGTTGATTTCTCTGATGTTGGCTGCTCACTTGATCCGGAAACTGCTTTTTCACTATGGGCATGCTTGCTACCTGTATCTGAAGCATGTTTGGATAGGCTTTTTGGCTGAAAATACACACATACACCACTTTGTTAACAAACAAGATGGCAAATAGATACTTTTCTCAATGGAACAGAAAGTGTTCACACAGTTGTGTTTTATGTAGTTATGAACTGTGCGAATTTAAATTGATGTGATATAGATGTGATAAATCTTCACTTTAGGTTCAAAATTTGATATAACGCAAATCCTTCTCCACAAATACAGCAAGAATCATGAATAAATGGCAAATCCTGCTATTGCCACACGGTGGTGCCGTTTTAGCCAAAAACAAATATCACCCATCCTAGCAGGATTTAAGTCTTGAATGTTTAAGAGTTTAGTATTTAATCCATGAGTGTGCAGTGCACACACACTCGTGCCCACCCAAGCCAAAAGGCTTCACCTTATGATATCAAGTCCTAATAATGATCATTTACCTCTCTGTGTTCCTTTGGCTTTACTTCTTGAGTTTTTTCCTCATGAACCACAGATGGCTGTCAATTTCAAAAAAAAAAAAAAAATCTCAATTACACTGGATTTCATTGTTTTCATATTGCCAAATAGGCTCAAGAACAAAATTTGCAATTAGACCATTCTGCCTCTCTTGGGAAAGGCCCAATTAGAGAAGTATATGTGCTGTCTGGTCAGGGGCAATCCTATCAAAAGTCTGAAAAATGATAATCATCAGAATAATGACAAATTTAGTATTTCACCTAGAATCGTTTTTCAAATAGGTACTCATCTCTAAGTTATTGGCTTTTTTTCACAATTCATGTGAAGCTTTTGGTAACTACAGGTCCATCCACAGAGATGTCAAATGATCACTGTGACCACTGAGTTTGTTGATAGGGTGTCCAACTCTAAAAATTAATTTTTAAATTTCCTCTCATAGGAGATAAAGAAAACTGCATTTTCTTCAACTAAAAAGTTTATATAGTCATTTCTGTGTTGCAAGTCGAGAAAAAACCAGAAACACAATTCTCTGGAGATAGGGTAGATAGCCAAAAGCATTTAAATATAAAATAGAAGACTTTCCTCCACCTGTCTGGACTATGGAATTATCATCCTCAGAGGCCACCAAGATGCCTTACAGAAAATCAGATAAGCCTCACCTTTCACACAGATGGCCTTGCCCTTGCCTCCACTTAAAGTATTTCAGCCCACAGCATCTCTGTGCTTTCCCACAGGGAACCTTAGGTTTCATCTAAGTATTTATTTTCTTGAGTGTGCTTGAAAGAAATGAAGAGCAGCATCCTATTGAAAAGAAGCGTTTGCCATGCCTGCAGACACCCTGAAGTCCATCTCCAAGTGGAGACAGGTCAGCTTTCAGCGTAGACAGCCTTGAGTCAAGAAAGCCAGGGAAGGTGTTCCCAAGGGAGAGTCTCAGAGCTGTCTCTTCAATGGCTAGTTCTACCAACCAAGATAAGACTGTCGAGATTAAGCCAGCCACCCTCTTAGGAAGGATTTTTATCTTTAAGTTATCTAGGTGCTAGGTTCAACAGACAGTTATTCTTGATATCTCATTATTAAAGTAACTGGATACTCATTACCCTTTGCCCTCTCTCCTTTATTCCTGCCGCTTAGTTTTTTAAACAATTACTTCACCTATAAAAAATATAGATGTGAACAAATTCCTTTTGAAATGTATTGTTTTTATTTATAAAATAAACATTAATTTTATATACAATTTTAATGTTATAATTATTTTATACTCTATAAAATCATGTGCAAAAGAATAATCCAAAATTCAATAAATTAGCTGACAAAAATCCTTTTACCATTCAGTACAACCAATGGAGAAACTTGGTTATTCATTACTATTGTCCTAATCCTCTCCAATATTTGTTATTACTTGTTCTGTTGATTATAGCTACTCTAACAAGTGTGAGATGGTATCTCATTGTGGTTATATTCATTGCTATTGTAAAGAATCCAAATAACTCACCAGTTGACTTAAATCACTTACCTTAGTTAACTGTGACTTCTTTTCAGGTTCTATTTTTACAGCCTAAATGCAGAAAAAGAAAGAAAAAGGATGGAAGGAAGGAAATAAGGGAGGAAAAATGGACATCATTTACAAAGTTTATCATAGATTTTCTCCAACTAAGGAAGCTAAAAAGATGATTCTGATGTATTTATAAATATAAACTTTATGAGTTAAAATTATTATACTTTGTTTGGAATTATAACTCTTAGATAAACACTTAAGCACACTAATATTCTGTTTTTACTATTTAGGTGCCAGTTTACATCTCACTTTTCCTATGAGTATCAAAGATACATAAAGATTTATTGCTATGAACATTATAGCTAATACATAAGCAAAAGAAAATAAAAACCCTCATCCTTCAAAGCCACTAACATAATAGATCTCTGTATGAGATCTTTCCTATGATGAGTGAAATACTCATCATAGGTTTTGGCTGATGCTGTGAAGCAATGGGATAGTGAAAAAACTGAGGGCACAGAAAGCAGTGAAATTTATTTTTAGTGCCAGAACATGAGCAATGGGTGACAGCCTACTAGAAAGTCTGTGATGGGTCAGAGAGTCACAGAAGATTGTGAACTGCAATCAGCACGTACTGGAAAGCCAAAGTGAACATTAGCAAGCAGAAATGTGCCCCGGTACAATGAACCACATCACCTGTTTTCTGTGCCTTTTCTTATTAGGAGGATGAGGTCCTTCCATCTGATTGCTGATTGGAATGGCCTAATATAAGAGCACAACCCCAAGTATGGTCTTATTTTACCTGACAGTCAAACAAGTACCACATATACACAGAGCTAAAATGTTTATATCAAGACCCATTACACTCATTTATTGCATCTACTCTATGCAGATGTATATAACTCCAAGAAGTTGAAGGAGCTTAAATTCTCAAGTCTCAAGCAAATATTTCAGTTTGGATTTACTTTTCCTGGTATAGAAAAATCTGTAAGATTTTCATTAATAAAATTAGTTTCGGATCTCTTTCCTTTCCTTCCCTTCTCTGCGTAAAGGCTGCTTGAGCAATATTTTTCCATCTATATTTCTAATGCTTGGTTATGATCAAAGGAAAAGTTTTCTAAAATTCTGGCAATCTAATTGTACAACAATTTTGTAAAAAGTGCATGTGTTTTTATTGTACAATAAAAATCTAGAGATCTAAAGTTCTAGGAATGCTCTGGAAGAATTGGTTCGGATTTAGGATCTTTAGTGGAGTATTCAACAGAGTTTTACCCAACCAAAGGTTACTTGTGGCAAAAAAAGACAATTCCTTAAGTATATGTACGCATTCTTGGCATAGGAAAGATAAGAAAACAAAAATAAAATTTGATTATTTTATGGATTTTTTCAAAGTAAGAAATTAAAAATTAGGCCTAATGCTCCCTATAATTTCTTTCCCTTTTATTTGTTTGGTGGTATTAGCACAAACTTCTATTTTTTAAATTCTATTATCTGAAGAGGTTAATGCCAAATATCTTCTTAATTTACCACATCTTGTGCTTCTGTAATGAAGATAGATACCTTCTTCACATAATAGGTTCTTGTTATGCTGACACACTTATGGTTTTGGGAAAGAAACAAAGTTCATGATCAAAGAAATGTTTGTTTTTTTTTAATTTTTTAAAAGTTTGGATCTTTTCAAACTGGATCTTTGTTAATGAGTTTCCAAATGTGCTACTATGCTTTCTTGAATTTATGCAAATGTAATTAATTAAATTGACAAGAAAAATAAGTGAGCTGGTATTGTAATGGTGTGAATCTATTAATAGCTTCTAATTTGTAATTGGGCAATCAATACAATTAAAAATGTACACTCACAGATGCAAGGTTAAATCACTTCTAATCAATTAGAATTGGTAGTCACACTGCTGTATGTGAGATCTAAGTTCTCCTTCTCACGCAGCAGTGTGTGTGTGAGAGAGAAGTTAGGTCTAGACACATCACCACCCTTCAGAGCTAGACTGAATTTCATTTGAAAGGTGTAGAGCATGACAAAGATTTGGCATAGATATTATCTTGAATTAACATCTTTTCTCTAAAAGCTCAAAATATTAGGAGAAATATGCTCATCAAGTTCACAAAAATCTCTAAGAGGTTAGTAAAAATGTTATGAGCCAAACATCAGAAGCACATGGAGATAATAATGAGTACAGAGTGACTGAAGTCCACCAAGGAGAGAGAATTGAGGCCAAAAGTGGTCCAGAGTCAGCCACTGGTGACACGTCATCATGTGCATCTTATTTTTGTCTCTACCTCTCTTTGCTCTCCTTCTACTTTCTTCTTGCTCCTCCATCCCTCGAGTTCCATAGGACTGCCAGAAATTCTCATGATTAATGCTTAGCTATGGCTGAAGAGTTTGTTGACACTTGCCCTGGGAAACAGAGCACACCTGAAATAACCATTGATCTTTGAGCTGAGAGTCAAGGAGGATGAATTAGAATCAAACAAGGGGTCGAATGTGAACCAAAATAATAAAAAGGAAATCCTGTATTTTTGGTTCTCCTTTTATCTACTTTTTTTAGTTTTTATCAACTCTAAGGTCAATGAGAATTGGTTTTTGGTAGACACTTCTACAGTTTTAAGATTATTTTAAGATCGAAATAAGATTTATTTTTAATTTTTAAGATTAAGCTTGGTATAAAAAAGTAGTGGCAGCTAATAGATTAATTATGGATCAAATAATGTATATTTTGAAAAAATTAAGAAATTTATGTAAATGTAAAATCTAAATAACAATTTTAGATTAAAATACATTTAAAAATTAAAATGAATGCTAGATGACATTTATAAGAGCTTAGATTCAAACAGTGTGTTTCAAGATATTTGCAATGTCCTTTAAAGACAGTTCAAGATGAGGCCATAGGATTCCTCAATAGTACTAAATTACGGCCCCAGTACTAAATTACGGCATAAGATCCCACTGGGATAGCAAAATAATATAGAAGACAGAATACAAAACTGTGTTGGTGATTTTAAACAAGGGCAACTTAGTAATAAGGAGGTAGGGTAGCTCTTCAAGATACTCAGGAATATCGGCTCATAAGAATTAGTTGAGAACATCTTGAAAATGCTACCTCTTTAGTTCTCTAGCCAAGAATATTCCCAAGAAACAGAGCTTGAGACATGGTAACTGAGGGAGAGGGTTTAAGACAGCGTCAGCCTACTCTTCAGAATTAGGCTTACTCTATGTGGCAATCTTATTGGAGAACATTCTCTTATTTTTTCTTCTGAAATTCAAATAAATAATTATTAGAATATACTCCAAATGCAGCTCAACAAAGGTTTATCAATAAGACAGTACCCCATATGACTCAAATTTTAGAAAGAAACTTCAGAAAGCATTGGAAACAGCAAGTCTGTTTCACTTCTTTCTATGTTCATTTAGTGTAACTTTTCTCATTCTTATATTTAGTTTTAAATGACTGGAATAATAAAACAATTTTAGTAAAAAGTTAAGGAATTTATATGCTTATTTAAAGCCAGAGAAATGCACTTCGATTATCTTACGAATAAAAAATCAGGTCTAGGACCAAAATAGCTCTGGGTGACCACACTTTCCTAGATAGTCTAAAATGATAGAAGTATACAGATGATGTTGGAAGTGAATATTGAAAGGAAAGCTGAGTTTCCGAAGATCCCTATAAATTAGGAAGAAAATGTTTATTTCTATAACCTAAGCCTCCTAGGACATACAAATCATCTGTCAACTATTAGTCTACTTAATCAACTATTGTTTTACTTAATCATCTTAAAGGCATTCACATTCACCAAAGCTGACCTTGGAAGACTCTCCATACCTTGGTTTCTGTGGGATTCATACTGGAAGACTTGCTGGTTGAAGCAGAGGAAGTGGACACCTAGGAAAGAAAGAAATAATCTGATTCTAGTTAACCTGCAACCTACTTCATCCTTCGGCTCCTCTTAACCATACTTGCTCTTACCTGTTTATCTTGATTTTACCTTGTCTAGAGTATAACTCCCACAAAAGTCCAGTAGGCGGTTTTGCCCAGTGGGTAAAAGCCTTTATAACCAGATAAAATGGGTTCAAATTTGGGATGTGTTACTTACTAAATAATCTTGGGCAAGTTACTCAAATTTTCTGATTTTCTGTTTCCCCTTTCTCAATTTTTCTTCATTGGGTGACAACTACCTTGTAAGTTCATTACCACTCTGTATATAAGTGCTCAGTAAATATTATTATAATTATTGTTTGTGTTATTTTTGAAAAGAACATGGACTTTATATTTGATAGAAAATTGTTCAAATGCCAACTCTGCCAATTACTAGCTCTGTGACTTTGAGTCTCAGTTTCCTAAGTACATAAAATGGGGCCTATAACATATATTTTACGGGGTTGAGAGTATTTGAAATAATATGTGTAAAATGTATGGCACATTGTAGGTGCTCATTAAATTACTAATGCCTTATTCCTAAGATATTTTACAAAATAGAAGGAACAAAACATAACTCTGGGAAACAGATGCAGCTCGATTAGAATCATCCTGTCAGTGTCACTATAAGGAAGAGACATGGGAGATGGGTTGAATACCTGTCTCATCTAGGCTCCTCCCTAGTGGGCAAAGGAGATGAATCATAACTAAAGTATTCAAGAAACACCTTTCCTAGGGATGCAAGGGGGTAGTGGAATCAGCCCCTTCAATCTACCACCCAAACAGTGTGAGATGTGCACATGATACTTGCATGGGTTTGAATATTACTCTAGTACTTTACTTGCATTACACTGGTTAATATTAAATAGACGATTGCTATCTTTGTGAATTCCAACCCAGGCTCTTTAAATCTCCTTAACATTTGAGTCTGTTAAATTTTAGAGCCCAGGGATTCCATCTGGCACAAGATGCCTTCTTAAGCAAGCAGCTGTCAGTAAACAGCTGCTGCCCTGCCAACAATACCCGGAAGCCTGCCTCTGATGCCCTGCGCCACTTCAGAGGCCAAGACCCAGGGCAGAACGAGCCCATCCCTGCTGGTCTCCCGCCTCTCCAATTACCACACACGTCCATTCCAGGTGACTGTGTGAACTCACTATAACCCACGGCCCATGAACAAAATCAGCTTCCTCACAGACCCCCCTCAATGTAGACTATGTTGGTGCTTACAGTTAAATTACCATGATTTACAGATAAAAGCCTAAAGTTTCAGAATACCGATTACGCAACATAATCATATGAACTTAGCTAATTCTGAGCACCCTTCGGCACCAGCTAAGCGTTCCCCAACTCCAACACACCTGGTCCTGTAGCAGGGCATGAAGTGGTCTCTCTTATATTCTAGAACTGGAAGATGTACCAAGGTAGGTTCTCCCAACCCCCACCACTGAATTAATGAACAAATATATGAATATTCACTTTTTCTTTGAGAATTTTTTTAATTTGTGGAGATTAATGTACCCACATGTATATAATTCTATCTTCCCACAATTAGAATTGGTTGTACAAATTTCCATTCAAACTCAAGAAGTTCTGCTTTGATACATCCCACTCCTTCAATGATTACTCTCAACCATATTAAACCACCAAAGACCAGACACTCCGTATGAAAGTGCTTTTTAAGCTGCAAATCTTTAAATGGACATTAATGTTCCAAACATCCAAATTTACTAAAATACCTCCCCCCAAATCACACAGCCATAGGGTTTCCAACCTACCTTACTACTTCATTAGGCAACAGCTGGATGTGATCTTGTATTCCTAGAAAGGCTTTCAAAGGCCCACCAAGAACAGTAAGATCTACGAGGACTAGCTGTTAACAAGCATGGAGCAGGTTACCATGGGAATTTAGCTGAAGGCCTTGGCCCCATCTGTTCTCAGCATAGATTCCTCCATGGAAGTTTCACCCTGTCACTAAGTCACTAACATTTTGAAATTGAAATAAAAGCTATTCATGGGGTCTGGGTATAAGGGAAATAATCTTACCCCATTGTGAACCCATTCAACTCCAGACAACTATATTTTGTTTTCTTCTATTTTTAAAGACGAGGACCTGTTTTGTTATCTTTAGTGAGATACTGAATATACTTTCATTTTAAATGTTCTAAACTTTTTAAATTTCTAATTATAGGTGTGAATAACATGATTGAAAAAATTTGAAGTTAATTCAAATGTAGTTTGTTAATTCAAATGTAGTTTGTATTATGTTAGATGATGGGAATACAGTGGTGAAACAGACAGGGCCCTATCCTTGCAAAAGTTATAGCCTCATAAGAGAGAACTTGAATAATCACTTCAATGATTACTTGCGGTAAGAGCTATAAAGGGGCCCACAAGAACATAGACTAGACAATCAGAGTTAGTTCAGGAGACAGTCGGGACAGGTGATGCTGAGGAAGGGACAGTTAACGTGACAACTGAAAGATAAGGAAGCGTCACCCAGGCAAAAGGCCAGGAAGGGCCCTCTGAGACATGTGTGCTGAGGCTGGGACCTAGGCTGTCTGACTTCTAAAGCAGTGATTCTGCAGCAGGACCTACCACTTGGCCAGCCCTCCTAACATCAAGAGGCATCCAACCGTAAAACACAACCATCAGTACTCATATATACAAAAATATCTCTACTGGGATTAGTGCTGTAAGTCAGCCTGAATTTGCAGGTATAACAATACTTTCATTTCCAAATGACCCATGCAAGTCTCTTAACATCCAGAGTATCGTTAGTTTACATTACAATTTAAGTGCTCTGAAAGAGGTATGAAGAGAATTCTACGTGACAAATGTTTGAGTTCCAAGTCAGTTTCAGGCCCACATCCAATGATCTTGCTGTAATTGTTGAGCTGCATTAAAAATAAACTAACATTGATAAAAGAGTAATTTCAGCCTAGAAGAAATTAATATTTAATCCTGTACTTATCCAATACAGCATCTTATATAATGGCATTATTCAGCAAAATCTCTTTAAATGTGTTTACTTGCTAAGTAAGAATTCGGGAAGTTTACTGCAGTAAATGATTAGCGACATGACAGAAAGATGATATGCTTTTAAGACTCCTGGAAAATGGACACTGCTTTCCTTTTTCACATCTATTGTGCAGTTGTCTCCCAGACTACAGCCTTTTAGCTCTCTTACCCATTCTGGCCGGATTAATCTTCTCTCATGTCACTCCACACACGTCTCCCTCTAAAGTAGAACCAGCAATGATGACTCTTGTTGCCCGCTATATCACACAGAAATCTATTCCCTTGCTTTTAAAGACACCCAGGCTTCAATCCCACGTCATCTCCCAATTTAGAACAGCTGCTCTGGGAAGGCAGCCCATCCCTGCCTCAGAGTTCACCTCACTTACCTCTCCCTTTATATTGTTTTCACACAAGTGCCACTGGTTAAGATGCTTCTCCTCTCCAAATATCCAAATGCTACATGCCTTTCCTTTCAGGTGTATCTTACTAGCTCCCAGTCCTGGCATTGTAACTTCTGAACCACTATGATCAGAACTTAATGGGCATCCTCCTTCCCCTATCACACACTCACTGATTCAGAGCACCACATACAGGCAAATAATCCCACAACTGTGTCATGAATTGTCTCCTCCACCAGATGGCGTCCCTTAAAAGAACTGTCTGTTGGGTGCACCAATGTGCTGACCTCCAATCTTACTCACAGCAGGTCTCTATCCAGGGTTTTTTTTCTTGTTTATACGGGGAACCTAGTGAGGCTGCACGAGAAGAGATAGAAGACCTAGTACCAACCTCAACCATGGGATGCTGGAGGTGAGTGGAGAGTTGTGAGCTAGCCCACAGGTCCTGGTGAATGGCCAAGGTGGGAGAGTTCAAGGCTCCCTTAGAAAAGATGGAGTCCTAGAGGGCTTAGTCATCCGTTCTGCTGCCATTAAATCTAGCTGACGAAAAAGTCAATCCCTCAGCTCCTTACTTGTCTGTCTTCCAGGCGATAGAGTCCTTTCACTTAGGTTCCCTCCTAGAAGATTCAGCTTCTTTCTGGGCACTTCCGGTTGGTTTATAGTAATCCACACTCCATCCTCTCTCCTTCAGTCACACAAGCCTCACTTGTCACTGCCTGGCTTGGTTCAGAATGTGCACACAGAGAGTGGGCCAGCAGGTGAGATGACTCAGAACTGTTTCACCTTAGCCCAGACCTTGCTTCCTTTTCCCTCCCCTAACCGGCAGCATTCCTATGTCCTCCTACCTGCAGCACTAATCACCCTTTACACACCCGACCTGCCTGTGTTTGCTGAGGGTTACTAGGAACGCCAGCTGCATGTGTGTACTTTTCTCTCTGATAATCCATCAGTAGTTTCATTCTAGATCACAGACCATCCTCTCTCCGGTGGCAGCTTGACACTAGAAGCTATCGGCTCTCTCTCTAGCCCTCTGACCTGTCTCCTAGAAGCCTCTTCCACCTGCTCCATTCTTCTCTGTGTTAATATTCAGTCACAAGCCCTCTCTTTCTATTATTACTACCTCAGAAAGTTGATTTCTCCCCATGACTCTATGATTTATTATGTGAACAACTCTACGTACCTTATCAGCAACCCTACTTTATCACTAGACTACATTATTTTGCCTTAAAGTGAGGAAGCCAAGAAACATGCAGGCTCAGATTTCCACTTCAGTACTTACTAATCCACATTAATTAATCTCCTGGAGCTGGAGCCTCCATTCTGTTATCTGGAAAACGGGCGTAATATCAC
>NW_006436298.1:25651885-25674810 GCF_000325575.1 Pteropus alecto | reverse complement strand
GTCTGGCCCTGAACCACCTGGAGTAGGCGCAGTGCTGGTTCCAGTCCTCGTTCCCATGCTATCCTTTCATTTCTTTTGCCACCCACACTCTTGGTCTCATCACGTATCTCCCGCACCCGGATTACATCAAGGCCCTTCTAATAGTTTCCATGTCTGGTTCTCTCCTACCCCTCTTCATACCCCATCTTGAGCTCCCAATCCTTTCTGTCTATTGCTGACTAATTTATCTAAGATAAATGTGCACTATGATCCTACTCTGATGAAATGCTAAACTATCCATGGTTTCCCACTGTGTCCAAGATAAGGTCCAATGTCTTCTGCCTGAACTTTTATTTGACCTAATCAACTTATTCCACTTCCTCTCATGCTATGGCCTACACCATGTCTCCCCTCCAGCCAGAATGGTGTCCTTTCTGTCTCAGAGACACCTCATCAGGCAGCACAACTCGATGTGTGAGGGGAGACTCTGGACTCAAGACTGTCTGACAGAATTCCAGCTGACATTGAATTCATGTGTAACCTTGAGCAAGAAACTTAACCTCTCTGTGCCTTAGTGTCCTCATCTGTAAAATGGGAATAGTAACAATTCTTACTTACCTCATAGAGTTGTTTTAAGAATAAGTTACTTTTTCTTAAGTAACCAATTATAGCAGTGCTTGGCAAGTGATAAATGCTGGGCAAATGCTAGTTTGCATTATCACCACCATCACCATCATGCCCCCTTCCACCTCTGTGCCTTTCATCTTGCCATTCCCACCGCCTGTGAAGGCTTTTCCTTGTTTAGGTCCCACCTATTCCTCTCCTGGAAGATTTAGCTCAATATGTATCTATTTTAGCTCATATCTTCTCAACTCATGTACATGTTTGTACTTCTCACTTGAACACTGAATCATATATGCTGCATTGGAGGGTCACTGAGCTCTTATCTAAGCATATGTCATGTCTTATCAATGAAGCTGCAAATCGATGAAGAGGCAAGGGCCATTTCTGTGCCCCACAGTGCCTACCATAGTACTGAGTGTATTGTAGCAAAGAGAAGCTCAAAAATCATTGTTAATTCAAACCTTTATTTCCATTTCCTAATCATCCATTAAAATTCCATTTAAATAAATTTTAATTTTACTTAAATTATACTTTAATTAAATAAAGTATAATGTTAATATCTCATTTTTTAAAGCTAGACTCAAGAATATAATTAATAAATTAGAAGACTTAAGTTTCAGTCTGATGACTTCTTAGTGGCCATGAGTCCTCAAGCAAGTTGATTAAACCTACTAAGCATGGAAATTGTATTCACCTCGCAGAGTTATTGTGAAAGTCAAATTAGATACCAAATATTAGGATAATGTGGGCAAAACACAAAATAAATATTAAAAATTCTCTAATTAAAAATATCTGACAAATTAATAACTGACTTTTAAAACTAGTTCTACTAGACGCACAAGAGAATAACAATTTGTTTCTGAACCATAATAAGATTCTTTTAATAACACATCTCAAATAATGAAAGAAAAGAAATCACAGATTTAAAACCTTCTTTCCTCACAACATCTATAAGGCAGACCTGAACTTGAACTCCACAAGGGCAGGAGGCCATGCCAGTCTCAGTTGCTGCACATCCCCTGGTACACAGTAGTTCTTTAACAAGTATTTGTTAAATAAATGTATGCATTTGTGCACGAATAAACACAAAAGTATTATTTGGTAGCTCAAAAGCAGCATTATGAGTTTTACTCAATCATCTGAAATTTTGTTCAAAGCACAAGTCAGAAAACTGGTTAGGAAAACATAATTTAAACATCTAGTCATTGACATCCTGGCTTTCATCATCCTGGGAGATGTACAGCTTAAAAACATACATACGCACAAAACACCCCCAAGCAGGGCTGCTTCCTGTGAGACGCCTGGAACAAACAATAGGCGGCTGCTGAGGGGCTTTCTAAGGAAGGCACTGACATTCTGTAATTCTTTCTGTAATGGTGGATTATTCACTTCAGGAAATGAATATTCAGATGTTTCAGTTTGTCTATTGTTTGTCATGCTGTCACACCATGACATACATTCTTGCAATGCCTTCAATTATTAACATGGCATAACAATGTTGCTTTTTCTAAAGAGACCAGAAATACAATCACCTAACAAAGTATGGTATTTATCATAACAAAAAGATGATCCCCATAAAATATAAACAATGGATCATCTATGAATGAAATCGAGGCATCTCTTTCAGGGAGAACACTGCTTTGCGCCAGCAGATCTACTTGGGCACAAACTTACACCTCAGCATGTATGTAATATGGATAACGTCAATTATGATAGGATCTTAAGTACAATATGATGTTATAAGAGGCCAGAGTGGGGGACTATTTCTGAGATGTGGGTTTGGAAGATAGGAAGGGCTTCACAGAGGAGATGGGAACTATTTATTTAGTATTTATTGTGGTGTGATTAACAAAGTGGTGGGAACTACAGAATCTTCCATGTGCCAGCTACTGTGACAGGTGCCTTACATATCTGATTTCAGTATATCTTTATAAAATCCTAGGAGGTAACCATTATTATCTGCATTTTATGAATGAGAAACCTGAGGCTCAGAGAAGTTGGGTAACTTGTCTAAGATCTCACAGTTAAGAAGTGGTGGGAGCTTGGATTTGAACACAGATATGACAACATGTCCATGCACTTTTGGCTATTACAAGCTCATTCCCCTACTTTCGAAAATTAAAACATTTGAATTTTCAAAAAAAAACGGAGCTAGAGGTTGAGATGGGGTAGTCATTCCAAGTGAGCTAGACTACCCAGGTGAGCTAGACTTAGAAGTAGGAAAGTATCAAAGATACCCAATCCAGAGCGCAGCCAGCGAGATGAAGCAGAGCACTGCAAAATGAGGTGGTATGAGCATGATCTGGGGGAAACAGATGATGACTGATTCTATCTCAGCTGAATATGCTGTGCGTTCATGAAGTATAGCATTAAAAAGGGACACACAGACTTAAAGTAAAAATAGAATGCCTAAGCTCTACTTGTTCCGGGAAGTGGAGAGCATATGAAGCTTTGGCTTCTGATGTAACATGTGGACTTCAAAATAAACATCCAAATGCTGCCTGGCAACCGGGACAATAGCTACAGCTGAACTGTGATCTCGTCCAAGCCAAAGAGGCTGCAGAACGTTTGGCCACATCCTGCGAGTGTCTGATTATGAGCTCTGACACTGGACCACCCCAAGTGCTTAGAAAAAAATCCACAAAAGGCATGAAGTTGAACTTCCGGCATTGCAAGGCAACTGCTTCATTTTCACTGCTTTGCAAACTCCAGTATTCCAGTGTTTTCGTATTTGTTTTGCTTTTTATTTTTCCCCTGGGATGATAATTATTTTGTGAGCAAGGAAAAGAGCAAACTACACAGCCTGGATTAGTCATCAAAGATGTAAATGGAGTTTTTTTTGTTTTTTTTTTTTTTTCCAGAAGTTGTGCTCCTGCCTCTAGAGATCTTGGTTGCTTTTCTTGATGCATGAAATAATTCCAACTATTTCTGACATTGGCTGACCAAGATAAAGCAAAGTAGAGAAGTTAGACATGGAAAAGACAGCCTAGTTTCCTCTTCTGGGTCCTCGCCTAGAAAAGGTTTGTCTGCCTAGGATTTATGTAATCCTGTGAGTCAAGCAATTTCAGCATAGTAGAAGCTACATGATGAACAATGAAGATGGCCTCTGACAAGCTAGACGACCTTGCGTCTTAACCTCTCTGGAACACAGTTTCCTCATCTATAAATTGTCAGGCTTGAGAATTCTGGAGTTCTGCAGCTCTAATATCGCATGCTATAGTTATGTGAAGCTTATTAAATAATGTACCCAATGACATATATTCAAATGGGAAACACAGGAATTTAGCCTCTAGAGTCTCACAGACCTGGGGTCTAATTCTTGTGTAGCTTTGGGCAAGCTGCTTAACTTTTCCAAATTTGAGCTTTTCAGTTTGTTGAATGGGTATAAAAATTATACCCATCTCAAAAGACAGCAGTGAGAATTAAATGAGGGCGTGTTTATAACATGTTTGGCTCAGTGCCTGGAACATGGTATGTCAATAAACAGCAGTGATTTTTATTACAGCCTCAAAAATTTTCCTCAGTCTCTCCAAATGGAAGAGCAATTCTGTGGTGACCACTCCTTTGAAAAGTTACACACTCATGTTGTTTATCTTTCTTAAAGAAAAAAGAGCAAAAATATTTTATTTTATGGCATTTTCTTTGGATTCAAATGCATGGCTTATTTAGGTCTAGGTTCAAGTAGATATAGGAACAAAAATCTTGGTAGCAGCACAGTTTTTTACAAATCCTAAAAGATAATGAGCTCATCTAAAGCATCTACAGTTACTGATGATGTGATTATTATATAATAAAAAATCCTGAGCTCTGCTGAACAAGTGTCTCAGGGCCTTTCAGCTTAGCTTCCATAGTGCATTCAAATTCATCTCTTAGGTATAGGCCTAACAAAGGATGAGAGAACATGAAAACATTTATGGTCCTTGTGTTATGAAACCAATTGCCAGCCTAATCTCTTACAGGGATGATAGATTCAAAACGTCTCTAACAGAAAGTGACTTGGAATTTATACAGAAATACTGAGATAGAGCCGATTGTGTGGTGGCTGAGGTATGGGCCTGTCACACGCCCATGCTTGCAGCCAGTGAAACATGTTCTTAATAAGAAGGCTTACATGACAGGAACTATAACAAGGCTTCCTTGTCCAAGTTGATCTTTAAATAATCAAAATAAAAATGTGAAGTGCAATAAAATTTCATTCTGGACACCATATAAGAATAACGAATTCACAAATGTATACTAATAGCAAGTTTAATCTATGCAAATATTAAAAAGGTAGCAGAGCCAAATCACTTGAGTTTGAATTCCAGCTCTGCTACCAGCTGTGTAACCTTGAGCAAATTCCTTAACGGCTCTGTGCCTCAGTTTCCTCATCTATAAAACAGAAATAATTATAGTACCTTCCACTGTATGTTATCCCTCTTTCCCCTAGAATAAAAATTCAGTGAATTAAGAATTGATTTTAAAGTAGGTCTCAATTGAAATTGATATAAAAATATAAACATTGTTGCTTATCCTTCAGTCTAAACAAAAATTCTGTATTCTTACATAAGAAAGTTTTTAGTTCTGTACTATTTAATCCTGCTGTTTAAAAATTTTACCATATTCAAAGATGGCTAATTTATTCCTTCTCTACTGCCTATTAGAATGTATAAAGAAACTCTGTCAACGAAACTATTATCTGCTAATTCCAATCAGTGTACAATACTCTTTCACACAAGCAAGCAACCTCATCCACCAGAGAGAATTTCAACAGTATGAAGATATTGAGCATAGCAATAGAGAGCACAATATTGATTCCTAGTACTTTTTTGAATTTAGATATAAATTCCTTTCTCAGTTATTTAAACTGCCTAGATATAAACTACTAAGTGGAGGATTTTTATAAGACCAGTCTCCTGAAAAGACCTTTAGAATCGAATAGAATCTTGCTGTATGACCTGGGGTAAATTATTTAATCTCACTAAGCCTTAGTCTTCTCATTTATAAAATTGTCCTAACACCCACTTACCTGGTTGCAAAATATGCAACTCTTAAGAAGATTAAACAAAATCCTATGTAAATCACTTAGCACAGTAGTTTAATAAATTAATAAATGGTTGGATTCTTTTTCTTTTTCATGTATTTTCAAATATTTAGATCTTAGAGAGATTCTCCAGACTACACACATGTTGCTGTACCTAACCCCTCTCCCAGAGCATTCCAGAATTATTTTAAGATTATTAAAACTACCTAGAATGTCCGTTGTTAAGTTTTGTTTCCTATTGGTTGTCTTTCCATTTTGAACAGTAACCAAGTCTTCAGTTTATTGGTCTGTAGGAGACTGTGGAACAGTTAGACATATACAAAGAAGATATGGTTTAGCATATCAATCAAAAGGTAATTGGTGTACTTTGCCAAGATTTTAATTGCAAATATGTAGGTCAGTGTTCATCATATCCAATCTTTGGAAACATGTGAAGAAGTATAAGAATATAATTGTCAGAAGGACTGGAGAAGAAAACAATTCTAATTTGCTGGGATAGAAATCTGGCTTACCACAAAAACATTGAGAATAATTCAGCACCTATTACTACAATAATTAAAAGATTCTCAAAACCAAAAGAAGGCTCAAACTCAATGGCTAATAGAGGTTAATCTTTCCTTTTTGATCTCTGAATATTCAGCAAGGGGGTACATTATTTCTTAGGGATGTGGCTAAAATTGCAAACAATTAATGATTAACTAATTGATGGACTGATTGACGTAAGACTCGGGGTTAGAGTAAGATATCACATTAAAGATATTTTAGTTATATAACTGCTAGGGAAAAAAATAATTATTAGTTCTAGTCTTTGAAACTATATGCAAAATATGCATAAATTCATAATTAAATATTTTATACTGAAAATGTACATAGTGATTTGGCAATGAATGTTATGCCCTGCCATTGGGCAATGTGACTGACCAGTAACACCTTCACGCAATGGTTCTTGGCCCAGGAACAGAGTAACTCACAGGCAGTGTGTGGGGAGGAAGGGTGGGACATGGATGCTTAGAAACTTATAAAGGGGAACGGGTAGGCAGAAGAGAAAGGATTGTATCCTTACAATCTATAAGCCCCTCAGGTGATTCTGAAACTCCCTGACATTAAGAATCACTGCTTTAGGTAGTTTAAAACAAGATGGCTTTATAGTGGGTCCATGAATGATCACTGTTTCCTACCATCTATTGTTATACATTGACACTTTCCCCCTGGTGACAAACTCAGTTTTATATTTTCACTTGGTTAAAAGGAAGGAACCAGACAGAATAAGATATTATAATAAATTCACAAAAGTACTTTTCAAAAGTACTTTCCAGCCAGTTTTTCCAGGCAGTGCAAATACTGCCAGCCCAGATAACTGAAGAGCCTAGGTGTTTCCTAAAACGATAGTCCTGATACCTCAAGAATATTTGTCCTGTCCAGCTTTATGGTCCTAATTCCCAGGGACACTTGATATTTGTAATTATGCCTGGAGCCCACACCCTTTCTTACTATATAAAGAAAAAGTATGCTGTAGACATCACCAATCCCAATATTGCTGTCATTTTATAGGCAGATGTTCTGGATCATTAAAGAAACTCTTAATGCTACACATATCCACTATACAGCTCAGCTGCAAGGATTTTTTTTTTTTAACAGGATGCAATTTTTAAATGCCATGTTAATTGAATTTCAGAAATAGTATTTGTCTCTCCCTATAGATCAGAGGTCTAAAATGCAAATGAAAATATGTGTTGGGTGATGTGAAGGAGTATATCTGGCCAATACAAAGAGGAAATAGTGGGCTTTGTGACAGTAGAGCATGTATGCCCCATCTAAGGGCTTTCAAATATTTTAATACATTGTGCAGGCCTAGCTAAATTAGTTTGAATCTTGATGGAAGAACACTCTTCTGTTCCAGACACATAAAAATACTGGATAAAATTTAACATAAAAAAAATAAATAAAGATATAAAACAAGAAATGGTGAGTATGAGAAAGAAGTTAAGAATCCTGGAAGATAAAATATTCTGGCTGCCAGTTTCAATTTCCTACAGTACATCAAGCCCTTTGAATCTGATACATCTTTGCAAATAATATACTATGAAAAAATACATGACTAAAAGCAGGTGAGAAACTGTTTTAGATAAATTGTTAGCATGAGAATATTTGTATTCAAGGACTCCGATGATGACTAGCCATAGTAATGAAGTTACATAAGAAATTTTTTTTTGCCTTGTTGGCTATAAATGTAATTGCCTATTTTCATAAGGAAGAAATTTTTAAAAAGCATCTGTAACTGAAATATGTTCAAATAATTCTATTCTCTGTTACTCTCTCTGGCCACTCTCTTAGTGTAGCTAATATACAAACAACATGCAGGAGGCTGAGCCCCCGGTTTCTCTGTAGAAACAGGGTTCTCTCACCCCTCCCCTAACAACTCTATTCTACAAAACTCTGGAGGCTCCAAGGTCTGGTCTAGGTCTTTATATTTAAGTCACTTGTGCAGGGGACCTCAAACTATTATAGTAGTCCAGACAGCAAGCACACTTACTAATCTAGTCTCAATCTCTTATGGCAACTTTGAGTGACCAAAAATCTCCCTTCTAAGGAGACCCCAACTGTTAAAGCTCATTCTTTGCAATTATGGAGGCCTTGCTTAGGTCACAGTTATGTGCTTCACTCCTTAGGAGTCCAACAGCAAAACTCACTGGGATACTCATCACCGCTCACCAATATCTCATCTGTTATGATCAGTGTGTAATGGAGCCTCTAGTACTAAAGAAAATTATAATAGTGTTAGCAATATAAAAAATGTTTACCAAAGCTAACTTGATTAGTCAATAAAAATAGACCTAAATCCTCTTTCAACATATAAGAAATCCTCCCCAAATAAAACTAAGTGTTAGGGTTTGTTTAAAGTGTTGTAAAGGGATCTATAGGAAAAGAAACAAATCCCACCAACAAAGCAGACTGAGCAGCAACTTTTACCTAAAAGGTGTCAATCATTCCTATGAGAGGAGCCAGTGAAAACGTTAAAAGATGAGTAAATTGGAATCTGAGGTTCTCCTTGTCTTGCTATAGATATGTATTTACCAGGTGGCAGCTGCCAAATATAAATAACAAAATAGATTGAGACAAATGTGTCTTTAGAGATAAGAAATGTCTGGAATTCCGGAGGTAATTCTGACTGTTGATAAGCTTGTCTATCTTTTTTTACACCTGGGTTGAGTGGTGAAGAAACAAACAGGAAGACGAACCCACCAGGAACCTGTCCCCTCAAAGCTGGCTTGGAGGACTGACAACACAGACCCAGTCAGCTATGGGGTCTCCAGTTAAACCATGTAGAGCCAAGGATAAAATGGAAATCTCAGGTATATCTGACACTTGATGGAAATCCAGCCTGTCTGCAAGGGACAATTGTCAAGAATATCTCATCAGATAATCCTAGAATTAATCAGAATTCTTAATCCCGCATAACAGCCTATGTAGAAGTGTAGAGAGAGACTGTAGTGTCATTAGGGGCAAGTATGGAAGGAAGAGATTAGGAAAATAATGAATGAGGAGATCCAATGTTTGGGAAGCGGGATGTGTATCAGACTTATAAGAGACCTCCAACTGACTGTACTCCACTTGACTAACATTCCAGCCCTAGGAGTCTGTGTCCATCTTGACTGTTGGTATTTTCCACGTTAGACCGGCCTCCTGGTTGTAGATCTCCTTTAAGGGAGTCATATTCCCATGTTTACTCCCAGAGAAATAGGCCCCCTTCTCTCAACTTTCCACTGCTTTTATGTAGCACCTTGATAAATGCTAGTTAGCACTTTTCACATCGTGTTTTTTCATTTGTTTTGGGGACCATACCTCACTTCTGTATCCCTAGCACCATGTCTGACCCATTACCCAGCCCCCCACACAGCTCCTCAAAAAAGAAGAAAAAGCATTCCTTATTGATCTTCTTTTATTATCTACTCTTTAATCTTTAGCAAAAGGACAAACAGATATTTAATTTTAAAACTCTACTTGTAAATCCTAGAAAATAAAAATGAATATAATTTTACCTTTTCCACCTACCCAGGATAAATCTCTATATTAATGTAATAGCATCTTAGGGTTCTATTCATATCAAGAGCAATCTTCTTTTTCAACACAATAAGTATTTATCAAGAAATTACCATGGTAAATGCTATGGGGGCACAAAGATATGGATCCTGTCATCAAAGAGTTCGCAGTATAGTAAAAAGCTGGTATTCTAAGAACAAAAGTAACCATAACTAAGTGAGACTAAATGAGACTTTAGTCTGTGATAATTTTTCATGCACTGAAGCTGATTTTTTTGGAAAGTATTTTATGGAGAGCTGTTTATAGGGCCTAAGAAACAATACAGTGTGGTGATTAAGAGATAAGGCTGTTTCTTAATCTGTAAAATGGGCATAATAAAGAGTATCTACCTAATCACTACATTATCATCACATCAAGTGATAAGTGTTTGCCTAGAACACAGTAATTTTCAGTAAATTTAGCTATATTAATATTGTTTTAATACAGATTATGCTGATCTATTCTTTTTCTGCAACCTATTACAGTCACTTTCTAATAGTTTATTATTGTTGCCTAGCGTAGATAGGAGAGTACAGGGGTGACAATGCCACCTTGCTAGCAGCAGGATTATGCACTGTCTCCACTTGAACCTACTATGTCCAAATGCATGGACTTGCTCAGAAGTTAGCATGTCTTCTTAAGAGATATTACAAAGTGCCCTTAAACACTGAAAACAACGGAACTGAGTAATTATTTTTATGGCTTTCCATAACGATAGTGTAGCTCATTTATTCTTAACCAGGGAAGGGAACGCACCAACTAGAAGTATTTAAAAATGTGTTAGAGTGCTTTTGGTCATGCCCCAGCATTCAGTAAGAGCAAGACAGTCCTGCCTAATTAAGAACTGTCACCTCAAATGCCAATAGTATCCTGTTGAGAAACATTGGGTAGTTGACCTTTTTAAGTTAAATGCTTTTCACAGAGAAATAATAAAATGTAATTGTTTGTGAAGATCCATTGTAGTTTCCCAGTATGGAGATTATTAATTCAATATATCAGAAAAACTGTAGGATAAAATATGTTCTTATGAGGTCAGATACATTGATGCTAAAACATATATCCCAGTCCATATAGTATCCAAAATGAGGGGATTGTAAGGTATAATGAAAAAGAATATATGTGTGTGTGTGTGTGTGTGTGTATGCCCCACACCTATGTATCCGATGTATCCATGTGTGTACAACGCACACACATGCACATGGGTACATAGGTTGTGGGTTTTTTATTTAAACAGGACTACCAGTTAGATAGTTCATATTTTGGGAAAAGTAAAGTTACACCTAAGAAATAGTGATGCCTTAAAGATATAACTGTTATTATAAATATTTAATAGGAACACAAATACTTGGCTGATTTTAAGAATTTAGTTCAAATTAATTCCTCATGTTTACCTAATGGCTGGCTGACATGCACGCTCTTAGTTTCATCCCTTCAAACTGTTGTTTTATGTGATACCTTTTAAATTTTCATTATAGGAGAGAAATTATACTCAATCAATTCAGAGATCAAGGAATTGAACTGACCACTAATACTATGTAATCAATTCCTCTAGCACATTGGGAATCTTCTCTCAAAGCACACGAACTGAACGACAGTCAACATTTATATTTGACTGTGCTACTTCATAAACACTGTGGTGCAGTCTGCAAAGCTCACTTGTTTATCATAGACATCAATAGTCCTTGCTGTGTGCACACAGATTTCAGCTCCATCCTCATTGCTGTTGGCCACCTACCCCTTCTCCATCAGTCAGCAGACGTGGCCTTTCCTAGTTCGGCATGACTTTGCTAAATGTCACTGTTTTAATCTTATACTGTCTCCTGGAACCCAGATAGCACTCCCTCACCAACACATTCCCAGCAACAAATATCCTTTTAGATACTGAGAAATCGGTGTGCAAAAGTTGAATTCAGTGCCCACATAAAAAACATCAGGAAGTGGTGCTCCACAGTTATTCATAAGAAAACAAACTTTCCTCTTTTGAACAAGTAGATGCCACTCCTTAAATTCCCTTCTCTGCAATGCAGAGGTTTTCTCTCTCGAAAGCATCTCATACGGCAGGAACTAAACAGAACTGCTGATTAAGCATTACTCTTCCTCTGATGCATAGGTGGGTTCCTAGAAGACTAGTCAGAAGCCCCAAGGTCCTGTCCCTTCAGGAAGCTTCCTAAACATTCTGCCTCATTTTCTCAAACTATAAGATGAGTATAAAGAACTTGCCACTTGGGCATATATAAGTGTGGAACACTGGGACAATAACTGTACAGGAGATTGTTAAATCTCTATGAAAACATTTGTGTTCCTGAAAAAAAGTACCCCTCAGTGATCAGACTCAGGTTGTGTTCAAGGAAATAGAAGAGCAACTTGTTCCAACATCTGCCACACCACACCCAGTATGTATCAGGTACATGGAGAGGTTATTCACTGGGTGAGCTCATTCTCTAAAACAGAGGTCATCACAGTGGCCTGGGCAGGGCCAGGGAAGAAGGTGGGGGTCTAACCCTAGAGATTGAAAGTACCAAAACAAATAGACATGGCTGCAGTTTTTCTTCTTTCAGCATTATTCCCAGGTCACACAAATCCCTGGTTTTGTAACCCTGCCGTGTCTGTCTGATCAGACACATTCCCAGCGGAAGAGCCAGCAATAGTGTCACCAACTGGGAGGAGGGGTCGGTTGACAAGTAACACACTTTACTTAGAACCTATTTGGAAAGGAACGTATCTTCAGAGTCAAGAGACTATAAGGAGCACACGTCCAAAGCCTGGGGAGCCAGCGGCAGGGTCGGAGCCTGGGACGCATAGGGCGGGCACTGAAAGCCACGGCCGGGCTGCCCGCCCAGGAAGCAGACGCAGCTTTGGGGAGAAGCGGCAGAAATCAGTACTCACTCTGCGTCCGGCTCCCGGGCCCAGAAACTTCAGCTGGGTTTTCAGGATGTTTGCATTCCTACTTGGGCTCGGCCCCCACGGTTTCACAGCCGAGCCACAGAGAACGACTGGGCGTTCCCGGAGTGCGACGCAAGCTGCTCCCCGCCCTCCTCCCGGGTGACTAGTCACGGGGAGGCCTCTGAAGGCTGGCTAGCTGAATAACTCGGCCTGTGATGCAGGCTACGCTGCAGGCTGATGGCAGAGATCTGAAGCTCCTAGGCTGTCACCCTTCGACTCGATCAAAATAAGGGAGCAACGGGAGTGCTCTTTGTGAGTGCCCTTTGCAAACACATGTCCCCAAATGTCTTTTTAAACTGTAAAGCAAATTAATAATGACCACCACCAAGGATTTGAAAATACATTTCGAAAGATTTTTTTTTAAAGAGGAGTTTAACAGTATAATTTTACTGAATTTTACATTATGACTAAAAATTTAAAAATAAATAGAATGGATATTAATCCACTGAATAAAATAAGAATTCATGAGTCCATACTGCTACAAATAAATGAATGAATATGTAAATAAAGAGAAAGGAAATGCTCTTTCTTAGAGAAGAATACCAATGAATAAATACAAAATGAATGATAGGGTTAAAAACGTAATGAAATTTTAAAAGAAATATGAAAAGCCAGCTTCTCTCAATGCTATAAACCAATGACAATAAAGACGCTGGACTCTAAGCTTGGGGTGTGAGTGGAGGACGTGATGATGGTCAGTGGACGAAGAGCAGAGACCTCAGACGCACCTAGTGACAACTGAGCAATGACTCAGTGCTGCAACCAGCCAAGGCAGAGGTGATGGCCAGCTGGCATTAAGAAGACAGGGAGCTCATCTCATCTGCACAGCTTTGTACCCAACATCCACTGGGTAGTCAGAGCAAGTGGGGTCCCTCTGAATTTTCCCACAAGGTGCTGTTCCTCATAGCCACCTTATTTATTTTCATTTTTCATCTACTTCTGTTAAATAAAACTGGGGAAGTAGGAGCCTTTCCAATTCTAATATTTTATAATTTCCTGAGCAGAAGACCCTGTCTTTTTATTCTTCTTGATCAAAATATAGCTTAAAAATTCCTTTTTAATTCACTGCTAATATTTTTTTTCTTCTTTTTTTAAACTAAACCTCAGTTCATCTAGGTTTCACTGATAATCATTTCTTCTGTGACAAAAACAGCACGGGGTGACTTATTTGGGCCACACCCCAATAGGAATGAGCCCTGGGTCCCACAGTCCCAAATATTAGGCAGCATATCTATCTCCCTCAATGAAGGCAAGTACTTCATTGCTCTTGAAGAGTACAGATGAGTAATTACATGTTATGTGATACTTTTTCCAAAGATTTGGATCCTGTAAGACAGGAAGTGGCTCCTTTCCTAAGAGATGAAGAGGGACATTGGCACACCCTGATATTCTGAGGCTCATCCTTTCTCCCAGTGTGGTCCTTATATCATCTGTATCTGAAACACCTGAGGAAAGCTATTAAATATATAAAATCTCGGGCCTTACCCACCCCCGGCGAGTCAGAATTTATTGGCTTGGAACCTGAGAATCCGCATTTTAATCAGATTCTCTAATCAAGGTTTAGGTCATCCAAGGCACAAGTAGTCTAAACTTCCACTTGCAGCACAATTCAACATCCTTACTCCTCAAAGTGTGGTTGCCAGACCAGCAGCATCAGCATTAACTGGGAGCTTGTTAGAAAAGCAGAATCTCAGCCTCACCCCAGACTTCTTGAATCAGAATCCTCATTATACTAAAAATCCTACTGATTAATATGCAAATTAAAATATGAGAATTACTGCTCTGGATCTTGTTTCCCAAATTTTGCATATTCTCTATATTTTTTAATCTGCAATAATTTTACTGTATTTACTTAGTATTTTTTAAAAACATATTTATTTTTTAACCTCTTATCTAGCCTTGTCTTAAGCAAAACTGGGATCATGAGTTTGAAGTGATAGTTCGCTTTTTCTAGTACATTAAAATATATGCTAAATTATTAAAATAAAAATGCTTCCATGTTTAACACACAGTCATTTCACAAATCACAGGTGGTCCAAGGACACTGTGGGGTGAGGCTGACATCGCATGCAGGAATACCGTCCACAATATACAAAGACTTTATCTAGCCCCTCATTCATATTACAGATGAGAAAAGTAAGCACCTGAGAGAAGAGCTCTGTTGCCAAATTAACACAGTTTTTTATTGCAGATCAATAAAAAACTGTTTGTCAATCTGTTGCCAAATTAACACAGTTTTTTATTGCAGATCAAAATCACAAAGTATTTCTCTGACAGGTACTTATTCCTTCACAGATCTTGTCTCCTCTAGCTGGGGAGAAAAGCTGTTTGTAACTTTTGTTTAGAAGGCCTAATGTTGCTAAACAACCTATTATCAATGATTTCCCATCAATTCAATTAGGTAATTCCCCTGTTTTCCTTTCTGTAGTAGTGTCTTTAACTCAGTATCACATATTTGCTGACCACACATTTGCAAATGCTCACTACATATTGATGATTTCCAACCTAATCAACACACACCTTCCTAAATTAGAATCCGAAACACTCACAACCCCCAGATTGCCTCATAGCAAGACTGAGGCATGTGATTTGTGTTGGCTGGTCAGATGTGCACCCCCCCCAAAAAAAAATGAGCTTAGAAGTGAGCAGTGTCAAGAGGCCACTGCCCACTGGGAAATCTGTGTTATGATAAGGCCTGACTATCTCCAAGATTGGCAGTTGCAGAGTTTCTGCCATCCAGTCCTAAATGTGATAGTGCTGAGTTGTGGTGGCAGCAGAAGCTCCCACAGTGTGGCTGGGCATTGTTTCTGGCTGTGAAACTTTAGGTTACTTCTGCCGAAGCCTTCTGGATTTCTCTACCAGCTAGCCGCTCTCCTTAAATTCTTTTTTTTTTTTTTGGCTTGAACTAATCAGAATGGATTCCAATTGGGATTAATGACTTTGACCCATATATCTTCTAAATAGCTGTGGTCTTCTACAGAGAGAATCCTAATGCAGATACAACCTAGGTTTCCTCATCTGAACATGGAGGTGGTTACAATAGAAGTTACCTGAGAACTTTTCCAGTCTTAAAATTGCATGACTGATTATAGATCACAACTATTTTCACATTGGCTTTAATATGAAGCTATGTAATTCCTGCAGCCTCATTATTATTTAAAAATTAATTTTAAGCACTAAACATCTTACAATAATTGAGTTAGAAATATCTATGCCACTTAAGAGTTTTAGATCTTCCAAGAGGAGTACTTTATGGAAAAAGTGATATTATTTGTGTACATAATTACTTATTTTGCAAGAACTCTTACAAAACAGTTCTCTAATACAAGGTAACTATTTTAGTTATACACAAGCTTCAAATTTAATATTTAACACAGAGTTGATTTTCTTAATAACTGTGAATTATCACTTATTTTAACTTTCAAGTTCAATGTGTCCAGAATCAAAAAACAAACAAACAAAAAAAACCAAAACAGGAATAATTCTCATGTCTGACTGTACCTACTATTTTGTTATACCTTTCCTGAACGTGTTGAGAGAATATTATTTTGCCTGTGTGTGTTATGATAATTACTTATATAATAAAAGGCTTCAAGTGTCACAAATGCTATTAGCCTCAGCTTTTCTAAATGATGCATGGGAATGATTATTATTTTTTAAGTGATGACGATACTGAGTTAAAGTCCTTTAAATCTGGCATCTAAAGAAGAAATAAGTAAGTGTATTATATACATATATTTTTTTCTTTCAATATTGTGTAAGAGAAAGATATGGGAAAGGAAGGAGTGTAAAATTAAACCCTGGGATAACTAATATTCAGAAAACTGGTGAGTCAGGAAACCGTAGCAAGAAAGAGCAACAAGAAAGAGAAGTATGGAGGCAGGAATGGACAGTGTTTTAGAAACCAAGGAAAGAATGTCACATTTGCCATTAAGTACTAAAACAATAAACATGTGGCTAAACCATCTTCACCTCCTAGCTATGCCCCTCCCTCAGCTTCTTGAGCTACAGCAGGCTATGGGGAAGAAGTTCAAATTCTTTATAACCATTCCAACTCCTAATGACTGGATGATAACTTCCTGTGTGGAAAAAAATATAAAAAAGGTACTGCTTCTCATGACTAACTTAAGAAAAAAACTGAGCATGGTTTTCCACATTGTATAGACTTTCCAAGAGTTTAGGTACTAACAATTTTGGAAACCATTTACAAATGATTCAGTAAATCTCATTGGGTTGAGGTTTTGCCGATGAGGCTTCTCTCATTTTTAGAGACATAATTTAAGTATAAGTTGACTAAAGGTCCTAATATCATAAAAGAAGGAGCATGTCTGGAAAAATCTTTTTTAGCCATGATGGTGTTTACTTCTGTGCCTAGCCTTTTCTCATTTCTCAGCTGAGTTTTGGTTTTGGCACCTTTCGAGGGTTTGGAGAGCAGCCAGGGCTCTGGGAGGCAATAAAATATTAACTCTTCACCAAGCAAGTAACCCACATAAGAAAGTCCACAGACTGCCTTAGGAGAGCCACCAGTTTTAAAGGAAAAATGCTTATTTAAAATGGTTGTGTAGACAATACTGAAATAGGTTAAAGTTTTTCATAATCTTGGATATACTGGAAGAACACAAGGTGAAATGGGCTGAACATAACTATTTTACATATTAAAAACTACTGCTTAAAATTGTGGTTTCTTGTCTTGAAAGGCGATGTTTCAGTGATTTTTATAAGTGGCAAAGCTTTGAAGTGTTATATTACCAAAAAATGCTCAATGAGGTCCAGCATGTTGAGGACCTTGTATGAACAGGAAACCTCGGTTCAAGTTCTACATCCATCTTACTGGCTTTGTGATCTTGTCAAGGCTACTTAACCTCTCTGAGCCCTGGTTTCCTCAGGTACAAAGGAATAATAATTACAAAGTTGTGAGGAGATTACATAGGATAATTATATAGCATACATAGCAGACAGCTGGTGTGGTTAATGCTCAGTAAGATAATTCGAATTATTTTCTGAAGAAGTAGGAGGACTATATTTCTACTCAGAGTATGTGCAGAAGTACAATATTGTTTATAGATATTTATGAAAATATTATTTATTGGACACTTATTATATGCCAATAAAAGGTATAACACAATGGTTTTACTAGGTTTTAAATCATTCAAATCATTATTAAGAAATTGCATCCCCCAACCCCAGCCCAGAAACAATTCTGTGTTCAGAAACTTTCAGTGATATATGGACACCATTTGCCTTCCCTATAGGCCCCACTCACTAATTATACATCTTAGAGTAGGGGTCTTTTCATGTTCAGGAAATGACTGACCTTGGTGGCTGGAGCTGTTCCACCAGCATGGGTTCTGGAGGGTTGACTGCTCCCATGGCTTGTTGCTTTTTTCTTGAAAATAAAAAAATATTCGTTTCAATGGAAAAAAAATCTTAAAAATACAGTCAAATTTTCATACCAATATTAGTATCTTCTCAAGCAAAAATCAGACTAAAATACTAGGCATGCAAAAAGCGAACATATTTTTGCCTGAAGACTATATCAATATTAAAAAGGAAGAGTAAGTTGAATAAATCCCAAATGTTTGATATTCAATGATTTTGGAGAACTGCAAAAATCCTCACATGGGCGGTTGCCATTTTCTACCACAATGCACTCCCAGAAGGAACCACTCACTGTGGGGCAGTTTTCTCTCGGCTGCAGAGAGGACACCAGTACACCCTCTATGGAGGGTGATTTAGCAATAAGCACCGAAGACGTAGTTCTACTTTTAAAAATTTATCTTAGGGAAATAATATGAGAGGAGCAAAAGCCTTTTTTCTTTAATGATATTCTACACAGTATTATAACATTAAAAAGCTGAAAACAATACAGGTAGTAACAAATGTTTATTGAGTGCTCACCATGTACCAGGTAATTATTCTATTAAAAAAAAATGGAATGATAGATGATAATAGAATAATAATGCTCTAATGATAGAATATATGAGAGCATTATCGTAAGTACTTTGTTTTAAATACCATGTATAATAACTTATTTCATCTTCACAGTACCTGATATAAAGCTGGTAAATTGTTATCCCTGTTTTATGGGTGAGGAGTCTGAAGAATGGGATGAGTACATAATGTTGCCATGGTCACAGGTAGAAAAAAGTAGGATGTCTGCTTCAGACCCTATTCTTTATCTACCTATCCTGCCTTCTGCAATTGGGGGTTACGCTACGGACAGCTACAGCATGAAATATTATTATGCAATAATTGAAAATCAAGTTGAGAAGAACTTTCATTGAATGAAAATATATTATTCATATTTTATATAAAGAAAAGTAAGATTATAAAATAGCATGTAGAGTATGATCTCTGAAGTTCATACATGTCATTTTCTGATTGTGGGGTTAAGAGTGATTTTTTAAAATACTGTTCGTTGTGCTTTTTTGTATTTTCTTATGTAACTATAACTATTTAACTGACAAAAGAACAATTAATGAGGGGAGAAGGGATTTTAAAATACACAGCTGCTTTCTTAACAAGGCCTTGATATCTTATATCTCTTCTGAATATCTATATTTCAAAAAAGCATATAAACTATAAAGTTTTATCATATAAAATGATGAGATTCTGATCCATCTATAAAATGTGAATAACATACTCTAAACATTAAATACAAAGGGATAGTAATGCACTAATTAGCTGACATGTAACATATTAAAAAATTGTATAACTATGCAGCAAAATTTTAAAAAATAATCAATTGAGAATAATTTGGTCTAATTCTTTAGCATTTAGGAGAAATACTTAGCAAAATTTATATTGCTTAATTGTTTTGAAAATGCCTACCATGGAGACTTGAGCAGAAGCCTTTTTTTCCTTCAATGTAAATAGTCTCTCCCAAGCAAGGGAAGAAAACTCCTAAATAAATGTGATAGAAATAAAAGAGGCTGACAAAAAGCTCGTGATGTGGGTGTGATATGGGAGATGGTGAAAGGAGGGGATGATCTAAATTTGATCCATATTTCAAGTCTCTTTCCAAAATATAAAGTGTATTAACAAACAGCTTCTGATAACCACGGTGTATACATGGATTCAGTGTAAGGAAATGGACACAGGTAATAAAGACAAGAATCCAGCAATGGGGTTGTTCGGGGTTGTTCATTTTAACCCCATTACCCTTTCAGCCTCCTCATTTTCCAAGGAGGAGACTGAAGCCCAGAAAGGTCATGTCATTGTCTAGTGCGCTCTAGCTGACCTTCACTCCGGCTACAGCCTTTGGTCTCAGCTATAATCATGGAAGGTCGCATTCCAATCTTGTGCTAAATACAGCTCCCACTCATTACACCAAAGCCCAGATGTTGAATTTTTCCATGAGAATTTAAAAATTTGCCTTTTGGCTGAGTTATGAAACTATTAAATTAAATTAATAACTAAACACATGCTCATTTTTATTTTACTTCTATATCAACTCAAGGTTTACTTTTAAAAGATGATTTACTAATAAATTCAGTGTCTTTTAACTTAAAAGATTCCTCAAAAGTTGAGTATTTCTCAGCTTTCCTATGGGTATGACCTGTCACCTCAAATCTTGCCTTGTCTTGTGAGCCACCTGGATTACCCACCCCACAAAGGACCAGTTTAATTCAGCTGAAACAAGGGTAGAATCTGTAAAACTGATCTTTCATTAAATTTTATATAACAAATATTAATTAAAGCCTTAGTTAATGTCAAGCATTTATAACAATAGAAAATCTTAGAAATACACACATACACCAAAGCACAGACTCCTTATTCTTGTTATTAACCAGCATTTAATTAGAGCGTTTGGCCGATATATAGGACTTGGTTAGTTCTCTTTCTCCAACTGTGTCAGATTTCATGCATTCCTTCATTTATTTACTCACTCATTGGACAGACATTTATTGAACCCTGGCTATAAGCCTGGCCCTATTCTAGGCAGTGGGGATGTAATGACCAATTAAAAGAAAAAGGTCCTACTCTTATAGTGTTTACATTCTAGTCAGAGGACTCAGACTCTAAATCAACAAAAAAGATGATTTCAGTGAGTGACAAGTACTGTAAAGACATTAAAACGGGGTAATGTAACAGAATATGACTGGCTAAGGGTTACTTCAGACAGGATAGACAAAAGTGACATTTGACTGAGACCTGACTACAAATAAACCAATCATGTAAATAAGGGATGGGGGAGCGGAGGCATTCAAGGTAGAGCAACATGTGCAAAGGTCCTGAGGTAGGAATGAGCTTGGCAAGTTGGGGGAACAGAAGGAAGTTAGTGCAGGTGAAGCATGGTGGGCACAGGTATATGGTATGAGATGAAACAGGGTGCTGGATCAAGATATTTAGTCTGAAATGACAGAGGTTTAGGAAGGCTCTACAGTCGGGTGTGTTTGAGATCATCAGTTTCTTCCAGCTTTGGCTACTTCCTGATCTTCTCTGGGTGTCATCTAGCCGTCGTTGAGTCCTCTCTTGCCTCCAGGTGAAAAGTTCTCAGAGTCGTCTGACTTCATGTCACCTCCTGCTTAGTTTTGCAGGTATCTTCTTCACACTCGCACCCCCATTTCCTTATCATCACCATTGGTCCTTAGAAATCCCACTCTGGCCTGGACAGATCTCTCACCTGGCTAGGTCCGCATATTTACTAACCAGTGATAGGGCTAGATCTACCCTCAGATAGAACAAAATTAATTCACCTATCACAGAAAGCAGAAACTCACGAAACAAGCTCAATGTCCACAACCCTGCATTTGTCCTAACATACAGATATGCTCTAGTCTCTAAAAGATTAAGATATTAAATGAGGATGCCACTATTATGATAATTCAAATTCTGAGTTAAATTATTTTCCCATAAACCTGTAGGCTTAAGGCCATCAAGCAGATTTTTCCTTGCCAATCAATCACATTCCTTCTAATATCTGAGCACTTCTTTATCTTAAGTTTTATAGAAAGGAAATTGTCAGGAAGAGCCTGCCCTCATCCCTATGTATCGAGTCACAGGCCTGGCTGACTCATGCCCTCTTTGCAGTTCAGCATGTCACAGGGCCTCAGCTTTAATGACTGACAGGGACAAAAGTATGATCCTCCATGCTTTATTTGCCCTTTTTGGACTCAAACTCCAGGATACCAAGTCTGGTCCATTTACAGAGAACTTGTGTAATGTCCCCTGCTCAGGCACAGACTCCTGAGTGTACACACGCCCTTTTCCCATAGATTATAAACCCACACCTTTTATTGTAAGCAGCCTCCCCAACCTCCAAAAGTGGTTCAAAGTATGCCAGCCAAGAGATCCACAAAAAAGGTACCCCATGCTTGAGCAGAGAAGTTCAATAAAGAATGTCCAGATTAGATCAATTCTATCTGCAGTGGCAGAAAAGCATGGAAAGAATTAATTGCAAACCTTTTTTGTAAGTCTGTTGTAGTTCATAATAAACATTTTTATTGAATGAATCAGAACTCAAGTCTTAAAAACTATTTTCAAAGTGACAATGTTCCAAGAGCCAGGCAAAGAGCTGCTGTGTCACTATCTCCTAAAATCTCAGGAAAGGCCCCTGAGCAAAGCCTCACATCACCCTGAGACTTAGTGACTCTGCAAAGTAAGGCATAGCATTCTCTAGAATAACGGTCCTATCTTTTGATTCACGTAGCAAGAATCCTGGCTCCACTTAATGTCAGCTATGAAAACTTGGGTAAGTTTATGAACATTTCTAAACACTTTCTCATTTGAAAAATGGAATAGTCCTAGTCTTATCTCAGAGGAAGATTGTAAGGATGAAATGAGATGAGGTGTGGCCTGAGGTTTGTGGTCCCCAGGTTGGATATCCCTGCTCTAAAGAGAGAAGCCCAAAGACCTTGAACAGGAAGCAGTGGAACAGACTGATCTCAAGGGAACCCCAGAGGGCCCAGTTTTAATTCATGAGGAGTCTTAGTGGCTGTTGAGAAGTTCTATGAGCTTTTATAATTTATGTAATCAGAAAAAATAACGTCTTTTTTCCAATGAATAGAAAAGTGATTTTTTTCCTTAGGACCAGCCATGATTCTAATAACAGTTTGAACCTCTTGAGGTTTGCTTTTAAGCTTTGTTCTGTTGAAAGAGAGCAGCCTTCAGAGTAGGAGCAACTTTTTTTCAATAGAGAGATGATACTCTTCTGATTATGAAATGGTGGGAACATATCCTGTTCCTAACCCTGTATGAGCTGTGGGGATTACATGAAATGATAAACATGATGCATCTAGCCAACAAGACGTGCCAGCTTAGGGAAGCTCGAGAC
>NW_006436298.1:25582244-25651862 GCF_000325575.1 Pteropus alecto | reverse complement strand
CCTGCTGAGTGTGGCCTGCTGGAGCCAGAGCAGCCAGTCCTAGCACTCCTGAAACAGCTGGCGAAGATGAAGGCCGCTCCGGACCTTGCTGTGATAAGTCACACAGGTGCCAACATTGTCACACAGGTCTGTGTGTGTGTGTTGGGGTCAGTGAGTGACTCTGGGTCATCTTAATCTGCAGGAATAGACATGACCTCAGTGTGTTTCTTGAGTGTTGCAAGGGCCCTTCTGAGGTACTACCGGATGTCAGGTCAGGATATTGCAGAGGTGATTTCGACAGTTTTTGTTGCACCATTAAACATTAGCAGAATATCCAGAAAGCACTGAAACTCATTAGTATATGAACAAAGAAGTAAGCCAGTGACCAGGCTTATGACTGAGAAAAATTTAACAACCCAACTCCAGAACTGTGCTCAAACCCCTTTAAGAGTAAATGAAGGAACTTAAGTTTGTAAGCCGGGCCACCTCCTTCTCCAACTACAGGTTTGCTTCCCTTTTATATTAATGACATTCTCAAGTAAAGAAATTCAGATTCAAAAGTAAAGAGTATTCCTACCTTAAACAGCTAAAACCTCCAGACAATTACTGGAACCAGTGGTTTTCAGACACTGGTCCCCAGGCAGCACAGGGAAGTGTTCCCTGACAGAGAAATAAACCAGGGAGCCCTCTCATTGTCACAGCTCACCACCTGGAGAGTTTCCAGGCTGCTGGAACAGGACGCATGGAGGAGGAACCCAGGCAGAAGCCATTGGTCTCTCTGGGTCGACGAGGTGGAGCTGGCAGTTCCCGCAGGCCAAGGCTGCTGCAGGGAGAGCATTGGAGAGAAGAGCTGCAGAGATCTGCCTGCGCCTGCCCGAGAGGAAACCCCGAGCCGGGGAAACACCCAGAAGGAGCAGAGGCATAATCACTGGGGCTCCCACAGGCCAGGAAAGGGATGTATTCCCAGCAGTCGGAATCACTAGGTGGAGCACGCAGAAGCAAAAGTCAATCCTCCTCTAAAGGCTGCTCTGGTCCAGCCAAGTAACGCTTAAAAGCAAACCCCGAAGGATCCAACTGTTTCCAGGTAACTTGACTGCGTCCAAAGCAAAACTCAAGAAAATGTAAGGCAACAGTAACAACAAATGAGCACCCAGTAAGATGAAATTCACTTCTGTTTGGCATCTAATAAAAAATTACAATGCATGCATAGAAGTAGAAAAATAGTTTTATTTTCGAAATGCAGGAAAATATAATGTTCAAAAAGTGTAGTATCTTGATTGCAAGGCTGGCCTCAAGAATCTACACATGCAATAAAATGGTACAGAACTCATATACACATGGGGTACAAATGTCAACTTTCAAGTTTTGGTCGTACTATGATTACTTTAGATGTAACCAATAGGGAACCTGGAGAAAGGGTGCATAGGTCCTCTCCTTACTAGCTCTGTAATGCTCCGGGAATCAATAATTATTTCAAATAAAAAGCTTTTTTAAAGTATGTTAAGGAGAGACATGGAAGATACTTTTTAAATAGACCACCCAAGTCAAACTTCTAAGGTAAAAAATATAATGTCAGAGACGAAAAATACACTGGGATTAAGAACTGATGAGAAACTAAAAAAAAAAAAGATCAGTGAACTATGAGACATAGCAATAGAAACTACCCCAAATGAAAGAGAGAGTAAAGAACTAGAGGATAGAGGACAGAGCATCAGTGAGTTTAAGAACCTTCGAGCAGTTAGTGTGTCTATGTATGCAGCCTCCAAAGAAGAAGAGAGAGATGAGGAACGAAACAAAATATTTGAAGAAATAATGGTCAAAACATTTCCAAATTTGATGAAAACTATAAACCCAACAATCCAAGAAGCTCAACAAAGCCTATGTATGAGTGAGGTATTGGGTATAAAGAAAGGCACAAGTTGGTTTTCAGACTCCCATTCCTCACAGACTTCTAGTGACGATGAAATTTCCATCTGTGGGGTGAAAATCGTTCCATGCCATGAAGTTGGTCAGAGTTCTCGCAGCCTCCCAATCCAGTGGTTGTCTTCTCCATCCCAAAATGCAGAGGAAAGGTGCTAGTCCACTTTTCCACCACAGTAGTACCAAATATGCCCTGGGGAGCCCTCAGGCAAGGGCAGACCCGGGGATTCTCTACTGGGCAATGATTTACTAGTAACAGATCAGATGTTATGCATGTTGAAATTTTTGAGCACACAAATACACAAGAACTTTTGCATTAAAGGAAGACTGAAACCCTCAAAAGTTCAACTTGGCAGTTGACATGCTCAAATAATTGCTCAAGATATTTCTGAAACCCTGTTTCTTGAAGTGACTTCGGAAACTGCAACACATTATTTGATTATTATTAGAGTTGAAACAAATATTTACACTCCAAATAGAGATTAAAGTTTTAAAAACTAGCAAAAGTTAATCAGATTCATGTTTGATAAATATGGGAAGGCTATCAAACTGGATAATATTGATGATAGTAAAAAAAAAAAAACACTGGGGGAAGATGAAACTTTTTTGTGCTCCGAATGTAAAAATGGAATTAGTTTCACAATTATTTGAACAATGAACACCTTACCTATGTAAATTTGCAGGTTACTACTGAATTTTATTCTATTGATTTGAAGTCACTGTTTTCTTTCCTCTTTTACACCTCTTGTATACAACTGTGTCTTAAAATCAGTCTAAGAAAGCTTTGTCAGAGATTAATTGATAGTTTTTTTTTTCTTTCTTAGCATTTTCCAATCAGCCATTTTTAGATCAGCAGTGGCTTAGGTTTGATGAAACGTAGTAGTTTTCAGGATAAAAACTCTTATTAAATATAGGCTTTGACATATTTGTTAACAAATCAGTTCCATTACTTAATAGTCACCCTATAGAATGACAAGAAGTATTGTTTCCACATGAAAACATATGTTTATATTGAAAAATAGTATCTAAAAAAAGATTCTCTTTCAAAAGGGTAAGCAGATTTTCCAACACTAACAATTATAAAACTGTGAATCTTATTTACAAATGTTCCTTTACACTGGTTGTAAATAATCTACAGATAAGTTCAAGTTGCTTTTATTACCAAAAGAAGTATAAATGTGTGTTACCACAAATGCAACACAATAAATGGGGTATGCTGGCCCCTGGGAAACATTGATAAATAAGTCATAATAAGTAAGTCTTATCATGAAGTCATAAGATTACATAGAAATTCACTTATTGAATGAAATGTCTCTTACACAATGGCCTTAGTGGCACTAACTGTGGCAGCTACACTTTGGTGGATTTTTTTTTTTTTTTTTCTGATTACTCAGTGCCTATTCACCATATTCGACCCAGCTCAAGTCTTTCCTAGTTTCGAGGTGGCTACATTGACCTAAGAGTCAGGAGAGCACTATCCTTCTCCTGCCTCTGTTGTGACTTAGCTTCACTCGGTGCCACATTTTCTACTATCAAAGAGGGAATAGCTGTCCCTACACTTGTTATCTTTTAGATTCCTGGGAACTGGAATGATTTAATTTTGCTTTATGATCTTCTTGAATGAAAACAAGATATAACACAAGGAAGAAAGAAGGAACGAAAGAAGTGAATTACAAAAATTTGACGACAGTGGTAAGAAGTCTGTGGAGTTGGTCTTAGGAAGAATTCTTAAAACAGGTAATTTTATAAATAATATCAGATACTAGTTAAAAGCACAGACTATAAAGTGAGTCAATTCTGTGTGACCTTAGACAGTTACTTAAGCTGTCCTCCATGTCCTCCTCAGAAGAATGCAGTTATTGTAAGGGAGTGTGTGTGTGTGTGTGTGTGTGTGTGTGTGTGTGTCTTGTTCTCAACAAATGATTTCTAGTTATCAACTACCTTTACCTCTGCAGAAAATAATAGTTACATAATCCTTTTCCCTTCTTGTCAAACTGCTCCTCATTAAGGTGTTAATAATTAACATAGTATTATCCCTCCTAGGATTACCTACAATTTAAAAGAGGATCCTGGAGAAGGCAATTTTCAACTCAAAGGTTAAGGAAGTTGCCAATGGTGTAATTTCAGACATGAACAACAAGCCACCGGAAAAACATTATTACATGGTGCCTCCTAAATATATCTACTTAATAAGATTGCCCCTTCAGGGGTGGGAACGTATCTCTAAGCCCTTTAAATTGCATGTCACATTTTAGGGGTATTTTTGTATTCACATATGTGTGTAATTTTCAGAGGAAAAGATGACAGTTTTCATCAGATGCCAAAAGGAACCACGAACTAAAAATATTTTAAAAACCTTGCCCTCTAAGCTGCCTGAAGGCCAAAATCCTTATTCTCTGCCCATATCTAAGAGATGCACTTCTATTCACACGCACGCACACACACACACACCACCACCACCACCACCACCACCAGCAGCAGCAGCAGCAGCAGCAGAAACAACAGCCTTGTTCTCTGAGTATCTCTTAGCCATTGCCAGGGGAAAAGGCTCACATGTTAAACACTTCTCTCTTTAAGGTCTAAGAAGACAAAGGCATAGATTTAGTTCTGGTCATTGTTAAAACACTCTCTTTCATTATTCTTTTATTATCTATGCTGTTTATTGTTCTTTTCCCTCTGATTAAAAATAAACATTTAGAATAAAGAGAAAAATAGAAAGAAGAAAATGTAAATAACCAAAATCTTGCCATTCAAGATAACTACTTTCAATTATATTTTGCTTTTTATGCAAATACAAAAAAAATGCACAATGTTATAAATGTTATGTAAATGGAATTGTATTTCTTTTTTTTAACCTAACATAAACATTTTCCTTTGTCATTAAATATTTTCAAAGTATGATGTTAAAGATGCCTCAGTCACTATGTCTGTACCATAACTTCACCAATTTATTACTGCTGTACACGGTTTCTCCTCTAGTTTGTTATTACGGTAAGTAAAGCTATGTTGAATATACTTGTACAGAGCCATAAAGTACACCCCTGATTATGTACTTGGAACAAATTCCAAGAATTGGAATTTCTTGGTCAAAAAGTTTAATTGTTTTTCTTATTCATGACTCTTATTTCACATTTCTAGATATCATGTATGTTTTTATCAAAAGAAAAATTTAATCATATTTCTAACATTTCCAATCTTACAAGTTGTAAGTTTTTAAATGTTTGAAGAAAATTTACATAAGACATCGAAACCAAGCTTCCTTCTTAAGAAATACACACACACACACACGCACACACACACACCTAACATATGCTAATTCACAAAGACGAAGTCAACAGTGTATTATCACTGCTGAGGCTAGAAATGGTTTTACTCTACCAGGTTTTGAACACTACCACAGCAAGGAATTTCCTCCTTTTCACCACTTGGTGTCCCCTGAACTACACGTTTAGCACTAGCTCAGATGGATGGCATCACATCATACCTAAGAAGTCTTTCAGTTACCTCTCCTCTGTGTAGTTGCTAGTTAAGAACCCTCGTTATCATTTAAATGTGTTATTTTAAAACTTCATTAGTCATTGAGCTTTCTATTCAGCCTTCCCTGTTCGGTGAAATGAATATATAGTTTCAGTTTCTACCGAGTCTACTCAGTGTCGTTAGAAAAGCAGGAAAAAATGACTAACGAAATTATATTCAGAGAATCAATTTTTATCTCAAGTACTAAGTGAAAGCAAAATTGAAATGTGAACATGAGATCATTTTAACTCTCAATTTCCTATAAGAGAAATGTTTTTCTTTAAAATTGTATTTGCAATTTTTAGATTTCAGCATCATATGTTTCTAGAATGTACTGGTCCATGTATTTAAGTTTTAAACCTACTATTAAAACTATTATGTAGACATTTAAACAGCTTACTTAATCCTAAAATATGTATCCAGGTTGAATTCTGAGAAAAATTCAGGAAGTGTACAAAATTTAGGACAAAAATTCTGTGCCATTCTGAGACCATATTGAGATTATATTCTTTCTCATCTGCTGTAGAAATTTTGAAGAGCCACATACACAATCCAATTAGCCTGCCACCAGTCTGTGATGTCCACGGAGGCAGCATATTATAGTCGCTGATACAGACTCTGGAGTCCAACTGCCTTGATTTGAATCACAGCTCTGCCACTTCCTAGATTTGTGTCCTTAAGAAAATTACTTTGCCTCACTAAGAGTACTTTCCTCACCTATAAAATGGACATAGTAATACCTCTACCTGAGTCAGTGTGAGGATCAATGAGACCATTCATACAAAGGGTCTAGAACGGAGCCTGGGCCATACAGAAAGCTCTATATATGTTAGCTGCTATTATTGTTATTATTATTACTACTATTTTATTATTACTAATTATTAGGGCAACAAAGAGAGCTTTCATGGCAATAAAAGTGAGCCGCTTATTGATTTGTGACCATGAGATGGGACAGTACTCAAATTCCTTTTCTGGTTATATATTGCAAAGCCTTTCTCATTACTAAAGAAAAAGTTTGTTAATTCATTAAGCTTAGTGGTTCTTTTGTTTTAAAACGAACTGTATGTAACACCTAGAAACATATGCCAATAACTATATTTAGAGACCTTCTGCATCAACATTCAATGAATTGTTTTATCAGAAGCTAAGGATGCACCTGTAACAAAGAATATGAAAATAGTGTGCTTTTAAATTAAGAACTGTGATATACAAAATGCTATGTCATTGGATACAGAATGGCTAATAAAAAAAAATAAGCATTTTACTCCTATAAAAGGACATACAAATGTATCAACGTTATATCATACAGCAATAGTATACTCTTCACTGTTGTACTTTGGATCTATGAGCCTCATTACCTAAGACCATAGGGCCACCAAAATTGTCTCTGAAAAGACTGGACCCTGAGGCATATGAAGTTGGAATCAAATGTTAACAAAATGTCAAAGAAATTGAATGGAAGTTAAATTTTCTGACTCTGAGTAGGTCATAAGTCCTGGAAACTGATAGACAGAATGATTAAATATTATTTTTGAAATATCCCGTTTTAAAGTTTATTTTTTATTCTTCTCTTTAGACTTCGTTAGCTTCTCAAAGATAAAGGAATGATCGATTCAATAGGGACAGTGACCTGAAATTATGCCCTTACCTGTTTCACCTAATGAATGAATATGGATGATTCTTGTCATAAAGTCAACAGTATCTTATCATATAACAATGTGTATAATAGCTTGTTATAGCCTTATAAAAACAGTTCATTTGTGAAAGTAAAACCTCATGGAAAGTTGACATCACAAAGGTTTTTATTTTTCAATCAATATTGTTACAGAATGCTTAGTAAACGTGTAGAACAGTGTATTAATATCATAAAAAAGTACTTAAAACTCTCTAGTCTTCATTTTCCAGGATATTATGTGAGATAACGTAGTAATTCTCAAATTTTAACATGCCTAAGAATTACTAGCTATAGTATGAAAACTTCAGAGTCCTGGGCCCCATCCCCAGAGATTCTGATTTAGCAGCTCTAAGGTGGGATCAAGGAATCGGTATTTTTACCAATTACCCCAGATGACTCCTTTGTCAGTGGTCTTCTGAGAACATTTTGAACACTGAGATAATTCTTACAGCACATATAGCACAGGGGTTGGCATACATAAGAATTTCCTTTTTTCTGTTTCTCGTTTTCTCTTTCCTTTTTAAGATGACTTCCCTACCCGCTATCCCCTGGACCAACTCTGTTCTGCCATATACTGGGGACAGCATGGCTCTGAGGCACATTAAGAGTGCTGCAGTTTCAAAGAGTCATTGGATCTTGTGGGAGGCTTTAGTTGGAGGAAGCATTTCTTCCTACTTCTCTTAGGACCTTGTCTTTTCATCTACTCTCTCATTCATTTTACTCTTTATTTAATGACTCCTCTTTAGACTACATATTAGTTCAGTCTTCCTCATCATAAGCAATTTAAAAATATATTTTTTTAAGCTGCTCAAGCTCCCATTCCATCTTCCTTCCTAACCCTCGCTGTCAAAATTCTTGGTTGAAATTATTGAAGAAAGGAATGTAGAGAAAAAGAAGAGAGAAACCAAAAGCAAATAATAAATGCCTGCATGTAGGAGGGTGGAAGGAGAAATCAGTGAAAAACTCAGAGAAGAAGCAATTAAAAGGTAGGGGAACCTGGATGTTGCAGTATCATCGACGGGAAGGCTGGAAGAAGGGTCTGTGATGGCTAATTGTCTTTAAACTCGGAAACCTCAAGCCCCTCTGTTGAAACTTACGAGGAGTTACACACAGCTAATAAACAGAATAGACTCTAAAATGGAAACCCATGTCACTAGAAAAGAAACACATGTCACTAGAAAAGAAACACATGTCACTAGACAAAGAAAACTAGAAAAGAAGCTTAACAGTATCAATACAAGAAAATTCCAAGAATTCCTAGTATAAAATAACTGTTGTTAACCAGTTCTACTCTTCTCAGAGGTGAAAACTTTACCAAAAAAAACAAGAGCAATTGCCAAAATCTAGGCAGACTCTTCATTCTAATCAAAGCCGATGGAACTGTATTGAAAAGCACAATCAGTGAACCACTTGTGTCGCGAGGTCTGAAACAGAGTAAACCTACACCCCTGAAAAACCTTTTCTCTTCCCTGAATGCTCAGGCTCCTCGTTCAGAAATGCAACTGTCTAGAAAACCTAGTGGTCACATCTCCTGGGTAGGAGTCCTCCTCATGAGGCGACCTACCTTTATTCTCTATTAGTGCCTCTCTTTCTAAGACGGTGTCTCTTCTTCCTAAACTAAGCTAAGACTGCAAAACCTGAAAACTAACTAAGCAGAAATCAGAGTGGTTCAGGGAAGCAGGGCAGGATGTAGGACGCCAGGGCTGTGGGCAGGGTATGGTAGTAGCGCATTACAACCTGGGAGAGTAGTTGTCCCAGGTAATCTTCTTGGGGGCAGAGGTAAGAAGAGCCCATTAGCAGTACATGCTAAGGAATGAAGTTTTTCCGTGTATTTCATTTCATACAGACAATGTTCTGAATGAAAGACCATATGATAGTGGTGATTTTACCAGGAATGTGCATATCCACTTGCCAAATAGCTGTAGATCTGAGAAGGTTCAAGGAGCCTAAACATGGACAGAACAGGGCTAAGAACGGCAGGCTAAGAACAGTAGAGCTCTACTTAAAAATGAACAAACAGAAGAAAAAAACCTAGTCTCTAAAACACACTGCAGAGGAAGAGAAAGAGCATCATTTTCCTGAAAAATTACAGAAAATGGATCTCACAAAATGATATACCACAAGAAGAAAATTTAGAAAAAACGTCTGCATCCTTAATAGGAAAGAAGATAGTATTACCTCCACAAAGCCTGCGTAGAGGATTACAAATCCAGAGTACATTGAGGTGGAAAGATAAGAGTGAGACAAAAGAGAGACAGGGGGAGATGAGAGAGGAGTGCAAATAAACACCAAAAATAAAAAGGGCAACATTTAAACCTGTACTCAAGTTTCAACAGCAAAATTTAGATGATAGAAATAAAAATACAGAGGATAAACTTTAGGAACTCTCCCAGAATGAAAAAAGTAACGATCAAAGAGAGAAAATTGTGAGGCAATCAACAAATATCTAATCTCATAATTATATGTATGTTTAAAAAGAAACAAGAAAAATGAAAATAAGAACAATAATTAAATAAGACATTCCGGAGAAAAATTAATAAAGAGAAACATATATATAGGCACATCCTGGTATCTTTTTTTAATTTTAAGAACAAAAGAAAAAAATCATATATGTACCAAGACAGTAAAACAAGTTTTTTTTAAAAAATTAAAATTAGGCTTCCTCAGACATAGCACAAAAAGCTAGAAAATAAAGGAGCATTAGGTACATAATAGAACTATTACCTAAGAATGTTGTACAATTTTTTGTGTGTAAAGTAAGCAGAAAAGCATGCCTAGATCCATACAGAAAATCACTGTCTGTGCTCTCTCTCCAAGAAAGTTATCGTAAAAAATATTCTGTTCATTGGAGAATTAAATCAAAATTTAGAAGTAAAACATGGGGAACCTGCAGTCCAAAAAAATTCCTGAACTTCCCTTATTCAGTTTAATCTCCCAAATCAGACAGCCAGGTGTTTTCTACATTGGCTGCTAGGGTCTAGATCTCCAGGTGAACCTAGGGGAACTGCTCTCGGTGCAACTCTGCAGCTTTGCCTCTGTCTTGGCACTGGACATCGGTTTATGCAACCACAATCAACCTCCACAATAAATATGGACTTTTGTCATGACTCATAATCCCTAAAACAATGTGTACTGCAGTACTCATCCAGAATTTGCTAACAATGGTTAAATCACTTGCTTGTGGGAACACTTTCCCAGAAGACCTCTTGAAGAAGTGTTTTCCTCCCACGAAAATACAGTACAAAATAATGACCAGATTAAATGACAAGGTACTTGAATGATGATTTTTCTATGCATTTAAAAGACACACACAATGACTCTATTTTTAATTGGAAAAGATTGATCTATCATAAAGCACATTATTGATCATTTTCAGTCTAGGCCCTGTTGATAATGTTCCTTCGTTATCTCAGCTTATAAAAAAGATGTAGAGAAATACTCTAAAATGGAAATAGTAGCCATCTCTCTTGGTACTAGAATTCGAGATGATGACATTTTTTCTTTGAAGTCTTCAATACTTTCTAAATTTTCTTCAGTGACTAAGTTTTAGCTGTATGATCATTAAATAAAAAGTTACTAAAATCCATATATATAATAAGTATGAACACAATATTATCACACTCGAGAACACACACAAAATTTTGTAGCAGTAGTTATAACCTGGTAAGACTCTGGGTAATGGTTTCTTTGTTTTAACAAGTGCACATTACTTTTATGATTAAAAAAGACTAACTTTATTAAGAGGAAAAAAATGTAAAAAAAGTTGGAGTCATTCAATACTTAATTTATGCATTTTAGAAGAAGGAAAGGTAAACATTGAGGAAGAGAACACCACCAATGCTATTACGGTAAAGAAAATATATTAAATACTTTTTGCTTTAAGGTGAAATTTCTATTCTCTTCTATTTATACCTCTCTTCCTTTACCCATAAATCTATTATTAAATTTGAGTTCTTAAAACTGACTCTGTGAGATGATGCCCATCTTATGCTTTAAATTTTATTCCTCAAGACTTTGCTGAAATATGTTGCTATAATGCTCCCACTCCCCCAGGGTGGCCAGATGTGTTAGTCAAATACTTTAGATTTGGATGCAGATTTGGAAAGACTTCTTTGTTCTACTGCATTGAAAGGTGATGATGCTAAATACTTTCATTTTCCTGCTCTTGAGTCATTTTTATCTTTGGCTTGTTAGTCCTTAAAACTTTTAGTCTTATAATTCCTCTACATCTGAGAAGGACTGAAATTCATAATGATTGGTATAAACAGACAAATACATTTGTCATAGACACTTACGCAACTCCATCAAGCATTTCATTGCAAAAGCAACATGACAAATGACATTTTAGTTTTAGATTCTACTAAAATTGCCAGACATCTTAGGATCACTTAATGACTGTCTAGAGGTCATAGTCCAAACAAGTAACTATTATGATAGCAGCAGAAATAGCTCTGAAATTCATATAGCTGCATTCATCCCCAGATAGCTGTACATATGACAATATAACAGTGGTTCTTACCTAAATTAATCATTTCTCTCCCGGTTACAACTTCCCAAAGTCTTCCTCTGTGCCCTTTTTCTTATACCTCCAAATGAAATGCAGCAGAGTAATAAAGAGAGAAGAAAAAAAATGCCAAGAAGTATCCCTGAGCATAGAAAGCAAATTCTCAAACTGACTTTGTTTCAAAGGCCTGGGTCTGTCCTTGGAAGCCTAACCAGTATGTTTGCATATGTTTGGGGACAACACATTGTTTAACCCTTGGAAGTACATGCTAGTTTGAAAATGGATTACCAAAACCCAAACTAAGATTCCTGATCTCACTTCATGTTCAACAAAGCAGTAGGTAAGAAAATATTTGGGAGAAATGATCAGTTTTAGAAAAATCTTTTTCTGGTGATCTGAGAAGAAAAGAGCAACCAAGGAGAGCAGACAGGGCGAATAACAAACCCAGACTGTACATGGTTTTTAACAGTGAACACAGAGGCTAAATATAATGCCTAATGCAGGGTGATTTCCTTGAATTGTCTCCACAACATCTCATCAATGACTTATTTGCACATAACATAAAGAATTAGAGACTCCTTGGAAAAAGAACACATTGGAAATATACCTTGACTACCAAATCATCGCACCCATAGGCCTGTTAACTCTAGCAAATAAATATGGGCAGAAATTGGTGAGATAATAAACAATCTTCAGTCTCAGACTACATGAATCTCTATACTGATTTACACTATGGAAACAGGGAAAGGCCTCTATCCCCTCTTTGCTTCTGTTGGCTGGGACAGAGCAGAACACACCAATATGTCCAGGCTCTGGCACAAGTATAGGAGTTATAGATCTGAATTTTTCAAATGCGTTATAAAATAATGTTGGAATTGCTTGAATTTCTGATAAAGATAAGAATTCCTTCTTCCTATTCTTCAGGTAGAAGTTCAGCCTTTCAGTTTCAAACTGAAAGTACAGTCTATCTCCACTGACACAGAAATCTCAAATTCTCCCCTGGCTGCAATTGTAACAGGGCTCCTTATCAGTTTTCCCAAGCCCTTTTTAAATATGGAAATAAGATACTTTATAGTCCAGATATTATCAAAGTCCTAACACTGTGCTAGCAGCTGTTGCCTAAGCCAACAATGCCTGTACTCTCTAGGTGTAATATTTAAGCTTCCAGATGATAACATAATTAGTGAGAATGAGTCTGTGAGAATTAGCCTACTATCCACATTACGAATTCAAAAAGAAGATTTCATTTTTTGTGCAAATAGTTTAATCTTGATTAATATTAATAGTGAATAATATCTAAAGACAAAAATGCAGAAAGAGGATCTAAATTTCTGAAAACATGTTAATAATATAAAGAAAAATAAAATGATCATTTTATGCTTTCTAAATTTCCATGTACCTTTCAGAACTAGCTATCTTATGAGTTGGATGTGACACTACTTCTACTGAGTGAAGATGAACATATCTATTTAGATTTAAAAGGTAAAAAGCAGTAAAAGGGAGGCAAGTCCAGTACTCTTCCAAAGACAGCCTTTCACATGACTCTTCCCTGGAGAAGCAAGCCAGTGTTGACAGTGCACATTACAGTGCATCATTCAGTGAAAGGAGAAATTCCCAGGCTCACAGAAAACCTATCTCAAAGTGGGGAGGCTTGTTTTTACTAGTTTTTCCACAGAATTGATCCAAATAAAAAGTTCTTTCTTTCTTCCTTTTGTTCACCAATGTGAATGACAGGTTAATCTGGGAACTGGGAAAGGAGAGTGTCTTCCTTTCACAGTTCACTCTCATAAAAAAATATTTCCTTTCTCACTGCAATGTTTGCTCTACCCCTCTCCACCTGCCATGTTCACTAACACAACATTTAAGATTCACCGATTACTATAGGGAAAATATCCTAAATAACTGAGTACTATTGCTGAAGTTTCCTTTTCCAAGAGCACTTCATTTTTTATTTATTTTTTTAATGATTTCCACTTATATTCTTGAATCAAATCTTCGTTAAAACTAAATTTGACAATATTCCAGTAGGAGCTCTTTTGCTACCTTCATCATTTGTTTTAAAACAGAATTCACAATTTAAAAGCAAAAGAAAATGAAAACTGAATAGTATGAAAATTACCTCATCCGATCCTTTCTTTTCTCCTGACTTGGAAGGCGAGTCACTGTTTTTCTCATTGGCATGCTATTAAAAAAGAAAAGAAAAGAAAAGATAACATTTAATAGAGGGAAGTGATACAGGATAATGCAATAGTGACTTTAATTCCAAAGGGCTAAATTTATAGACTGTTAAGAACAAGGACCCCTTTAATCTTCCTCCTGAGAGTGCTAATAAGTCTACAGCAATGAGGGTGGCTTTCAAAAATCAAGGGAAACTACAGACATTCATTTGGGATGTAGAAAGTCAGTCTGTAATTAACTAGACACAGATCTGATAGTGATGCCAAGGTAGCATCTCATCTACAAAATGCCTCATGGAATTTTAAAGCCCAAATTGCCAGCATAGGAGACATCTGGTTCCTCATGGAGATGAGATGTCTGAGGACCATGTTGAGCCTAAAGCTATACTTAAGCCTCAGGTCAGCAGGGACAAGAGGGAGGACCACAGCTTCCAAGTCAACCATCACCTCCAATGGCTCCTGGGAATTCTCTATAGTTCTTCTAAGTATTCACCCATGCAGAAAGATAAACCCTGAAGTGGAAAGACCATACCTACAACTTCCATTTACTATGGCTTTAGAATTTCATTATGTCCAGAAACAGAATTATCTTTCACACTAGGACACTGGGGATGAATGTAAGTATTTTTATAAAAGCATAAAAGCTTCAAGTAGCTTACATGCTCATTTCTTTTGATGATAAGATAAAATAAGCCATAAAGTTTATTAAATTTTTTTGAAAAGAGAATACAAAAATTCTTTCTTTCTTTTTTGCACATAGTAGGATGTACAAGAAAGTGGGAAGAGGGAGCCCAAATATAAGAAAATAAAAGCTCGTCATTGGGTTCAATCCCAATCACCTTCAGTTAAACCAAAACATAAAATCTCATTATGTTCTCTTGAGCAGAATCATAACCTAGATATGTAAGTCAATGAAATTATTCAAATTGAGAAGAATGGAAATCATAGTAATAGTAGTAGTAATAATTTATATCATTCTTTACTATTTACAAGGCACTTTCATATACATCCTTATTTGACAATAAAAGAGGCTCATATAATTTTTGTGGATGAATAAACTAATAATAAGAGTCATTTGGTGTGCTTTTCACAAAGACATATACCTAGTAAATGAGAAAAGTTCACAGAGCAGGTTTTCTGACTTCAAATTTGTTCTTTGTCACTAAATCATGCTAAATGGAATAATAATCTCTTTATTCATATCAACAGATATTTTAGTTAAAAAAAAACAAAAAAGCCAAGGAATATCAGATACATGGCTGAAATTTTTCAATCGTTCTTTATATGAAAAACTAGGAAGAAATCACTTTCATGAATGGAAAATTCTTCCCAACAAAGGACTCTCATGAATCAGTGGATGGAATCTATGAAAGAGCTGGCAGGCTGCACTAGCTTAGTGAATGAAGCCCTCTATGGGGCTTGTTTTACCTACATGTCCCAGTCAAGGGTTTGTTCGTCCACAGTTGAGAACAACCACTATTGAGTAATTAATGAATCTTAAAAAAAACAAACAAACAAAAAATCATTTAAAAGCCCACACATATCAGAGCAAGATGGGACTTGATAAGTTTTAGAATAACTTGGTAAGCAAAAGATTCTTAAAGGCCAGACAAGAGGGAAGAATTATACAACATTTGGAGATAGAATATGAGAGGGACAGATTTATAATGACAGAGATTTAGCTAATCTGTCTCCTTCTAGAACTTGTATATTTAGAACCATGATATCACATTCATTTATTATCTCCAATTCCATATTTTTGTCAGATTAGGTATATGTAACAACACACAATATCCACTGTTTTACTGAGTGTACTATTTAGAGTGACTCATTTACTTGTCAGGAGGTATTATTCCATTTTACAAATGAGAAACTTGAGACAATTTGCTCTTGTCTGGTACAAGGTTCCATGTTCTCCACAAAGTCTCACTCTGCTCCCTGCTCATGAGGCAAATATACTATAATATATTACCCTACTGTAAGTGCACAGCCTTTTTTTTCTTTTTTTTAAGTTTTCCTGGTGGTGGTTCAAAATTGCAATGCTCCAGATTAACCAGCACCATCAGTTACTTGCTTCCGCTGAAACGCTCAAAATCTCTCAAAATTATGTAGGTTCCAAATAACAATTTGAGAGGGGTAAATACATAATGAATACTTCTAAAAAGGTTGAGTTATAATGACAAATTATAAAAATTATGTATTATAAGAACTAGTATTTTGTGATTTCAAAAGAAATATTTGTTCTCAATAGAAAGATTTTTTTATAATACATGAAATAAATAAAAATCACATAAATAAAATGGCAACACTTTTTAGAAACTGTATAGATTATATTTTTCCAGTTTTGTTTTTTAGTCCGTCTTTTTATTATATTAAAATTGTTTAATATACAGAAAAGTTGAAAAGATAATACAATAGACGCCATAGTCCCACTACTTCAATAATTATTAACATTGTTGCCATATTTGCATGTACTTTAGACAGATCGATCTCTTTATACTTCTACATCTCTTTATACTTGTACCTACCTGCATTTGAAAGTAAATTGCAAATACTCTAAAACTGTACTCCTAAACATTTCACCAAGCATCTCAAATTGAGGACTTTTTCCTACATAACTCCAACACCATCAACACTTTAAGAGAATTAACAAGAATTATGAATGCCATTTACTTTCTGGTAAATAGCAACTTTATAAATGAACCATTGCCCTGACCATTTCTTGGGGCTTAGTCAATATTCAGCAGTCTATTAATAAGGTAAAATCGGTTAATGCCTTTTCACTGAGATAGATTCAATGTGCTTGATTTTTTAATTCATGGAATAATTAGGCACTTTTGACATAATCGAGCTGGTGTAATGAAATATTTGGGAAGGATATATGGTAAATTTGATCTGACTTAGGAACCTGCAGCAAGACTTTCTAAGAGCAAAGACAGAAAACTTCAACTACTACAGCTACCTGTAGCTGGTGGGGTGAGGAGAGGTGAGAAGAACGAGAAGGGAAAGATAGACAGATCAAGAAAGAGAACTGAGCCACAAACCTGATCATTCTGAGGACTTTTCTATATGAGGAAAAAGAAACTAACATGTTCTAATCACCTACTCTCTGTCAAGCCCAGTGCCAGGCATCTCTCCTGTATGGTCACCTTTACTCCCCATGGCAACTAGGGGTACACACTGTCGTCTCATTCTATGGCTAAAGAAATTGAGGATCTGAAAGGTGAGACCCTCCTCTGTCACAACACATATCAGGATTATAGTCTATCGACAGAGACTAGGCTACACTGGATCTGGTTAAAAGCTTGAGATTCACATCAAGAAAGTCTCAATCCAAGGCTCTAAAAGGAAAACCACCATGAAAAATCTCCCCCGACAAAATACAAAACCTTTCTATTCTAAAACTGGTTTGTTTTATAAAATTAATCAGACACACAATACTTATCAATTTCAACCTATATTAGCACCCAGAGATAAGGCCAAAGACAGAAAGAGCAGGAGGCCAGCCCTAAATCTGTACAAATTTCATTGGGAAGATGGGGCCACAGAAGGCCAGAAATGACCTGGAGCTAAGACGTAAAGGCAGTAAGGAGTTCAGAGGCAATGAGACAAATCGGATAAAGGGCTTTCCCTCTCTTTCCGCAAAAAGGAATAATCTTCCAAATATTTCCAGCCTGTGACATCACCACATATTTGGCAAGAACAGTTGTCCTTGTCCTCATTCTAGGCCACAACATTTATATGCTTAAAATCTTCTACCAGAGCAAACCCATAAACCTGTCAGGAAATCAATGAGAGCTAGGAGCAACAGGGCTTGGAGCCTGAGTTCTCACCCAGCTGAGGGCCTTCCAGCACTTGGGAACCCTTCCTGTTGTTAGCTAGATACACCCTGACACACACAGAGACAAAGGTATACTTCTCACAAAATCAGATAAGATACAATTGAACAAACTGCTACACATGTAAAAGAAGGCAAAAACACTGAGTTTCTCCAAGTCCAAGCCCAGCCATGAAAGTATCCAATGCTAGTGTGCTTCTGAAATGTCTTTGATTTAAAAAAAAAAAAAAATTCTAAAATTAAATTGAGGTGATGCTTGTACTACCTTGTGAATATATTTTTAAAAAATATTGAATTACATGGCTTAGTAGGTGAATTTATGGTCTGTGAAGTATATCTAAATAAAGTTGTTTAAAAAAACAGTAAAGGTTATTGGAAAACGACTTGAAAATTTTCTTTCTTCAACTTGGAGACGAGGCCATTGATATCAATTATTTGCATGTCCAACAACAGCTGTAGCAAAATCATGAAGCAATAAAAGGTTATCTTAATGCCCTCTGGACTTTCCTAGTGCACAGAGCTCAGCTCTCTCGCTGCACCACCAGTGCACCTACTGGAAAAGGCTTGTTTCAGGGCCTCGTAAGGATCAGAAAGCCTTTTATCAGCAGTGGTCCCATCCCTCAGTGCGGGCCGCAAGCACCTGGGGCACTTCTGGAAACACGCTCATGCGGGAAACCAGGGATTCGGAGTTAGTCTGTCTAGGGAAGGCCTAGGCTGTACATATTTTTTCTAAAATTCCCCAGCTGATCCTAATATGCAGCTAGGATTGGAAACCACTGGTTTTGAGGGATGATTTGTGGGCACCACAACCGGAAGTAGAGGTTTCTGCTTCTCAAATCAGTCCACTGAGTTGGTACCATGGGGGCTTCCCCTGGTCAAGCAGACTGGGGCAGCTCTGGGCTTCCTGGGTAAACTGAGTGCTCAACGGAAAAGCAAAGGGCCCCGTGTTCACACGAGCATTTCATGACTAATTCTGAGCCTTGTCCTGTGCATGGCACATTATATCTTCTTATCAGCACATAAGTCTCTATTTTCTTAGTAAGCAAACAAATTAGCACTTTATTGTAGACTCTTGCTTACTGATTACTTCATAAAGATATATTTTGCCTTCCCAACCTCGTGGTAAATTATGTATTTTTTTCTAGACCTGTGGTACAGGTGTGACAAATAATTCTTGACTGAATGACTACATTTCCACAAACCTGACTGTTTTCTGTGAAAGCACTTGCACTCCTTTCAGTACAGTAAACTAGATAAAAAGAAAGAAAGCTGAAAAAATAGCTTGGAAAATTAAGAGACTATGTGCAAGTTGATATTTCCTGCCAAATCCCCTAAAATCTACTCTTATAGTATACTTTGCTTGCTACAACAAGATTGTTCAGCAAATAAGCAGCAGAACCGAGATGTAAAGCTGGTTTTGTTTTAAAACAGTCTCCCTGGTGCAGATCTGGGCCTGTCAGCCTCAGGTGGACTTCCTGCCTTGAGCCTGCTCTGTTGGTGCTGCAGGAATGTTTGCTGGCTCCCCGGATAGATGGCATCAGGCTGGGTTCGGCCAGTAGGAAGCACTGGCAGGAGATGATGTGGTGGGTGGGTGGTATTTCCCCCTCCTTTCTGCCCTTCTGCAGTAGGGTTTCCTGAGGGACAGGCCAAATGAGGTTCCAGCTTCTGAAAGGTGTTATAGCTCCTCCCTCCATCTTTACAGCCAGGGAATGATAGCAGCTTCCTGCAATTTCTAATCTCTGGTTTGCCTCACCCACCCCAGTTGGGTGAGTCTTCTGTTACCTGGGTAACCAACTCCCTGCATTCCATTCCCCGGCAAACTCTAACAGGACAGAAAGAGCAGGGATCTGAAAGGCCATGTGACTTGAGCAAATAATTTAAACTTTTTTTTTCTTTTTAAAATGGACCTAACGGTAACTTCCTCTCTCCTCCCAGGGGATGACATATTTATGAAACGAGCTGATGTTAAAAAAGAGCCAGGCCCATTGCCTGATTCATTTTAAGAATATAATAAAAGTTATTGCACCCCCTTCTTTTTCTCTGGCACCAAGCTGATTGTGGTGAATTATGAGATAGTAAAATGAATATAAGTAAGCAAAAGTTTAAAGGTTCATTTTCTAAGGCTGTAAATATTAGAGCAGGGATTTAGGTTTTTACTTTTCGTAAGTACAAAGAAAACTAGGCTTATCTGATAAGTTTATGTTTAGTACTTTGTCTCATGATTGTGTGTTATGTTAGTCTCACACTTTCATATTATATCTAAGGAAATTAAGTATAGGGAACACAGAATTAATTTTCCAAACAATCTATACAAAGTTTGTCACAGGGATGACCCTTAAAAGTGCCATTTCCATGCCTTCAAATACTTTAGAAGGGTGGGGTGTGTGTATGTGTGTGTGTGTTGGTAAGTCTGGGAGTTGGATAGATAAAGCAAGATTGGCACAATGTTACAATGTTGACAATTATTGAAGACAGGTAATAGGTGCATGAGAAGTTCATTATATTATTCTCTCTTCCTCTGTGATAAAAAGTTTTTAAAAACTTAGAATTCTCTTAAGAATATGTATCTCTGTAGAGTCACTCAAAGGCAATACCCTAGCTATTTTTCTTGGTTTTAATACTGGAAACTCCAAACTCACAGAGAAGACTAGTAAGACGTAGAGTTTGTTTATTAAAAAAAAAAAAAAATCAGTGAGTATGGAAAGTCAAGAAAATGGTGTATAAAAAATGGAAATATCAGTAAAAAGATAGATAACCTAAAAAGAAGCCGAAAAGAAATGCTAGAGCAGAGTTATACAATAACTGAAATTAAAAATTCACCAAAGGGATTTCAAAGGCAAATTGAGCTGGCAGAAGAAATATAATAATAACTATAAAATAAGACAATCAAAATTATTGAGTCTGAGGAACAGAAAGAAAAATGATAAACGAAACATGAACTGAGCCTAGAGACCTAAGGAAGACATTGTGTTGTGGGAATCCCAGAGGAGAAGAGAGAGCAAAAGAGGCAGATTATTTGAAGAAATCATTGCCTAAAACTTCCCAAATTTGATGAAAGACATGAATATAAACATCTGAGAAGCTCAACGAACTTCAAGTAGATGAACTCGAAGAACTCCACATGTAGACACATTATAATCAAACTGTTGAAAGACAAAGAGAGAATCTTGAAAGCAGCCAAAAAAACTGACTTGTTACATACAATGGATATTCAATAAGATTACAGATTTCTCTTTAAAAACTTTAAAAGTCAGAAGGCAGTAGGCCAAGTGTTGGCAAGCATGTGAAGAAACTGGAACCCTTGTGTACTGGTAGTGGGAATGTAAAATGGTAGTGGGAATGTAAAATGGTACAATCACCTTAGAAAACAGTAAAGTTTCTCAAAAAATAGCTGAAATGGAAGCAACCCAAGTGTCCACTGACAGATGAATAGATAAGCAAAATGTGATATACATATACATAATGGACTATTACTCAGCCTTAAAAAGGAAGGAAATTCTGACATATGTTATAACATGGTTGAATCTTTAGGACGTTATGCTAAGTGGAATAAGCCAGTCACGAAAAGACAAATACAGTATGATTCCACTTATATGAGGTTCCTAGAGTAGTCAGATTCAGAGAGACAGAAAGTAGAATGGTGGTTGCCAGAGACTTGGTGGAGAGGGAAATGGGGAGTTCCTAATCGAAGGGCATAAAGTTTCAGTCAAGCGAGATGAATAAGCTCTGGAGCTCTGCTGTTTAACACTGGACCTATAGTCAAGAATAAAGTACTGCATACTTAAAATTTTGTAAGACAGTAGGTCTCATGTTAAATGTTCTTATAGTAGAATTGAAAAAAGGAAAATGGAAAGGAATACAGATACTTAAATACAATGCTATCTATTTGAAGGTATGTATGATAATCAAATGGGGATGTATGGTTTAATGGATATAGAGTTTCAGTTTTTCAAGAAAAAGAGTTCCGGAGATAGTAGTGATGGTTTCACAAGAATATGAATCTACTTAATTCCACTGAACTTTACACTTAAAAATGGTTAAGATGGTAAATTCTATGTTATGTGTATTTTACTACCATAATAAAAAAAGAACTCAAGGAGAAAAAAACAGAATAAAGATGGGCTGCTTAAAAAAGTCTTGTACTCCACTGAGATGACCTACTCAGGACTAATTACCCACCCACTTGCCTGGGAATCTCAAACGACTGCCCACTGTTTCCACCCCCAGCAAGCTCTAGCATTCTTAAAAAAGCACTTGAATATAATTAAAGTGCTTTCTTGGAAATGTCAAAACTGATTAAAGAACAATATCATCAGATTTCACTCTTAGTTTAAAAGTCTTATCTGCAATAGGAAGCAAATCAATTTGGAAACTGCCAACAATCAAGACAGAAGTTGTGTCTGACCTCCATTCTTCCCACACCCTAAAAAGCCTGGGCCCTTTTTGCAAACATTATAATTTGCATTATTTACTCCTAAACATCACTGTAGCCAAGTGGGCTGTCCTGCCATGGAAGGTTTGTGACACTCTTCCCAGGCTGGCTGCAATGATGGGCCTCCCAAATGACTTGGCTCCTTGATCATGCTGCCACTGGGCCCATGGGTCTAATTAGGCTAAGAAACACCTTTAATTAACATAGCCTATTTGAGTCAACTTATGACTCAGGACTGCGGTTGCTGGTGTAAACCAAATTTACTCTCCATCATGCTGCATCATTATGATGCTCATCAGATGTTCTTCAAATCTAGCTTTTTAAAGTTAAAATATGCCCATATAATTCTTCAAAAGATCAGATCAATGATATTGATGATAGTTGGTGTGGAAAGATACATTGTAATGTTTCACTGACAGGCTTTGTATGGGGCATTCCCTTAAACACATCACAGATATATTTGTTCATTATTTTATTTTATTCAGCCTAAATTTTTAAAGTTAGGTCATTCACAGTCTTTTTCAGTATTTAAAAGATCCCGCTAAAGTCATTTTATAGGATTTACCAAAAACATTATATTATATATATATATGTACTATATATAATAGACATTTTATATATGTATACGTGCATATGTATCATGTATGTGTATATGTTATAAATTGGCTCCATGGACCACTATGAGATTTATTGGTGAGCTTTTGTGTGCATATGTGTGTATTTTTTTTGTGGAAAAATGGAAAAATGGTCCTTAGCTTTCATTTAATTCTCAAAATGGTTTGTGATCACCCCCTCACAACCACCAAACAAAAACAGTTAGGAACCCATGTCTAGAGCTGTGTTGTCTAATATCGTAGCCATTAGTGACTCGTGCCTATTGAGCACTTGAAATGGGGCAAGTGTGAATTAGATTTTGTAAAATATGAAAAAGAAGATATAAAATAAGTGATTTGTACATTAATTACATGTTGAAATAATGTTCTGAGATATAGTGGTTTAAGTAAAACATATTAACATTAATTTTATCTGTTTAGTTTTGCTTTCGTTAATGTGGTTATTAGAAAATTTAAAATTATATATATGGCTCACTAAATTTCTATGGGACAGCACTGGTTTGAGAAAGGTCAGATTTTGGTCACAAGCATGTTGCTGATTCTAGGAGATTCCTACTAGCAAAAAAATTCCTCTAATACTTAGTTCTAGAACTGTATTCTAAGAGAGGTTTTAGCAAAAATGTCAAACTATGACTAAACATAACAGAGTTAAAGGCATAGATTTAAACTACTTTTATCCAAATATTCCAGCATTAATTTCCTTTAGAGAATCATGAATTTGGAAGGGAAAGTCTGATATCAACTGAACTACTGCCATCCATATCTGCAGATAATTCACGTGGTACATTTTGATAAGAACCTCAGAATAATAAGACTCAAAGCAAGCTTTTCCTTTTATCACATAAGGTGCTACATTTTTAAATATCAGAAAACATAATGGGAAACATTCATCAAGAAATATCTCAAGAGAAACTAGAATTCCCAGTCATTAAAGGTATATGTGTATGGTACTTTGATTCATTAATATAATTGTCCCTTATGTGGTACCTATTATCACCCCCATTTTATAGATGTAAAAACAGGTTCAAAAAAGTTCATTCACTGCCCTCTGACAACAAAAACTCTGTCTTGTTCTCTACCATGTACTTGAAGGCTAATACTTTGCTGGCACATAGTAGGTGCTCAGTAAATGGTAAATGGCTGATAGGTGACAGTTTATTAATTCCGACAAGTTTTCTCACTTAAAGAATGATTACAACATCTTTGCTTTTTTCCAATACCACATGAGAGAGTAGTGTACTTAACTAATTTTTTAAATTTTTCACCACGAATTTATGTGATATATTTTTACTATCTCTCAACAAAACTTTCGTGTTTTCTTTTTTGGAAAGCAATCTAATCTTAAATCATGCTTCCTGGTTCCTCAACATTGCAAGTGCCAGCTTGACTGGAGATGACACCTAATAGGTTGGCCTGGCATCTAAAGCAGTAAATAAATAGAATATCTTTGTCCTTCATCCAAAGTAGTAAAGTACAAAGCAGCGTCGCCCCCCGCCCCTCCCCGCTCAGAGTCTTGATCTCAGTTGCTTCTGCTCCTTGGAGTTTGGAGTTTTCTCCTTGCCCACATCCCGGCTGCCTCTCCTCCTATGTGTTGGAGAATGCACGTCCGAAAACATTCCTCTGAAAGTTTTAAGCTTTACTCGGGTTAAAAACAAACTCTAGATCTAAGCTCTTACGAGCTGAATTTGAGTTCATGCAGGAATCCCCATTGTAGGGAGGAATTCCTCTAACAACAATTCCTGGTCCATTTGACTTGTGAGCGCGAGCTGAGCCTGGTGCATCGGCTCATCCCGACTCACACGCCCGGGCGCGCTCGCACGTACCACTGCAGGGCTGAGTCTCGGCCTCTGCTGGAGCCTAACCTGAAGGTCTGAGAGGACGTCGTGCCCAGTCCCTACCTCTTCCCTACTAGACCGCGGACAACTTCTTGTCCGCACGCCCAGAAAGGCCAAGCGAACACACATTCCCTTCCCGGTCCTGCCCAGGCACGATCGCTTTTATTTACCGTCTTGTACCACCAGCTTGCGAACGCCATAGCGAAAACCGGATTACTCTCAACCACGCCACGCAGGACCGGGAGAGGATGCGGGGTGCGGTGCGGTAGGAGCGGGGTTTGCACTCCCTTGGACTTGGCTGGCACTGAGCTCTGCAAGTCCTGCAGCTTCAGGTGGGCGGGCACTGGGGCGGGGGCCCGACACAGGCCCCGCCCCCTATGGGCTGTTCCCGCCCCCCGATTTGGCTCGGGGATGGTTAGGGAAGATGTGTTATTTCTCCAGGCAGCCACGCCCTGCAGCCCCGACTTTACGCGGAAGACAGGATCCCGCCGTCCAGTTAAACCACCCCACCCACTCTGGGGGGTGGAGGGGAGGGTTCCCGAATGAACTTTAGTTCCCTTTGATCTCCATACCATTTCATTCACGTCTCACCGACAAACTTTTCCCGAAGCGAGCCACCCCCTATCCGGCTCGCGCCACGCCCAGCGCACTCAGTCCAAGTCAGGGAATCCTCGGCCACCTCCAGCACCTGTCAAACGGCGGCCCTGAGCCCTGCACCCTTCCCAGGCCTGGGAGCGGGTGTACGCGACAGCAGGCCAGGCAGGCTGCAGCCAGAGAAGGCGCCCCACGGCCACGGGCTGGGTCGTCCCAGCGCGCAGCCCCTCAGACGGGAGCGCCACTCACCTCCTGGGTGTGGCGGGCCGCTGCGGCGCGGCGGGGTCGCGGGGAGGCGGCGGGCTTCTGGCCTGGCTGGGACATGGCGAGGCCGCGACGAGCGCTGCCTCCGGGAGGGCGCAGCGGAGACTGCAAGGGAGGCCCGGGCGGGGAGCGTGGGGAGGGACAGAGGGAGGGAGCGTAGGGGCCAGCGGGCGCCCGTGAGGCAGCTTTTCTGACCCAGCCCCTAACCCGTCAGGGGGCTGCCCCTTACCCCGCTGGGCCCTCCCCTTCCTGCCCGCTGCTGGCTGTAGCGGTCCGGGCCTGAAACTTAACACCCTGGTCCCGCTGTCTTTACTCACCGACCTTCCCCGCCCCCTCCGCCCCAGAAATGCTCGCTTCCCTGTAAGTCCGAGAGAGAAGGGGCTGGAGGCCCCAGGGTTCCTCCTCCGACTTGTCCAGACTGATCTTGCAGCTGTGCAACGGGAGAGCGGGACCTGGGCGTGGCCCGTCTACGCCTTGACCCTTCTACCTAAGAATCTCGAGTACATACCTTTTCTGCAGTCTGCCCTGATTTACTTAGAATTTACTAACTCACATTCGGCCCGAGCTTGGACCCTCTGCAAAAGAAAGCAGATCACAAAATCAAATTGGTTTGTGTGTACGTTTGTGTATGTGTGTGCGCGCGCCTGTGTATGTTTTGTTATTTTACTTTTTTTTTTTTTGGTGGGGGCAATTTTGAAAGTTTAATAATGTTTTATGGGAATAAAACCATAGGTCCCAATCTAAATCGAAAAATATCCCCCAATTTAAACCCTTATAACTTGTCTGTAGCCTGCCGGGTTTTCTTTCCGAGGATGGGTTGCTTTTACCATTGGCTCATCTTAAACAGCACTTCCTGGTTTGAGGGTGGAAGTGAATGTAACAAGCCTGACTAGAAAACGTTCATCTGCAGAGACTGTCAGCCTGCGGTTGCTGCCGGTTTGTGATCAGACCTGACTGTAAAAACCTGTTAGCCTGTAACGGCATTGACACTTTGGGCCTTGGGGTCACCATTCTCTACAGTGCTGTTTTTTAGGCAGTTGGAGAGAGTGGCCAGATTATAGGAAAAGATTTGTGCTATATGGAGCTTGACAGAATAGAATTGTTACTTTTTCTTATTTTTAGGGATTCTGACTTCCCTTTACTCAAGGGACTGGCTGCCTCATTCTTAATAGGGGGAGCAGGGAAGGATGATTTAAATGCATTTCCTCTTAAAAGGTTCTAGTTCTTCTCTAGGGATGCAGTATTTCCAACAAACAGGCTTCACTGCAGGAATTTACACAAAAAATGAAAGAACTTGAATATGGGCTCTACAATTGTCCTTTCAAGAAAAATTGGTGGCATCAATCACGTGCAAAATTGAGGAAAATATGTCATAAGTCTGAAAAAAATGCTTTTATGATTGTGACCAAAAAATGCTTTTATGATTATGACCAAACAACTACAGTAAGTTAAGCAAACACTTAAACTATACGGGTGAGGTGTAGGCAGCCCTACTTGGGCCCAGGAATGGGAATCAGTTCTTACTTGGGAGCTTAGAGGGCCTAGACTCAGGTTTTAGATCCCTGATTTCGTTATTCTAACTCTGGAAGAAGAATGGGTTCCATTAAAGTTTGAGATATTTTCTAATGGAATATTTAAAATGGAATTTAAATCTGTTAGTTTTATATTTCTTGAAAGTCTTCCATGTATACTACTGTGAAAGGAATTGTAGAGAGAGCAATATAAAGATTAAAATACACATATCGTGCCCTCCAAGGACTTACAGTTTAGCTGAAGTCATATGGCATTTGTATAATATGATCATTGGGGTGTAATTGAGATTTATACAGTGTGTAAATAAGTACAAATGTGCTTCGGGGGTTTGGGGTTCTGTTGGTTTTGGTGATTATAAGAAGAAAAAGAAAGCTTGAGTGGGCTGGCTGGAAGCGGGGTTGTGGACAGAAGAAAGAGTGGGGCAGTTCAGGAAATACTAAGGTGCCCACAACACCTAGCTGTATCTGCTAGTCCAAGTTCAGGAGTTATCCATCCATTTATCAACTTATTTATTAAGCAGCCACACTGTGCTCATGATATAGTTGATTGGCTTTGCTTAAGTCAGAATTCATATAAGCAGAACAATTGCATGCTAAACAGTACCTTGATGACTATGAGTAAAGAAAAATTTCAAAGAAGCTAAAGATGACGGCGATGTTCTCACTTTTTCTTATAATCAGTGAAGAATTTGAAACTTTGATACTATGACCGGCATTTGGGAAAGCTCATTTTAAATATTTATGGCAACTTTTGCTACAGTTTTATTTGCACATTTGTAAGAATTTTATTCCTTTATTTACTCAGTAATAAGATGCCTGCTATGTGTCAGGCTCTGTGGAGGTAGTAAGGCCCTCCTATACTCAAGTCCAGTAGGAAAGACAGACAAATAAGTCCATAAGCACATGATAGTGGGATAAGGGTAGTGGCCTGTAAGGGATTCCAAGTGCACTATAGGATCCTGAGGAGGAGCTTTTCATTCTGCCTGAGGGGTGGGGAAGTCAGGGGCTACTTCTTCCCCACCTGTTTGATTTGAGTAAATTAAAACCCCCTCCAACTAATCTCCACATTTTCTCTTTTCCTCTTCATTCTGGTAATAGTGGAGAAACTCATCACTTCTCAACAGGAAACAAAATGAGAAAAAGGATGGAGTCCAGCGAAGAAGGCAGTGGAGCCAGAGAAGGAGCTGCAATGGGACAGAAGGAAGCTCTTAAAGAATTGAGTGCCAAAGGCCAAGGGAGAGGCCTTATAAAAGAAAGGGCTCGTCCACAATATAAAATGTCACTCAAAGGTTGGGTCAGATAATGTATGAAGAGTGTCCATTTGATCTGACCGCAGAGAGGTTTTTGGTAACTCAGCCAGTGGGTAAAATTTAGGAGGCAGGGCGTTTTTCTGAGGTACCCACAGTATGGACAATCCCCTTCACTTTGGATGGTATTTCTTTCTACACCACCACATATACCTGGAAGGTGAGTTACCCCCAAAAAACCTAGACCTTCTGGCCGACATCCAAGTGTCCTCCAATGCCATTAAAACTTACCTGTCCTATCTGCCATCATGAGACTCTCAGCTGAGTTTGCTCTACTCCATAGAGGTGGCTTCCTGAGTAAACTAGATAAAAGGAAAAAAGAATCCCTGTAAATAGGCAACGACTAATTAGAAACCATGCAAAGGCTCTCATAGCCTCCTTTCTCTTGTAACTTTCATGTAGCTGAATGGGAGCTTCATGCTCTTAGACTATTGAATTATCCAGAAGAATGGCTCTAGTGGTGAAATTCTGTGCATAAAGGAGAAGAAAGTATGCTAGCCAGTTGGAGAATATGTTTAGACAATAGGAGTCTTGCCATGTGCCATGATCTGAATGTGTCCACCCAAATTCATATGTTAAAATACTAATGCCCATTGAGATAGTATTAGTAGGTGGGGCTTTTGGAAGGTGATTAGGTCATAAGGGCGGAGCTCACATGAATAAGATTAATGTCCTTATAAAAGAGGTCCGAAAGAGCTCCTTTGCCCCTTCCGCCGTGTGAGGAAACAAGACGCCTGTGACTCAGAAGAGGGCCTTCAGTCAAACATGCTTTCACCCTGATCCTGGATTTAAAGTCTCTGGAACTGTGAGAAATACATTTTTTGTCATTTCTAAGCTCCCTAGTCCATAGTATTTCATTATAGCATTCTGCATGGACTAAGACACTGTGCTTCTCAGATCACACCGAGTTTTTGTATAGATGGAAGATGGGTTGCGGGAAAGGACAAAGAATGGAGATGGGAGGATGGAGGGACAGAGGCAGAGAGAAGAAAGGATAAACAGCAGAGGAACTAGTTTTAAATGTTCACTGCTACCAAACAAGAACTTGAGTCATACACACACCTATAGCCAGTCCCTCAGATTTTATGTCTCATCTTACATCCCTCTAAATAATAAAACACCTGCAAAATACCTTCAGGCCTTGTTCTTCAGTGTGACAGAATGTCCTGCTTCTTGTCTATGTGAACCAAAGAAGACTGAAATCACATCTCCTTTTCAGGGCTTTATTACAGAGTGTTCTTGGGATCAACACTTGAGGAAGGGAAGGAAGGAATGGGCAAAGGGAGAAGTTGGGCTGGGATGCAGACCCAGGGGAAGCCTCAAATAACCCTGCAAGGAATGATGAAGATGGTATGCTCTTTAGAGATGTCCAGGGTTGGCAAGAGAGGGCTGAACCTTTCTAAGCCTGCATCAACAAGTCCATGGATGTGGTTAAGGGGGAAGGGAGTATGGCTTTAGGGGAGAGAGGTGGCTTCCTTAAGCTGTGGCAGTGCCCAAAACCCAAAGGGAGCTAAGAGATGATGGCTCTCTGTCCGTGGCACTTCCAGGAACTGAGATAAGGGCTTTTTCATTCTTGAAGAGGATTCAGTTAGCTTTATCACATCCATTACACTCCTTAATGCTATATAACATCATAAAATTTTAGAAATAGAATGAAGAAGGGAAAAAATATTGCAAAACATGCTGTCAAATTGCTATTTAACAGAACATTAGGTTTGAAAATATTACCCATTTAATTAAATTTCTCCCCCTTTATAATGACTGTTGCCTTCAAGAGGGATCAGTGAAGAACAATTTGTTTCACAGAGCAGCCAAGCTGTTAATATGACTATCTAGATACAGAAAAAATACAATTTTACAACTGTGATTGCTAAGAATGGTTAGAAATAAAGGAAATATAAAATTTTTATTTTCTAATGGTATTAAAACCAAAAAGATTGCTCAATAGGTCTGGCAGCAGATAGGGAGGTAGGTATAAGACACTCCCTGCATGCAAGGAAGCTCTAAAAGTCTTCGGCTGTCTCTGCTTCCCATGCTAATTTCCCTGAGGTTTGCAACTTTCTCTCCCTGGGGGTATGGGATTATGAAAAGAGCTCAATTCTCAGAGTTAGTACAATCTGCGGGCCAACAATTAACCAGCACTGTGAGAATCAACCCTCTTCAATGTTTACAGCCCTTGATGGCTCCTAGGTGCCAACAGGATGAAATTTAGACCTCTTAACACGGTCTCCTAGGACCTACAAGCACTGACCTGGGAGGCCCCATCGACAGTCTCATGCCTTCATGCTGCCATGCCCTCCTGCTTTCAGATCCTGGAATATACCTGGCTCTTCCAAGTTCATGCCTTTGCTTGTTTCCCCTTCCTTGGAATATTCCTCCTTTGCCATTCTCAAAGCTCCCTCTACTTTCCCCAGCACTGCATTATATTGTAACTCTCGATAATCTATATAAGGTCCAGGATCCTCATGGCCCAATCCTAAATGCAAATTATATTTAAAGAAACAGTGGTCCAGTATTCCAAAAGTAATTAAAAGCATTTTAATCTTTACTACAATTGAAAATGTCTTACTGGGCACACCATCTGAACACTCAGCAAAACATCTTAAAAATCCTTTCTTTATTTTATTCACATTACCTCCTCATGCTCTGAAACTTCTTGAAATTCTCCAAAAAACCATCTAGCCAATGTGATAGGTAAAAGGTTTAGGAGGTTGATTTTTTTTTTTACGTGCTAAAAATGTTCTAAAATTGGCAATTTACATGTCTCTGGACAAAAACCATTGAATTGTATACTTCAAATGGGTGACTTGTATCCTATGTGAATTATATTTCAATAAAGCTGTTATTAAAAAAATTTCCTTACAACCCCATCTTCAACATGATGACTGTCTATGAATTTCAAAAGATCACTTTAAGATCCTTCCACAGTACCAGGCTGTCACTTAGGCATCTGCTTACCCATTTATGTTTGCAGCTCCTGCAAGCATTTTTTGAAAATGACGCACAGCAGAACTAGTTTTCCGGCTGGAAGGATTCACACTGCATGTCAGTCAGCTACTTCAAGCAATGAAGGTACTGCTAGAAAATTACCTTTAAATTTTTAAAAATGATTATTGTAAATAAAATGTTATTTCAAATATTTTAGGGGTGTTTATTCTTAGAATTTTCTTGTTAAACATAAAACTACTTTTCAAATAAAACTTTATTTTAAAATAATTGTAGATTTACAGAAAAGTTGCAGGAAGTACAGAGAGTTTTTAGTTTCAGCTTCTCTGGATGTTACCATCTTGCATCTCCATGTCACATTTGTCATAAGAAATCAACATTAGGATATTACTATCAACTAAACTCCAGACTTATTTAAGTTTCATCAGTTATTTCATTAATGTCCTTTTTCTGTTTAAGGTTTCAATCCGGGATAATGCACTATCGCCATGTTTCCTTACAGAGTAGTCTGTGACAGTTTTTCAGGCTTTCCTTGTTTTTCATGATCTTGACAGTTTTGAGGAGTAAGGGTCGGATGTTTTGTAGAATGTTCCTCAATTTGAATTCATCTGATTTTTTTTTTTTTTTCATGATTAGGCTGGGCCTGTGAGTTTGAGGGAAGAATACTACAGGATTAAGTGGCCTTATCATCACACAATATTCAATGGATTTATCACTGAAGAGATTAACCTCCATCACATGTCAAAGGTAGTGTTTGCCCAGGTTGTCCACCACAAAGTCACAATCTCTCCCTTTCTATGCTCTATTTTCTAGAATCAAGTCACTAAGACCAGCCCACACTCAAATTTTTAAATGTGAAAATATTCCTATTTTATTTGTTTCAAGCTTCATATCTACTTGTAAGATTTTCAAAATTATTACAATGGACTGGGATATTTTTTCTTTAACTTGTAATTCTGAACTTCAATTATTTTAGATTCTAGTGCATTGGAAAGATAGATATTCTAAATCATATGTATAAGACAGGGTGACTGCTGCTCTCCAAAAGGTGAAATGTGTGTTCATATAATTCTTTACAAATAATCATCTTTTGTATTTTAAGATGTTGAGTGAGGAAACACTATAAAGCATCTCAAACTTTACTAGTATCAGAGGACAATATGGGAGAGTACTTTTTATAATCTTAGATTGGAAAGCTCTCTCTAAAATATGCAAAATCCAGAAGCTTTAAAGGAAAAGATTAATAATTAAATTTTCTCATAGAAAATACGTTTATGAAGACAACATAAAATGACTATAAACTAATAGTAAAACCAACAATTGAATAGAAACATTATGTTGCAAAGTACACAAATAGAGAATTCACAGAAAAAGGAAATTAAATGGATCATTAACATGTGAAAATATCCTCCAATCTGATTCAAAATAAGACACATACTAAAACCACAATCAGATACTATTTTTATCCTATTAGATTGGGAAGGACAATAAAGATTGACAAAACACACCACTGACAATATTGCAGAGAAATAGGTAATGTTCCACATTGCTGATTGAAAAATAAATTGATAACAACAATTTTGGTTGGCAATTTGGCAAGTAATTGTCAAAAATATAATTGTCCCTATATTTTACTAGTGATTCCACTTTTGATTTTCTCTAACAAATATACTTGCATGTACACATGCGCAAAGACATACACAAAACTTTTATTGCAACACTTTATAATAGTGAAGAACTGAAAACCAATTTAATGACCACCGGTAAGGAAGAGTTAAATGCAGTATGAAACAACCACATAATAGGATATTATGCAGCCATTTAAAAGGTAAATTTCTATGAGCTGATGTGGACTGCGTCACAAGATGTACTGTTAATGAAAAAAGGCAACGTGAACGGTATATATGGTATTCTAATATTAGGAATATATGTTTTATAAATTTTCTATAGAACCACAAAAGTATAGCTTGTACTTGCTATTTCTGGAATGATGCATAAAAAATTGTAAGTAATGTTTGCCTCTGGGGAGGAATGAGGGAGACTGGGGATGTCAAGTGGGAGGAAGACTTATCTTTCATTATCTATTTTTTGTTATTATTCGACTTATTTTTTGAAAAACAATGCACAGTATTTTTTGTCAATTGTAATTCTAGGTAACCAATAAATATAATATACCAAGTGCACGTAAAACTTTTAGGTTAAACTTTATCACTTAGAATTTCCAGAATTTCCAACTTTGCTTTGTTGAAGCAAATTGTGCTTCTAGAAATCTCTTACCAGAACTACAGGAGGTGAAGGTGAAACTTAACTGATGCCCAACCTCTCTGCTGTGAACTAGCAAAAGAAAAAGAAAAGAAAAGAAAAAGCTATAATGAACATATTATCCTTCCATTTTCTTCTGGAATAATTTTGGGACTTGGATTATTTTTGTTTCTATGAGTGGCTTGGCTTTTCTGCTGGGGACAATTGTCATGTTTGTGATGGGGTTAGGTGGCTTGCTGCTGCCTAGTGACATACACAGAACTGTGAAAGAAAAACAATTCTGTTCACAGCTCATTTCTCCATACCTGCAAGGTTAACCTTTTGATTTCATTATATTGATTTAATTAGATGCAGTTCAGTCTCCAAAGGCATTGGTTGCACAAGACCATACACTGAGGGTGACCTGTTATTCAAATTGATATCGCATAGTTCTGTGGCGCAAATAGCCTTCTTTCAAAGAATTGTCATTGCTTTGTAAAACTGTTTTTCATTAATAGGATTTTTACTTATATGAATTTTGGATTATTTCCCAAGAGGCATCACTTTGTGCTAGTCTAGTCAATATTACTTTTTATGATTAGACCAGGTTCCTCTTTTTCAGTGTTAGGGGTTGAACTGAGTCCTTCCAAAAAAGATGTGTTGAAGTCCTAACCCAGTACCTTATTTGGAGGTAGGGCTTTATAGAGGTAATGATCTCACGTTTAAATGAGGCCATTAGGGTAAGCCCTAATACAGTATAATGGACATCTTTATAGAGAGGAGAAATTGAGACAGAGGTGTGCAGTCAGAGAGAACTGCCCATGCACATTGGCATTATGCTGCCATAAGCCAAGGAACTACCAGAAGCTAGGAGAGAGGCCTGGAATAGGTCCTCCCATGGCACCTTCAGAAGAAGCATGGCCTGGCTGACATGGTGCTTTTGGATTTGTAGCCTCCAGACCTGTGACAGAACGAATTACTGTTGTTCTAAGCCAGCCCTAGCTGTTGTGATGGCAACCCTAGCAAACTAATACACTCAGGATGGGAAACATTTGAGCACAAATATAAGAGAACGCAGTTCAAAATGAGCTCAGACCTCCAGCTTTTTCTTTCCTAGGAAATACCCCTTGTGAATTGGAGATCTGATTTTGGCATTTAGTCTAGAAAGAGTAAACTACTTTTTCAACTTGGGCTGTGTTTCCTCAAAATTCCTAGGAAGAAAGGCTGTAATATTACTTCTTTCTGAGTAGACTAATCTACCTTTAGGTTGTATTTCTCATGAGGCTTTGGGTATTCTTATTTAAGTTGTTCTTCCTTCCACTCTCTCAAAATTCATTTTAACAACATGTTGGAAGACTCACTTCCTCATTGGTTTCTCCAGTCTAACCTTTCTGGACAGTGTCACTCAGCAATGCTCACGAATGCTAGGCAGTGTCAAGTTTACACTCCTGTCCTCACTAATCTATTTATTTCTCTGTGTGTTGAAGTTCCAGCATTTTAATTAGTATATTAGTACATTATTTTTCTTTAAATGGTAAAATCTTTGAAGGGAGGGTAAACTTCAACAAGTGTAAATAAATGTAACAGTTACAATTTATGGAATATTCTGTACCTCTGCACGGTGAACCTGGAAAACACACACACATGTATGTCCATTAACAAATGTGTGTATGTGTGTATACATATGTACATATATATACATATATGTGTGTATGTATATGTGTGTGTACACACACACACACACACACACATATATATATATAGAGAGAGAGAGAGAGAAAGTGAGCAAGAAATGTTTGTGTCTGTAGTCTGGAATTCATCACACGTTGGCCTGACTCTGAAGCCCTGGCTCTGGCAATCACACTCAATAAAAGTGGCCTGTTAAGCCAAGTCTGGCTAATAGAGCAGGGACTTTATCTGTCTTGCTCGTTGATCTATCCCCAGGACATAGAAGAGTGTTGGCACATGGTAGGTACACTATTCATATTTTTGTTGCAGGAGTAGTTTGTAGCTTTGTGCATTCATGACTATGCTATCAGAATAGAGGAATCATAGGGGAAAGAACCTATCTACTCCAATTATTAGACTGAACCATCTTAAATTGATTATATTCAAAATTTTGACTTACAGAGATGGTAATTTTGTAGTTTAACCTTATTCAATTGCTAAAGCATTTAAAGCTGATAGAAAATTCAGACCTTTGCCACTTGATTTGTTTTAAAAACATTTTGTTTTGTTTTGTTTTGTTTGGGTTGTGTTGGGTTGGTTTTCCATGTCAGTGGGTCTCAAATTCCCATTGCAGCTCTTGGTTTTTGACGGGGAAAATGCATTATCATGTTTCTGTCACTATATATTTCTGACCTTAGCAGCTATCTGACACTGTAGATAGTCTATTTCAATAGGCACATTTAAAGTTCTCCCAGGAAAGGTCACTGGTGCTTGGAATGGGGAATGTAAACTCTCTCTCCCAGGATTCACTGTTGATCACCTTTTCTTAAATGTTTGAAGTTGAGGGACCAGATTTCTAACTCTTCTCCATCGACCTGCTCTGTGGCCCAGAACAAGCCACCTTTGCCACCTTGGTTTCTACTAGATAAGTCAGTCTGGGCCAGTTTCTACTAGATAAGTCAGTCTGGATAAGTCTGTTCAGTGGATCATGAGAATTGGCTTCTGGTCTTCTATCCAGAACTAGCAATGTGACCTTGACCCAACCGAGCAGATTCTGAGCTGTTTCCTAATCAATGAAATAGGAATTATGTTCATCTTACATGCTTCACAGATTATTCTAAGTATTCAGACTGTAAAGGCTATTTGAATGTAATGTGTTTCTGTAGTGTTGCACTAAACTTAAAATCATTAGTGAACGTCAACCAAACCCTGGAGGACGTAGCAAGTTACATAATAATGATGGTGTTACAATAGCTAACAATCACTGAGAAATTTCTCTGTGACAGACACTATTCTAGATGCCTTACTTGAGTATTCTCATATAATCCTTATAACAACATAAGTTAGATGCAATTGCTATCTTTATTTTACAATTGAAGAAACTGAGTTAGGGAGAAATTAAATAAATTATATAGTGAGTAAGTGACAGAGCCCATGCATGAGTCCACACTTTCAGACTATGGTAGAGACATTTAATGCTCACCTAATACCCATGTGCTCCCCCTTATTTCCCAGACTGCCTGGCAATTAAATTGAGGCTTTGGGAATAGTTCTGAACTGGGCTGGAAGTGCAAGTGATGAGTGTTTATGAATTTTCCACACAGTTGCCCTCCACTGCTATAGGCCTCATGGTTGAGAATGATAATGGCATAAGATGAGAAAAGCGTGAATTACTTAGAAGCCATCTGCCTTGGGGAACTGCTGGACCTGTAGTGGATTTTGCATGAGAAAGAGACATACTTTCATGTGATCGACCACAAAAGTTTCTGGTTTATTGGTTAGTATGGCATACCTATCTTATTCTGACTAATATAATGCTTCTTGAAGTAAATATATTTTCTTTGCATCCAGAAACCATAAATTGTAATTTAGAATTTGATATTCGATATCAATAATCAGCGAATTCTCCTCCAACATCTATCCTCATCAAAAATTTCTTTGCATAGTTACTTTATGCAATTTGCACAGTTCTGTCCTCTATTTTCTCTACCTATCAACAAAGATAAACTTTTCATGGATGTAATTTGTCTACCTACCTCCTACATAACTAATTGTCATGTATGTATGTATGTATGTATGTAGTATATGTGTGCATGGACAAGTGGGAGAAAGAAAAAAAATTATTCAAAACAGTCTTTACTGCTTCCCAAATGTATATCATGCCTTTAAAGATGGAGATAGAGAAGGTTTAGGAAAGATTTCTTTCCCAAGAGACTAGAGCCAAGTACCTATTTAGAGCTATGTTTGGAAATTTTCTGATCTTGACAATGAAGTACTCACTGGCTAATGTATTGTGATTCTTCTTTCTGCTGTGCTCTCTCAGAATTGAGCTTGGATGACAATATGGGTAGATAATCTCTTTCCAAGAATATTCTGAAAAAAATTTTAAATGACTAAACAAAGATGCAAATAGGACTAGAAATAAATACGGTTTTAAAGAAATGATGCTATTGAATCAATTCTCGTCACCCCAATTATCTAAATCAGACAAAAATTTGCTAGGCCCCAGGCTCTTCTAAGCACCATCAAGTTAGGAGTGGGAACAGCAACTTGTATTGTTCCTGTAGTGGGGTGAGAACTTGGGCTTCTCTGCAACATGCTAAGAGGATGTCCCTTAGACCTCTGAGACAGTCAGACTAGGGACGGGGCACCAAAGATGTACATAAGGAAGTGTATGTATGTGTGTATGTAAACTACTATTGGTCAGTTCTTACTGGTTTTAAAAATGTTATTATTGGATTATATCTCTCCCTCTGTTTCATGTCCTGAATTGATCCTCTACTTTTCTTATCCTCTCTCCACAATCCTGAATGATGGAGAGAGGGTAAGAGTCGCCCATCTCATCCAGGGTTGGAAGAGAGTAGTTACCTTGCTGAGTGGAATGGAAGAAAGGGCCTGAGGTACTAACTGCAATCTATAGATTTTCGCTCATCTCCCTCATTTAGCCCAGACCCCACCTCCAAGTCCTGGACCTTCAAACTGGCATTCAACCTGACTCACTTCTGTCAGTAGCCCCTCTGCAGGCTCTCAGGTTGTCACTTTCTCCATTCTGTAAAAGTCAGTTTCCATTACTCCACCCTTACTTTACATTTTCCAGGAATGTGTTGGTATCTCATGTCCATAATTATCTTTTTATCCTTGTGAGTTTCTAACTTTCCTATTTGTTTTAAATTCATTTACCCTTTTTTTTAGTGGGATTTCAGGAGAGAGAAGGGATAAAAACACATATCCAATTTGTGCATTAAATCAGAAGCTCCCTGCAACATGTTTTTAAAAATAACAGCCCTACAAAGAATGGATTAGTAGGCTCATTTTACAGATACAGATAGTGAGTCTCAGAGAAATTCAATAAATTGCCTAAGAGCTACAGCTAAATACCATAGTTATGATTCAGACCTACATTCAACAGTGACCCAAGCCAATGCCCATCACCAGTACACAATCCTACCTGCCGTAGTCACCTGGGCAGAGGTCAGATGACCACTGTCAGGGGTAGTCCTGAGAAGATACATGATTCAGACCATGCAGGGTCTAGGAAACCCTAAGGTCTCTTCCAATTCTGATTGTAATGTTTGCCTTTGTTATATTTGATAATAAAAGCAAATAGGTCACAGGAAAATTTTAAAGCAAAGATAATTGATTTAATAGCATCCTAGCCAAAGCATAAAATGGTATGCAATTAAAACCTTGAGGGAAGGACATAAAGCAGAAAAGTAAACTGAGTAATCCACGTTACCTAAGTATAAATTTAGCCATGGATACAATCAGCTTATGGCATACATACGAGGTGGAAAATATATGTTTAGGTGACTCCTGTGTGAAGCTTCTACTTAAACGCCCTGTGTCATAAGGCCTCCTGACATATAGCACTTGGTCAAACCCACTCAATGAATGAGTTATACACCATTTGTTTAAGATTCACTCTGGACATGCATTATTTAGACATGTGATCATCTTGCCTATATTAAAATGATGCAATGCAAAATATAAAATGTGATACTTGAAGTATCCCAGGAAAAAAATGCTGATAGAAATAGTGATCACAGGAACTCCAACAATGAAAGGCTGATGACTGCATTTTTCAGAAAGAGTACACACACTTATGCATAGTATAAGCCTTTATTTGACTTTATTCAGATGTTATCAAGAATAAGTTAATCAATTAATAACTCACTGTCACATCAGAATTAGGGAAGCAGAAAGATGAAGAGTAAGAAAAAACAAGAAAATATTATCTGAATTTTTAAATATACTGTAATACATTTGGAAGTAGATCCTAACCTGAATAACACGAGAACAATTCAAGTTTGTGCTAAATTTTAGAAGGACTCAAATTATGGAAATCCTTAAAAGCCAGATCAAGGAGCTTAGAATTTTCCTTTTATTATTTTACTATACATTATGTGTTTACTGTAGAAATAATTAAGAAAATATAAACAGGGAAAATAAAACTGAAATAAAATTACCACCAAATCTCAACAAATAGTTGTTATTAATATATAGCTTTATCTTTATCTATAGCCCTGTAATATACATGCTATTTTGTAAATGTATTCTTTACCTAACATAGGATCCTGAACATTTTTCAGTGTCAATAAATATGTAGTAGAAATGTTTGAAGAGATCAGAAAAGGAAGAGAAACATATAGTATGAGTCACCACCCAGGCCTCATGGTGGACGGGCTTATGCCGGGCCCTGAAAAATACGCAGAATTTAGATAATCAGGGGATGAGACTCTCCAGGCAGTTAATCATGGAAAACAGCAAGAAAGGTGAAAAGAGAAGAATGGCTTATGCATGGCCCAGTGGGGAGAACTTCCAGTGGGGAGACAGCTAGCTTCTTGTGGAGAATGGTGAATAAGGCTGGGAGAAGGATAGACCCAGGCAGAGGGAGAGTTTAGGACAATTTTTTTTTTTATCTTCTCTGAGAACCAAACAGGGAGGAATGGGTTTGAATGATAGCCCTCGGTCAAAAGGGAATGTGATATGCAGTAGTGAGAGGATCGATTTTCTAGTTACACTCCGAATTGTTGAGATTCTTTTGTTGTTAAGTAACAGAAAAAGCAAACTGTACTAGTTCAAACAAAAAGGAAGGCAGATTAGTTTCAAGGAAATATAAGACCTCCCAAACCTAAAGAGTAAAATACAACTGAGCCTCACTTGAGACTGGAACTCATGGCTGGAAGGCTGCAAGGAAGCTTGGCCCCCTCTATCTCTATCTATCATCTCCATGTCCCTTGTGGGCCTGCCATGTTCTTTCTCTGCAGGCTGGCTTGCTGGGTTATCACTTCCCACAGTGAATCCCAGGTCTAAATGGTTCATGTTATAGTTCTCATCACTTAGAAAGTCCCCTCTCCATCTCCTTCTCAGTCTTTTTATCTAGCCCCACCTTCCAATGAGAAAAGCAAACCTGTCTGGGTCAGTTCAAGTCAGGCCTACCGTTGGTCCAATCAACTATACAGGTTGGAAGGAAGAGGGCAGAGTGATGAAGCTCTAATGAGCACTGGGATTCTACTACGGAGAGGGAGGAACTGGAACAGGCTGAGAGGACACTCCCGATGGCCCCTGGTGCATGCTCTCAACTCTCTCCTCTCCAAAAATGAGTGGATCTCTTATGTGTCAGGATAAAAAAAAAAATCGAGATTTACTTCAAGCCTTAGAATCAAAGAGATACTTTTTCTCAAAAAAGGAAATCTGAACATATGATAAGCTTGTCCTCATGTGACAATCTGAGCCTGAAACAACAGAAATACAGGGAAAAAAAAAAAAACAAAGATAAAAATAAATCCAACACTATTAACTTCGTAATGCGAAGTGATTTGCAACAAGAAGGATTAAGACCATTATAAACACCAAAGGTAAGTGACATTAGGCATACATTGATACACAAACTCTTGCTCAGCATGATGGTTTTATTTTCTTGGTTAAATCTAACCAAAGTATTTGCAGTATCCTGTGGTTTGGGTGTGGTGGTAGAACACAGAGTGAGTCACGTTGATGACCAATTGTGGTTTCTTTTTCTCTATAGTGAAGAAATATGGTTTACCCAGCATATCAATCCAGTCTAAACACCTTCTGGATATTCTACAATAAATAGTTATTAATGGGTGAAAGACATGCTGAGAGAAGAAAGGCAAGGACTAAGAAAAATTTAGATGACTATTCTTTGAGTGGGAAGAGTTGATTAGGATAAATAGAAAGGATAAGGTAATTAATATAAAACTTCTATATCACAAGAATGTAATGACTCATAAATAAAAGTTGATTTGTATGAACCACTTTGTCTTGGTAAATTCCAGACAGAAACAACACATTAAAGGACTAATCTGGTTTTGTTACGCATTGAAGCAACCTGTCTGGCTTTGAGAGAATTGGGCTGCTAATATTTTTATATTAAAAGTTAACACAATAAGATGGTGTTTGTGAGTGGGAGAAGAGTGGAAGTTAGAGGAAAGCAGCCAGAATATAACTGGAGAGAGACACTTGCCAGCCAGAAGATGTAATTGTGTGACTCAGTTTCCTGTGTTGCCTCCAGGTCTGAGGGGCCATAATGAGCATGTCATTACCTCAGGATGGGAACACTACAGGACTTTGGGTTTGGCGTATTCATTTTCATGAACACATCATTCCAAACTTGTTTCCTTTGTTGCCTAGCAAATGCTAGAGCTGTTTAAATAACCAGCCATTCTACCAGTATAAACACAAACAAAACAAATATCTCAATCAAGTTCGTATTTTCTGAGGAAATTTAAAAAGTGCCCATTCTTGAGATGAACAAATCAGGATGAATTCTGGCTTCCAGCTCAGTCAGATATGTAGTTCTAGGTCAGGGCTTTCCCAGAGTACCGCTCAGCTGTGGATCATTCTATGGTCTGGAAAATGTCTGGAGTGCTGACTAAATAGGGTCAGATCTAAAACATTTATCAGCTGGATAGGAGGTTCCTTCAGACGTAGGGGCCAGCCAAAATTGTTTTGCCCCTGTCCAGAGGATACTCTGAGGTTTAATTTTTTTTTTTCCAGTTAGTAATATTAATAAACACAATGTAATAATTGCAACCAGCATTTCTTACACAATTATCATATGTGAGGCCCTGTGCTAAGTGCTTTAATACATTGCCTCATTCAATCTTCAGAATAATCCTAGAAAGTGAGTATTCAGTTTTATTGCCCACAACTAATAGATAAGGGAACTAAAATTCAGAATGATTAAGAACTTCCTCAAGTTTAGACAGTCAATAAGTGGCAGATGTGGGATTTGAACACCATGGTATGGATCTAAAATTCTTAAGCTTTACCCAAATGGCCCCCAGCAAATGGAACTGATGCTCGCTCACCTTGGTGTTTACTTGGCTCTGTTCTTTACTGCTCTATAGGAATTCTGATTCGACTATATATTTGTATGAAAATCTATTATTAATTCTTTTCAAATATAATTTGTAAATTTTAGAATAGTTGCAGATTTACAGAAAAGTTGGAAAAATACTATAGAGAGTTTCCATATAGCCTGCATCCAGTTTCCCATTTGTCACACCTAAGGAACCAACAGTGGCACATTACTAGTAACTAAACTCCAGACTTCATTCTAATTCACTTAGTTCTTCATTCTAATTCACTTAGTTCTTCCCTGATATCCTTTTTTGGTTCCAGAATCCCATCCACATTACATTTAGTCAGTCATTATGCATCATTAGGCTCCTCTGTGCTGTGACAGCTTCTCAGACTTTCCTTGTTTTTGATGATCTTGAAAATTTTGAGGACTATTGCTCAGGCATTTGAAGAATGTTCCTTACTTGGGTTTTTCTAATGATGTTTTTCTAGGCTGGGGTTATGGATTTTGGGGAGGAAGGACCATAGAACTGAAGAGTCATTCTTATAATATCATATAAGGGTACATAATATCAACATGATTCATCACTGATGATATTAGTCTTGATTGCCTGGCTTTTGTAGTATTTGTCAGGTTCTTCCACTGTAAAGTTACTTTTTACACTTGTCTACACTCTTTGGAAGCAAGCCACTAGGCACAGAGCACATTCAAGTGGTGGAGAGTTAAGTTCCACCTCTTTGAGGAAGAAGTATATACATAAATTAGAGGTCTTCTGTATGGGATATTTGTCTCTTCTCCCCTACCTATTTATTTATTCATTCAATCATATCATCAGAATGGACTCATTGATATTTACACTTTGGGTTTTGGCTTATAGTACATTATTTATTTGGTTGCTCAAATTGTTCTAGCTTTAGCCATTTGGAGCACTTTCAGGTCAGCTCCTGTTTCCCTTTGATATTTCTCATCATTTTGCTTCTGAACATTCCCTTACTTTCTGGCATTACCAGGTAATTTCAAGCTTTTCTATGTATTCCCTGCTACGGCACTAGAATTAGCCATTTTTTCAAGGGGTCCTGATTCCTTTTATTGGAAAATGGTATTAGAAATCAAGATCTAGATGCTGAGTGTAGGGGTGTTATTGCTTCTAGGACAGAGCTCAAAGGACAGAGCTAGTGAATACATGTATGTATACTAACCCACGTTTACACACACATATCTATAATTATTATTGTATCTATCCATCTGTATCTATATGAAGATTAACATGAATTCATACTGATGTCTCTAACTCTAATCCAAATCACAAATTTCATTCTAGCCTTCTCTCTTGCTTATCTGTAACTCTCCATTCTCAAAATGAGAAAACTAGATCCCATTGTCTGCCACTATTTATTTAGTTGTTCAGTCCCAGTTCACATGTACAGTAGTTTCAGAATTCTTAATCTGAACAATGAGAAACAACTTTATTAACTGCAGTGCAGTATTTATGTGAAGTTCCCTTTGACTCTAGCCTTACAATCTCTAGTCAAAACACTGTTTTTTTAAAGTTACCCGATTCTTTAAAATTATTCTCTTACTATGAAAATAATATAGTTTTATTATTGAATATTTGGAAAATAGAACAAAGTTTAAAAAGTATTTCATAATCCTATATTAACTACTATTTTGGTTCTATCTCTCTTTCCTCCTCTCTATGGATTTGTATATATGGACATCAATACAGGAATCTATCTATATATGTTTATCTTTCTACATGTAGCTCTCTCCATATATGTATATCTCTATATATTTATATAAGTTTCAAAGGAACAAGGCAGTCAATAGTGCTTATGCACAGAAGATTTAGAAATGATTCTATAAACAATTCTTAAACTGAAACTTAATAAAAGCCAAGGACATAGAAAAGAATTCTAGTACATTAAGTGGAGCTAAAATTTTTCCAATGCATTTCTGTCTGGTGATCTAACTTCCTAAAACAATAGTAATTACATCTTTTAAGCCGTCTAGATGTCAGGCTGCCGCCATCTCTATTAATAGGACCTAAATAGCAATCACATTAATACTGATCTCTCTAGAAAATGCTTTAAGGGCAATTATTCTGCTTTGTTGACCAAAAAGAATCCCTAAGCTATAGATACCCAAATATCAGGCAGTGGCAATGGTATTCTTCTATGAGAATTTTGGCTCATGATAATATGTGCTTGCCTACAGGTGAGGACAATCGCTAAACCATAGAGGCAGACCACAGAGCAAACTCCAAGAAAAGTCAACTTATTTTTTCCTCAAACATGGTTTTATATGTCCTTAAAAAACTAGATGAATATTTGGTTGAGACTTTACATTTCTATTCCATAGAGCACGAAAGAGGTTTCTGTGGCCTCCATAATATTAAGGATGGATCCTAAACCTTAACCACCTTGATTACAAGTGTGTGTTCTACAGCTCAAGCTTTTATGAACTTACTGGTAAGTCCTTCTCTTTTCATATACCTTCACCAACTTAGAGTGATTTCACCTTTCTTAGATGAATAGGTCCAGAAATAGGATTTATATAATGTTGGTATATAACTTATTGATGCCAGGCATGGAGCAGGACCAAGAGGCAAGAAATGGATTAAAATTCAAAAGATGAAAAAGCTCACAAGAAGACTCGAGCCACCTTTCAGGCCCAATGTATCTAGAGAAGGGATAAAGTGCTCAGTGGCAGGTTGTTCCTTTTTGGTAATAGTTTTCCTAGGTGCTGCAGTAGGGAAGAGATGAAACTGAGAAGGGATAGAGAAATGCTACAGTGGTAAAAGACTTGTCTGCAACATGTGTACGCTTCATTTAGAAAGAAATCCTTGAAATTAGATGGAGCTGATATAACATACTGAGACCTGTTACATTAAGAGTACTGTGGAAGACGGAAGCCTCCGTTGATGTTGATAATGACCATGAATATGTTCACTGTGGGGCAATGTAAGAGTTGGGCTGCTGATAGTGTTCTTACTGGGTGTACCAGAATGGAGTGGTATGAGCCCATTGTTCATAAGATAGAGAAAAGAGGATACTTCAACTGCCTTGTGTAAATGCAACCTTGTACTCTCTAGCACAAAATACCCAAGGTGTCTGGGGAGGTCTCAGGGATCCTCAGAAGGATGTCAAAGACTTTTCCAAAGGAAGAGAAGTAACTGAGGTGTAGGATGTATTGCTTACAGCTACACCTTGTACAGAGCATAAACACCCAGGTGAGGGGCTCTACCCACTCCTTCAAAAGCCCTGTGCCCTACCCATGACTTTATCCACTCAGAGAATATGTCTTTTTCCAGTTGTTCTGCCCAAGGTAGGAGCTTTTCTAAAATTTGCATTAAGGCTTACAAAAGATAGAGCTGTGGCCCAGGGGTCCAGTCATCTTTCTCCAAGGTCCAGTCAGACTATTCCTCATATTCTGAACCCTTTATATAAGGCCAACCTTTAAATTGTTAAATTTACTTAGGTAGACAGAATTTGTATATTTCTTACGTTAGCATATTTTGCTTAAATAGAACAATTTACTAAAATTTACTTATATGGTAAGGTTGTTTTTAGCAAAAAGAATGTCAACTAGTTGTTAATAAAATTTTGCATTTAGATGAGAGGATAAGCTCTTTTGCTTTAATTAAGTTTATTTTTATGTTTTCTTTTGGGAAGATAACTTTATCCTAACTCTCAAAGATTCATTAAGCCAGACCAGTCTTCATCTGTTAATGTCACTTTATGGTCCTGAAATTCCTTTGGGTACTGATCCTATTAAGAGTTCACCAGGGGAAGTTATTTGCAAAAATGTGTCCCAAAAAGCTGAATTCATTTACTCATGGACTGGGATTATTTAAAATGGAACACTGGACAAACAAGCAGAGACTCATGGATATGGACAATAGACTAGTGGTTACCAGAGGGGAGAAGGAAGGGAGTGGGAAGGTAGATGGGGTAAAAGGGGTCATATGAGAGATGACAGAAAAAAAAATCTAACTATGGGCAGTGAACATACAATGCAATATATGTGTGTGCGTTGTGTGTGTGTGTGCATACATATATATATATGCCTTACTGTTGAATTGTACACCTGAAACTTACTGGATTTCATTAACCAATGTGACCATAATAAAAATAAATAAAAAATAAATCCTATATTAAAAAAGTAAAAAAAATAAGTAAAATGGAACACTGGAATGCTGGAAAGCCGCATTCCAGACGGTAATATAAATTTTTACTTATACAGTAGTCCCTCCCTTATCTGTAGTTTCACTTTCTGTGGTTTCAGTTACCCATGGTCAATTGCTGTCTGAAATAGTAAATAAAAAATTCCAGAAACAACAAATTCATAAGTTTTAAGTTACTCACCATTCTGAGTAGCATGATGAAATCCTACATTGTCCTGTTCTGTCCCATACAGGACGTAAATCATCCTTTTGTCCAATGTATCCATGCAGTATATGCTCCCCACCCATAGTCACTTAGTAGCCATCTTGGTTACTAAATCAACAATTTTGTGCTCAATTAACCCTTACTTCATTTAATAATGGCCCCAAAGTGCAAGAATAGTGATGCTAGCAATTCAAATAGTCCAAAGAGAAGCTGTAAAGTGCTTCTTCAAGTTATGAAAGGTAAACATTATTGACTTAAGGAAAGAAAAAAATTGTATGTTGAGGTTGCCAAGATCTGCTATAAGAATGAATCTTCTACCTGTGAAATTGTGAAGAAAGAAAAAAGAAATTCATGCTAGTTTTGCTGTCACATCTCAAACTGCAAGTTACAGCCACAGCGCATGATAAGTGCTTACTTAGTTCGGATGGCAAAGGCATTAAATTTGTAGTGGAAGACATTTGCACCAGAGAGCATGAGCATTAAGCCTATACAAAGACTTCAGCAAGAGATAACCAAACCATTTACTGCAAGAAACAGTTACAATAAGTTATTTTGAAAGAAAGAGAGAATCCTCATTTACTTAACATTTATAATATTGATAACAATGACATTGTTATCATTGTTCTATTTTATTATCAGTTATTGTTGTTAATCTACTGTGCATAATTTATAAATTAAACTTTATCATTGGTCTGTATTATATATATACAGTGTTCAGAACTACCCATGGTTTCAGGCATCCATTGGGGGTCTGAAACGTATCTCTGTGGATAAGGGGGCACTACTGTATACAGCACTCTAGAGTTAAAAATCTCTGAGTAGGTATGAATGTATTAGCTGAGTAGACTTAGGCAAGCTTCCTAGCCTCCCTTTTATTTGTGAAATGGAACTTACCTTATGTGGTTGCCACAAAAATAACTGAGAAAAGAAATATAAAGTGTTTAGGCTTACACCTGGCACATAGTAAACGTAATCATAAAACTGCTTAGTCTTAGCACAATGAATGTTGGGCTGACCTAAAACATAATTTGGCTGAGCATTCAGCTTCTTTTTAAGATCATTCTTTGTTCACTCCTGTGAAAAAGTATCTTTGCATACAGAAAGGTGCTCATTTTTATATTGGGGTGAATAAGCATTTATTTATTTCATGAAACTGTATTATGATCCTGTTTTCTTACAATTTTATATTTTGAGTCTTATCAATTGAAAGCTTATAAAAAACATAGGAGCAGCCCTTCACATATGAAAAGATGCTCATTTTCACCCAAATAAGAGAAATGCAGATTAAAATTACACCTCATTACCATTTTCTATCTCTCGGAACTGGCAAAGATCAAAAAGTTCAATAACGAATTGTATTAGTGAGAAATAGGGAATCAAATAACTATCAATATCAAGAAAACTACAAATGTACCTACCCTTTGACCCAGCAGTAAGGTCTAGAAAGATATATAACAGACATATTTACACATATACAAAATGGTCTATGAGCAAGGCCATTGCTTTTAATTGAAGTATTCCTTATAATCAGAACATTTTGGAAATAACCTAAATTTCTATCACTAGGACATTCATGGCATAAATTATGGTACATATCATCATAAAAAAGAATAGGAAGCTCTTTCTGTATTACTATGAAATGCTCTCCAAGGTGTATTCAATAAAAAGCTAAGTGCAGAGCAATATGGGGAAAAATGCTGCTATTTGGCAAAAGTGGGAGAAAAAAAGAAAAAGATATGTACATGCTTGAATATGTATCAACTATCTATGGAAGATGCACAGGAAACCACTGGCCTCAGTCCTTCACTAGAGGAGGAACAGGTGGGAGGCAGGATGAGAAAGAGTTTTTACTGTATATAATTTTACTATTTTTGAATCTTAAATATGTAAATGTATGGCATATTATAAAAATAAATCTTAAAATATACCTCATTGGTCAGAAAATGATTCTTACTCCCAATTTTGGTGGTACTTTTAAGCTTTATCATAGGTATGTATGTTTAGGAAAAATATAGGCTTTGATGAAAAGTTGAAAAATCTCTATTTTTTGAAGCTAAATATTTTAGGTAGAAATGAGGTTGGCACTATCCTTTTGCAGATAAGAAAACTTGAGTTACAGAGAGATGAAGCTGGGAATCTAAGTCTGTTTGAGTCTCAAATCCCTCCTGCTTCCACATGGCTGTATACCTGGATCAAATAGAAACTGGCATTACCCAGATTGAACATGAGTAATTGAGAGAAGCCAGGGTTTTAGGAAACAGTAGGGAGGAGGAATTGATAATAAGAAAAAAGTAGAGCGAATTAAGCCGTCTAAGTTTATGTATTATGAGACAAGTCGAAGAACCTCCAAAATAACCTGAAGCTGAAGTAATTTTCTAACTAAGCGCAGATGAGGGTCATTTAATATTTGGAAGAGGCAACTGAATGGCAGTAGCCCGGCCTTGGAGTTCTAGTGGAATGGAGGGTGAGCATCTGTTCTGATTTCCGCTAGGACAGAAAGAAACCGGTGCTCTGGTACCAATGAGAGATACTTACGGGAAAGATTTGCTGATGTGAATGTTGCTTTGGAATTGAAAAGGAGATTAGTCTGTACATCTAGAAACTCTAAAATAGGGCTTTGAATCAGTTTCAGATGGCTTATACTTCACCTTACCTCAGTCCAGGGAGATGGAATCCAACCATTCAAGATCCCATCTAATCTCTGATTCTACAGGCTCCAATTTCCAATCATTTTGAGGAGTGACTGTATTTAGGTTTTCCTTCAGTGTGTGTATAGCAACATTTTTTACCTTCCTGGCTTTTTCATGATGTACCCCTACCCCGCCCCAAAAAAGATAGTTTGGATTTGGAAACAAAGAGAATAGCAAAGCCTATGTAATTTGGTTCCACCTTATATTATTTCTCCCTAATACCTCAACACAAATGTCTCCTTCAGGTCAAGAAGTTTTAAATCTCCTCACCTTGTTGATCCATTTCAAGGCACAATGCTCACATGGCCCTCCCACACCTGCGATGCTTTCTCAAGGGAAACCCACTCACCTAATGTGTCATGTTCTACTCAATGTTCAAGGTCTTGTTCTAGCCATAAAGCCTCTGAAGATCATCTTCAAAATCTCTATGCTACTTAAAGTCTGAATCACAAAGTTCAGTGCTGTATTACACTGCGATTCTTTGGCATTATACAATATTTATCTTTTCAACGAGGTTGTGAGTTCTTTAAGTAAAGAAACCTTGCCAGATGCTTTTCTGAATCCCTCAAATTACTGGATGGTCATAATGCAAGCATTTGTTTTTCATAACAAACAGTTTTATAGGCTTATTTTTTACCCTTGAGATTTAATGAGCTTAAAAGCTCAAAAAAGGTGAAAAATTATAGTCCTGTAGAATATATTAGAAATTAGTCAAAAATGCAAACCTATGTTGTGCACAACATATCTCATTTCAGAAGGAGTACTTCCTAATGCTTTTAAATGTTGAGATTTGGAAGGCAGATGCCCTTGACATTCAGGAAATGAGGCTGCTCCTGTCCTTTCCAATCTCAGCTCTCTGGTTCCCTGTTTCAAAATAAGAGACCTGGTATTAGGCAATGGTTTTCTAGATATGACACTCTAAACACAAGCATTAAAAAAATAGATTAATTGAGCTTCAACCAAATTAAATACTTTTCTAAGTTAAAGAAGTGAAAAGGCAATTTATGGAATAGAAGAAAATATTTACAAATCATCTATCTGACAAAGGTCTAGTGTCCAGAATATATAAAGAACTCTTACAACTCAACAACAAAAAGATAAACAACCCAATTTAAAAACAGGGAAAGGACTTAAATAGACATTTCCCCAAAGAAGATACATTAAAAATGCTTAACATTATTAGTCATTAGGGAAATGTGAAACCATAATGAGATACTACTTCGTACACACTAGAATATAATGATGCTTAAAAAAAAGACAATAGCAAGCACTGTCAATGATGTGGAGAAGCTGAAATAGTTATACATTGCTGGTGGTAATGTAAAATGCAGCCTCTGTGGAAAACAACTTGGCAGTTCCTCAAAATGCTAAGGCCACCTTCATGGACGGAGGCTCCTTTGTTTTAGAATTACCATATGACCCAGCAACTCCACTCTTAGCTATATACCTGAGGAAACGAAAACAGACATTCACAGAAAAACTTGTACACAAATTTTCATAGCAGCATTATTCACAATAGTCAAAAAGTAGAAACAACTCACATGTCTGTCATTGATGAACAGATAAAAAAAATTTCACATATCTACACACTGGATATTATTTAGCCATAAAGAGGAATAAAGTACTATTCCATGCTACAACATGAATAAACTGAAAATATAATGCTAAGTGAAAGAAGCCAAATACAATAAGCCACATATTATATGATTACAACTATATAAATTGTTCAAAATAGGCAAATTCGTAGAGATTAGAAAGTAGATTAGTGGTTGCTGAAGGATGAGATGAAGGAGAATTGGGACTACCTGCTAATAGGTACTAGAGTTCTTTTTGGGGTGTTGAAAATGTTCTGGAATTAGAGAATGATGATGGTTATAAAACATAATGAATATACTAAAAACCACTGAAATATATACTTTAAATAGGTGAATTTTGTCATATGAAGTATATCTCAATTTGAAAAATGCTATTTAAAAAAAGGTAAGATGTTTAAAGTGACTCATAAAGAATAGCAAGGAAGGGTTCAATGAGTAGACAGCGGAGAAATAAATTCTAGGCAGAGAATATCAAATGTACAAAAGCACAGAGCCATGAGCAATCTATTCAGTTCAGGACTCTGCAAGTGACTACTAATTTTTTTTTTTAAATATGTACAATTGGAATTTTTTTTTCTTTTTCTGCAATTCAAATGCCTGCTTAAGCTGTGATTACTGAGACATCCATTTCAAAGAAGCATCTACTTCAAAAAATTGCTACCTGGAATAAACACCTTGCCAGCCACAAGACTAGATCAAGATCCAGGCCACCTTCCTGGACTAAGGATCCTTCATTTTAGAAATCTTGATCGATTTCAATAACTGACCGTCTGGGCTACTTGTTTGTTTGTTTTCTTGTCACTGTTTATTTCACTAATAAACAGTGAGCCTGCAAAATCTTAGGCCCTGACTGTCGACTCCAATAAAAGCAGAAGCCCAAGCTAGTGTTCCAGGTCTCAGAAGTAATAAACCTGTATCTTTTCAAAGTTTCCTGCATCTTGCAATCATACTAAGAACCACAGGGCTGGGCCAACCATAACATTGGTTGTTGTTAGGCTAAGACCAGTACAAAACAATGCAGGAATCAGTTGTAGCCTAAAACATACAAAAACAAATCTTTTAAAATAAGTTGATAGGATACTTCATTTTCTTGTATGATTAAAAGATGGTTTTCTTCCTTCTCGCATTTTGGTTTTTAACTTAGAAGTATCTTAGTTGATCAATAAACAAAAGATGTGTAGGAATCATTCCTTTGCCTAGAATATACTCCCTGACTCTCCATGGCTCATGCCTTCTTATCTTTCAGGCCAGCTTAAATGTCTTTTTCCAGAGAGGCCTATCCACTTCTCACCTTCATCTTCCATCACTGCATTCTGTTGGTATCCTGCACAGACAATTATATTTATTTGCTTGTTTCTTGATTTTTTAACCTCTAACCCTGGATAGTAGGCTTTGAGGACAGAGAACATGATTTGTTTTTAGTGACATATCCCAGGTGCCTAGTACAGTGTTCCATTAAAACTAGTTGAATGAATAATGAACTGCGAAGGCAGAGAGCTGGGACGGTAAATCAAGCCTCCTCAGGGCACAGGCCCAGAGTGGTCTGACTTTGCCTTGTTGTTCTGAAGCCGATACTGTCCAGTATCTAGGGCTTGGCTGTGGTTTAACTCTGTATTTGCAAGTTTTATAGTACTTGATAGGAAAAGAAATCCATCTCTGCCAAAGTCAACACTGAATAAGTGCTGTGACACATAGCTCAGCCTGGGTTAGTCAAGGTTGGACAGAAAGGGACAGGACGGGCTTTTGTGCCAGGCAGTAGAGAAGGGAAGTAAACAAACCCATGTTGCTTGAGTGAAAGGCTCATGGGAGGCATGTTGGAGAATGAGATTGGAGTGAAATGTTAGCATTTGACATCAGCCTGGTCAAACACTACATTTGTCCTGCTTAGCCCTGTGTTAACTGCCTAAAGAAACCGAGGCAAAGTGCCAACCCATCTGCCTTAGGAAAGTGTAACACTTTTGTTGCAGGTATGGTTCTCTGAAGAAGATGCTGAGACAGAGTTTGTGATATGAGATATTTATAAGGGGTTCACACTTGTGAATAAGCAGGATTGAGCAGTGAGAGAAACTAAACTATGATAGAGGCTTGACAGGCAGAGGGGGCTCTGGGAATAGAACTGTTCAGCAGAGTGGTCATACATCTTGCCAATGGATGGGCTTTTATTACTGCCCTGTCCCTCCATTCAGTGGCCATACACAGGGTGCCCAATGAGGGCATGGCCTCAGGTAAAGCAGTTCTCTGCAGGTGAGGCCGCCTTGAAAGTTGCTGGCAGCTGGAGGCTGCCTACTGACCTCATTCTCTGCAGCCAGGAGCAAGTCCTTGCTTGAAGGGGGTCTGCTCACTGTATCCTCACTTTTACCACACAAGCCCACCCTAGTGTTGGTTGACATTCATAGCAAGGCTCTTTTCTTTACTTTCTTTCACTGTAAATATTGTCCACAGGCTAGTTTTTCCTCCTATCTTAGGCCATAAAAAATACTATCAAATTCTTTCCTCATTAAACAACAGGTAGCGAGCAGGAGGACTACTTCATCTTCTTTAACTCTTCCCAAGACATTGTTAGGCTACAGATGACATTGTGCTGCCCCTAAACTTGGTTTGATTTTTGAAATATAAGACTTTAAAACCATTTAGACTTTTAAGACCATCAACTGATAAAGAGAGGCCGTTTCCCCTTTTGGCTAGAAGCTATTTCATTCTGCCTATAATGTTGTTATCTTCAAAGAAAGAGGGAAAAGGGGATGAGGAAAATGAACTCCATTGGTTCCCTCCAGTGCCAGGCTCCTTAAGGTGACCTTTCCATATTACGTCACTTAATGAGGAGAAGTTGCCTTTCAAAGACGGGTGACTGATGCGAGGAGTGAAAGACATCACCTGCCTCTTATGCCCATGAAAGTGAGGTGTTATTTGTTAGAGACACTAAACTTCTCTAGGTACTTCAGGATGAGACACGCAATGAAGACTTGAAGTTCACTAGGAACTTCCTCCCCCACTAAAATGCCAGGCCTAAGAAGGGCCAGCAGAGATAAAAAGCAGTTGTGTAATCATATGACAGTTCCCTTCAGGGGCCTGGTTAACTGGTTATGTTTTAACAGTTCAGGGAAACTGCATCCAAATTTGTTTTCTAATCTGGGCTCTGAAGGTTAAACTAATTGGCTCACTTTGAGAAAGTCACTTAACATCACAGGTCTCCGTGACTTAGGTTATCTCAGAATATTATTATCCTCACTTTACAGATAAGGAAGCAGTAGGCAGGGAGTGGTTAGCAGTGAATGACATCCTAAGTCTTCGCAGCTGGCAAATGGCAGAGCCAAGCTTGGAGCGAATCTGTCCACCTGGCTCTGTGCCTACCTGATTTCAACTACATCACTGAATCTCCTGGATTCTTAAAATAAGGAGGCTGGTTGAGTGATTTCTAAATTTCCTTCCATTTTTAATGTTTTATATTTGGGCATACTTATCATATAGAAATAGAAACCGTATTCAGTTCATATACACAGTTTTAATGCTATATATTTATAGAAGAGTCACAACCGATTCTTACCATCTTAGAGGAAGTCTCTTCTGAGAAAAAAGAGGTTGGGTGACATTCTTTTGAATTCCAAACATTTTAGCCATGGGGGAGTGTGTGATGTGCTAAAGCAATTTACTTATTAACTGCCTTTTTTTATAGAGCATTTTTAACAAGTTAAGATAAATCACCAAAACTGTTTAGTGCACACCATTACATGTGGGACCTTTGTGTGATGAAGTATCAATAGATAATTAAGTGGAGAAAAGTTTCTGTGTACTGAAATGGTCACTTTAAAAAGATACTTAAAAAAAATCAGCAATGCTAAAATAATTTATTTCCTTTCTAAATGTTTCTATAAGAAATGGTAATATTTGCTTCCACTTTCAATATAGGAGGAGTGTTCTGCTCCTACAATAGACATGCCGATAGCAATCGGCTGAGCAATCAGTTTTTCCTCTTCACTTCGTAGGATAAGGGACGTTTCTGATGAAATGAAAATGAAAGTCTGACAAAAAAAAGTCAGTTTCACCTTCAAGTTTACTTTACGACCAGGAAACGCAAGGTGCCTGAGGCATGGGACTTGAAGAGGGTCCTAATCCTTTCTAGTGGTGTCCTAGAAGTGCAAGTTGCAAATCACCTAGTTGAGTCCTTCTCTTCCTTCCCATGAACCACACAATCCAGGAGACAAAAAAGACATTTACACTTCTGGGCACTGAGCATAACCTTCTTCTCTTCAAACACAAGTATTCTCCGGACGTAGTCTGTGCTTAATTTAAAAAAATAGTAACACTTCATGTATTTTTTTACATTTTTGCAGCTTTCCAAGCATTTTCACGTGGTGGATCACAGATTTTTAAGTTTCCCAGACTAGTAAAATTACGAAAAGAAATAGCAACATACAGTGCCCAACTTTGTTATTTGTCAAATAACGATATTTGAGAAAAAAGTTATCATTACCATCATTCTCACTTATGAAAGAATCACATGATGATAGCAAAGGTGCATGTAAGTAATTTCATATAAAAAGCCCTTTAAATAGTCTAAAATTAACTATTTGGAAAATTCACTATACTATCCTGAATTTTCTCATTCTTCTGCAGTAAAAATTCACTATACTATCCTGAATTTTCTCATTCTTCTGCAGTAAAAACTTTTACAACCAACCCCTACAGTAGGTGAAGCAGGTATTACTCTCATCTTATCTGTCAAGAAATACGAGCTAAGAGATGTAAGGTAACAAGCGCTGGTGATGTTAACATTGCTCTTCCACAAATCACACTTGAGCGTCAAGGACCTAGGTCCTGGTCTGGAATTCTGATTTAACTATTTACCAGCAAGGAAAACTTGGGACGTTTTAGTAACATCTGAAAGCCCTAGAAAATAAATTGCAATCAGCTTGCTCTGAAGCCTGAAATTTTAACATAGGGCCAATGTTTGGTTGGTTAAATTCACTCTTTTTGGCTCACCTGTGGATTACAGTGATCTTCCTAAAGCCAAGGACGCTGTCTTTAAGGATTTACCAGATTATAGCCAGAGACCAATTTGCTCAGCCAGCAGCCTTAAATTTGTGGCTTTTATTTTCCCCCTAACTTTGTAGTCCCCAGAGAAACACTTATGATGTGATTAGATATTTTTCTTCAGAAATTGACCCTCTTGGAAATCTTATGAACACCCAAGTATCCTTTAATAAATTTCTTTTCCTCTTAAAAAATACTAGGCAAAGCAAAAGAAGAGAGGGGGCTGTTCTTTATTCTGAAAATGTATAACTATATCCTTGAATGTCTGGGTGGACTTGATGAGTACAAATTTAACGGACCACCAAATAAGCTAGCTTTTATCTCCCCAACCATGTGGATTTTTTGGGTTGGGAATACATTGCTCGAACCTGAAGTAAATGATAGTCTGAAAATTCTTTGGGAGTTCATATGTGTGCTTGGCCAACAGCAAGACGACCTCTTTATTCTTTCCTTCGTTCTATGAACCTGCACTTATGGAGGGAAAAAAACAAAACCAAAAACAGAAGTTATATTGGAGTGGGGATAGAGGAGATCCTATTTTATTTTCTGTGGTTTTTTTTCCTACTCTTCTTTTAAACTTGTTTTCCTTCCTTTTATTAGCTTAGATTATTCTACTGATGAGAAATTGGAAACACAGAGAGGTTAGGGAAATTGCCCCAAATCACAGAGGTTGTGGTAAAAGGAGATCAGAATTCTGCCTCCTAGCTTTCCATACAATTTTATTGTTAATTTCAGGGAACTAGCAGAAAAACATTACAAGGAGAGAATTTTGGATTAAAGTTTAGTCTATCCTATCTGAGTAAAGATTAAGGGAAAATTCTTTCTAAGTGTGTGTATGTGAGGGAGGGAGGATGGGAAAGAGAGAGAATATAGAACTGTAACTAGAAATACCACTGTTGTCACACTAACTAGTAATCCTAAAAAGATTTTTATTTTGTGACCTTTTAAGAGAGAATTGTCATGAAAAATGAGATATTTTTAGACTATTGTTACTCTTAATTGCATGCTCACAGAATTACGGACATTAATGTGAGTTTTGATAACCAAAACTATCTCACTTCTACTTCAAATCTTTAGAGCAAATGAGAAAGTGCCACAGGGAATTAACCTCACTAACTTAGAAGGATCATGTGTCTAAAAATTGCACACAACAAATAGCAGAAACACCTAGAGCTCTTCCCTGAATTAATGTGTTGCCATGGAAATAAATAACCAAAATGATGCCATGATTTCTTATTTCTAGAAACAATTCTTGCATAAAGGTAACACAAACACAAAGCTATATAAATAGATGAGAATATTTGTTTATTAAATCATGCTGCTTCATAGAGATCAACTCCACGGTAAACTCTTTGACTTTGCCATTTTTTTCACACCAGTTTATCTTTTCAGTTAATGAAAAAGTGGCAAAGAGATATTAAAGATCTTTATTATTAATGACCATAATCAGAAACAAGAGATGGGTGCAATAACTAAGAAGCCTCATGACATATGGCTGTGCCTCCAGCCACTTATTGCATGCTTTGGGAATTCTCACGCCCATTAAAAATATTACTTTTAGGGGGCATTATATTAGCAATATCCATTTATTTTAGGAAATTTGGAAAACAAAGAAAAAAAATCACTGTAATTCTACCATTCAGTGGTAACTATTGTTATAATTCTTTCCAAATCATTACACACATATATTATAAAACAAACTAGACATGTGCTAGTGTGTGTGTTTAGAAGATTAGAATCACATCATCTATACAATTTTCCCAAACTCTTTTAAACTTATTCAATGTCACATGCCTAGTCAGTGGGTTGAAATGCTTCACTGTCTGAGAATAGCTGTCTCTGTCCCAAAGAAAGGATGTCCTAGAAAATAAACACACACACACACACATACACACACACACACACACACACACCATGGCACCATAGAGTGGGTATGAGGACACCATTCCCTCAAATCAGTTGTGGTTATTTCCTCATTACACCTATAAACATTTGTGGAAATCCTCAGTATAACACATGAATAAAACCAGGTCAAGTTAAAATCTAGAAAAATGTATAGAAAGCTTTGGGGATGACTTAGATTTGGTTAAAATAATATGACATAGGTTTCATTGAAAAATTAACAAAATTACAATGATCTAAAAAAAAAAACCCTCAACATTTCTCTCCTTTTATTTCAAAAAAGTATGCTAACAAAATCAGAGAAGAAAGGAATTTGAACCTTCATAGGGCAACCAAATGTAGAAAATAGCATGGATTTGGATTCAGACAGACCCAGATTTAAATATCAACACTGCCACTTGATTTCAATAAGACTCTGAGAGCTTTACTTTCCTTACTTTTGAAAAAAAAAAAATGAGAATGTAAATAGTCCCTTAGAGGATTGTTGAGAAAATTAAATGAGAATATAAATATAAAGCTATTTGTAGAGTGTCTGGCTCAAAGTGGGCACTCCATTTGACAGCTGCTATTATTATTACTGACTTTTGAAAGAATTAACACAAGGGCTCCATGATCAATCCCACGTACTATACTATGACTTTACCAGTATCAATTAGCTTTAATGTTCACTTCACTAGTTGCTTTGGAACTAAGGAAAGCAAATGCTATTACTACAGTTTCTGTAACCTGTCACTAAAATACAGTCACAGAAGAGGGTAGTTAAGAGAATCAGGCATAACAATTATTGCAGTACGCTGGATATGGTGCAGTTTATGAAATGCCAGAGAGATACAATCTGTTTGTGAAGGAAAATGATTTATAGTCCTTGTGTAATAAGGCATTTCACTAAGAGACACAATTGGACATGAATGCTTTGAATACCAAAAACAGTCTTACTCCATCAGGGCTAAGGTACTCTAGTTGCTACTGCTGCTGCTGGCTGGGTAACATCTCCTTCTAGAGGGTTCCAAAGAATGAGTCAGCAGATGGCAAATGATTGTACATTTCAAATCTTGCTTTTCTCCCTTGAGAAAAGGCCTGTCCATTCTTGTTTTTTGAGTTTAAAAGGAATATACCTCCCAGCTTACTTTGTTTTCAATGTTTTCCCTAAATAGGTAGATGCTCTTTAGGGCATTTAATGTTTCCTACTCTCTTTCTGGTCAGACTCACATATCTAGTGATGCTTTCCTCATAAATCAGAGCTGTCTTATTTGTGCAGCCAGCTTTAGCACTTATTTATCATTGCTTTTTAGCTGAAAAGGTGATTTAGTTTATCGCCTGTACTTCTGAGATTAAAACCTGAATGTTAAAAGAATCATGTGTCCAGAGAAAAAGAATCAGGGGAATGTATTTGGTTTCAGGCTCAGTACTACGTGCATTGTATCCATCCGATGTCATTAGTCACGTTAGCTGAGAAATCCCAGCTCCTGCCTGCACATAGCAACTAAGCTGAGATGATTTACTCCTCTTTGGACAGGCTAGAAATTGTCTTATAAGATTTATTTTTCCCTCAGCAATCAGCACCACTATATTACCAATACCAAATTACCAATTCTAAGTCACGAGCTGAAGGTTCATTGTTAATTCTATATTTCCTATGTGAGTCACGATCAATAAATGCCGGAAAAGAAATAGCCTCTGTTTTTAAGAGTTCCTGGCTGCTTTCAAAAGTTAATTTCATTACATAGTTGAGAAACAACTATAAAGCTATAAATAGAATCATAAGAGAACATAACAATCCTTAAACCCCTCGTTGTGTAAAAAGTCTATGCTGTAGGTTTTTAAAATCCTGAGACAAAACATCCCCTGGAAATCTGACCCAGTGACTAGCAGTTGAACTCAAATCTCTCCAATACTAGCATAATACCCTTCATTCTTTCTTTTATTGGTATCTGAGGGGTTCCTAAATTCAGACTGTTCACCAGAACTGGGAGACAGATCTGTAGGTACAGTGATTCTGATCAATCAGCTACTAGGGAAAGTAACGACAAAGTTTTCACCAGTGCAGGCTTCTCATTTGGTGCATTTTAGGTGCACTCTCCCTTTCTTAGTATCTGAACCTTAATTTTGTGTAACACTGCAACTTACCTAGAAAAGAGCATATTTCCAATACCTTTTGCAACTAGTGGTACGCAGGTGATTAAGCTCTGGCCAATGAGATGTAACGTAAGTGTTTTCTGGGACTTTGGGGAAGGCTGCTTAAAAGAATTTGACAGTCAGTAGTTATCCTCTCTGCCCTTTTAGCTTTCCTCTTTCTTTTTTCCTTAAATGACCTAGAATGTTTGGAGCTCCAGCAGCCTTCTGGGACCAAGAAGTGACCCTCAAGATGGAAGCCAGCACAGGATAGAGGGAGAAAAAGATGGAAGATGCCTTGGTCCATGATGGCTGTGAAACTACCATTCCTTTTATGAGAAAGAAATCAACTTTTATCTTGTTTAAAGGACTATACTTTTGTGCTTTCTGTGTGTATGGCTGAACTAAGTCTAACTGATACAGCCATCAAAGGGTCAAACCCTTGTGAACTTTCTTTAAAAGTAGACAAACTTCATTTTTAAGATAAGAGAATTAAAATGCCAATACCTTCCAGAGTTTCTTTTAAACCACTTAAAGTACAGATGAATGTTAGGAATTCCTTTCCTGAGGGAAGATTTTGAGGTAGAAGACAGAGTTCGAGGTGCATGTGGGAGTTTGAAGGGGAAGAGAGGTAGAGGAAGAGAAAAGGATTTGGAAAGGGAGAGTTAAAGATGCTTTGCTTCTATCGCATTTCTATCTTGGGCTTGTTCGAAACACTATTGGATTTGGGTCCTCATAACCTGCCCTAGAGGCCCTATGGGACAAAGAGGAGGGAATTGCATGCATTTTAGTAGCCCCCAGGCACCCCAAAAGACTGGTCTTTCAGACAATGATGACGATGACAATGAGGACAACAACAACAGTAAAAGATTGCCATTCTGTTTATTGACTGCCTACCAAATAATGAGCATTGACTAATCTAATCTTCATAAACCCCCTGAAATGCAGGCTGTTAGCCTTATTTTACAGAAGCGGAAACTGAGGCTCAGAGAGATGAAGTGTCTTGCCCAAAATCACTATCTAGGACTCAGGTCGGGTGACCAACTGTCCCTGTTTGCCCAGGACTGAGAGGTATCCTGAGACATCGAACTTTCAGGGGAGCACCAGGCAAACCAGGGTGGTGGGTCACTAGCTGCCTGACAGCAAAGCTCTGTCACGATCTATAAGCCCCAAACAGCACAGAGCTCTGACAGATGTCCTCAGAACATCCTGAGTTGTTCAACTTTCAGCTTCAGCCTGGGAATCTTCCTCCCTCTCTAGAAGAGGGCCCTGGAGTAGACCTAGCAGGATGATGTGGTGTAATTAAATTCTCCTCTGCACCATCTTACTGCTCCAAACTAGGACCCCCAACTCCACACACCCAGCAGCTAGCACCCTGAGAGCTTTGTGCTACATGGGAGCAGGCCTTGACCTGTGTGGGGCAGAGCCCAGGTCCTGGTCCCATTGTGCTGAAATATCCTCCAAATCCTTCTCCCTCCTTTTCACCAGATGTACCCACTCAAAACTATGATAATACCTCTAAAGTTTTCCTATTAAAACACTCTTTTTTTTTAAGTTTTAAAAACACTGTTATGTATGTCTACCTAAAGAGGTAAATGGTACAAATTTAAGATGAATAACTTTCAAGTCCTATCCCTTACTGAATGGCACCAATGGGATTTTGTGTGTCCCAACTTAACAAACCCAAATAATGGCCAACTAGAGCAGAGTTCCCAGCTTAGGGTTTCTGGATAGGATTTGGGTGGTACATGAACTTTCCTGAAGTTAGTCATGTGCCCTGGAGTGTGTGTGTATGTGTGTGTGTGTGTGTGTGTGTGTGTGTGTGGTGTGTTCTCTTTTACTGGGTAGAGGGTCTTTAGCTTTCATCATATTCTCAGGGGAGTCTGTGACCAAAAGATAGTTGAGAACCACTGGTGAATTAACAAGAATTAACTTGGAAGAGTTTTTTGTTTTTTACTAAAAGTGTCTTTGTTTTATAAAAAGATTCATAGTCATAACTTATCCCAGTGTATTAGCCTATGATTCAGGATAAGTGTTGATGCCCCAAAGGAAGGAGGTGGAGAGCCATAAGGAAGGTGTGGTTAAGGCAAGGCAAGGAAGTAACTGAAAGCTCCAGTCACCGGGGCCCCACGCCCTGTGATGACAGAACTGGAATCCTCAGACCCAGAGAAAAGAGCCATGGGGTACATAGCTGATTGCCAAAGACCTTCTTATTTTCTTTACCATTAACCTATCTCTAGATTATTGGTTTCTCATTTCTGGTGTTTACTTTTGTACTTTTGTTTGTTTTTTACAAAGTGCAATTTTTCTCATAAATAAATGCAATAAACATCTATCGAATATTATAGCCCAGTATCTGGGAGCCTACGCATTGGAGCCTGGACCTCTTGGGTTCACTGCCCAGCTCCACCCTTTATAGCCATATGATTCTGGGAAGTGGTCTGACCTCTGTAAGCTTCCATTTTCCGGGCCTCAGTAGCATGGACCCCGTTCTCTAGCCTCATTTATCCCAGTAAATTCTTGAAGTAGCAACTCTTAAGTAATAAGGCCACTGAAGATCTGGTTCTCAACTCCAGCCAGACCGTCTCAGGCCTGCCTGTCTGGTGACCCCAGCAGTGAAGCAGGTTAAGTTCTCCACCAGTGCCAGTGTCAGCTGGCACAGCCTCAAACCACCCTTTTCTGTTTGTTTCATTCTCCACAATGCCCATTTGCCCACCGAGCTGAAAGACTGTGGTTGTGCGCTCTGGGAAGTGAGTGCCGACGGCATCAGCGATTATTGCAGAATAAGGAGAGATTAGGAGGTGGGACCTTTCTGGGGACTACTGAATGACACCAAGTACTTTAGCCTGCTCAAAGTACACCAAAGGGGTAATGCTGGGGCCTCCCTCGTTCACAGGCATATACTTTTGAGTAACTAAAAATCAAGAGTCTATTATGCTTCCTAGTGAGGCTAGAGTGTTTTCACCTTACCAAGTTTGGGGTGGGAATATTAGGAGATAATAGATTCTTTTTCACGGTTGAAAAAAAAACTTTTTTCCAGGTTCAGAAATGCAGGGGGGGGGGAGGGGGGGAGGGGAAGCTGAGTAAGAAGGATGGCCGGAGCCCCCTCTGTGCAAGCTGGACCTGGGCTCTGGTGTGAAGCTAGTGGTCCTTGGGCATAGTGCTTGGATTTCCCCTGAATCTCCACACTCCGTTTTAGGTTAATCAGCCTGAATAGTTTTCCTTTCCCCTATAGCGAATGAATCATTTCCTTCTCTCATATCCTGCCAAATATTTTCAATCATGCCTTCCATTCTTGGTTAAGTGCCTAAATTGAACTCACTGTGATGAAAAAGCAACTGATGGAAAACAATTTTTTTATTCTGGTTTACAAGCCTCTTGAAATAAGCTTTTTGGGAGAAGCTTGTGGGCATGATACCCTGTCCCAGCTGGATGCTCTTGATGAAAGTCTGTTGTCAACACTGAAGCACTATGGTAGGTAGGATGTCATAGAGCCACAGGAGTGAAGGGAACGTGATTTATTTTTCTCAAACAAGCTTAACAAATCAGACATCTGCCAATAGCATATACTGTATCTAGAGGAAAGTGGAAATTTACTTGAGATAAAATAATGAGCTTCTGCTGCCATCTGGTGGAGTTTTCACTTTTAATTGTTGCTAATTACAGGGTCACTTGCCAGAGAGTATTATAGAGCAGTGGTTGTCAAAGTGAGTTATTTGGACAGCAGTTTTGGTAGTACCTGGTCATTTACTACTTATGACATTTGATGAATTACTTATTCTTTCTAAATCTTTACATAACTAGTTTTCTTACTTACAGAATATCTAACTCGTAAGATTGTGGGGATTTGAACAAACAATGAAAATAACATGAGCAGTAATAAAAAATATAAGCTGCTTAGTATTAAATCTAACAAAAGATGTGCAATTATGAAAAAGATCTCACATTTCTTTGAAAGATATTTGTGAATACCTAAATGAAGGAGTTTATTGGAAAAGCAGAATCTCAGGCTCTACTCTGGACCTACTGAATAGAGATGTACATTCTAATAGGATCTCTTGGTCGTGTAGACATTTAAAATTTGAACACTATTCTCGATGTCTTCCCCAGAGAGATAAGTGCTTATTATTAGTATTGCTACTTTGTGCCTTTGAACACCCTTAAGTTGCTTCATTTAAAAATGTTGTCATTGAAGACACTCCTCATAGGACAGGGTATGGACTGGAGGTTAAGAACACTGAACCTGGGGGCAGACGGCATTTATTTTGTATTCTAACCCTGTCACTACCAAGAAACTTTGGTGAGATACTTAACCTTTCCGTACCTTAGTTTTCTTAGTTATAAAATGAACATGAAAATATTTAACTCCCAGCATTTTGAGGATTTAAACAGAAAACATAATTAATCTAAACAGTAATATTAAAAAAAATAGGTTCCTGGTATTAAAATTAATAAAAGATGTGGAATTATGAAAAAAGTATAACATTTCATTGAAAGACATTTGAAAAGACCTAAATAGAGAGATAAAATCAAATTCAAGGATAGAAAGATTCAGTATTAAAAAGCTGTTGGTCCTCTTCAAATTAATTTATTCTAATGTGATTCAAATTACGACCTCAACTGGGCTTTTTGTTGAACTTGACAAGCTGATTCTAAAATCTATTTTACTTTCTGTCACAAACTTATTGGATTTCGTTAACCAATGTCACCATAAAAAAAAATGATGTCAAAAAAAAATCTATGTTTAAAAAAGGTGAAGAACAGCTGAGGCAATTCTAAAAGAGAAGAATCAGATGAGAGAGTCACTCTACCAGATATCAAGACTTACTTATAAAGCTAAAATAGTTAAGGTAGTGCGGTATGACACATGAATGGACTAGTGGAACAAAATAGAGTTCAGAAAGAGGCCTACACATATTTGGGAATTTGATATATGTCAGTGGTGGTATTACAAATCAATAGAAAATGCATGAGCTAATTGATTAATGGTTCTACAATAATTGGCTATTCATGTGGAAAAATTTTACACACACACAATTAGATTTCTTCTTGATAGCATACACAAAGTCAAATTATTTCCAAATTCATTAAAGATCTAAAGGTATAAAGCAAAACTTGAAAATTTTGGAGAAAATACAGAAGAATTTCTTCATGATTGCAATGTAGGGAAGAACATATAAAGCAAAGCCTTATCTATAAAGTAAAAAGATTGCGATACATTTGATTACTTTAAAATTTAAAACTTCCATGCATACAAAGTCACCATAAATAAAGTGAAAAGACAAGACATTGAATGGGGGAAGATATTTCAATACATAATTGACAAAAGGTTTGTATTGAAGTGATTCCTATACATGAAAAAAAAAAAAAGAAAGAAAGAAAACGTAGTGGGAAAGTGGAGTGGACAAATGATGTGAACATATCCCCTTCACAAAAGAAAAAAAAAAACAGTGTCTGTTAGACATATAACAAAGTGCTCAGCCTCAGCACTTGACAGAAAAATAGAAACTGAAAAATGAGATGGCATAAAAAAATTAAAAAGTAGAACTACCATATGATCCACCAATTCCATTTCTGGGCATTTATCTAAAGAAAATGAAAACACTAACTTGAAAAGATATATGCACCCCCATGTTCATTACAGTGTTATTTACAATAGCTAAGATATGGAACTGACCTAAGTGTTCAATAATAGATGAATAGATAAAGAAAATGTGAATATATATATACACACATACACATATATAATGAAATATTATTCAGCCATAAAAAAGAATGAAATATTGCCATTTGTGACAACATAGATGGACCTTGAGGATAATATGCTAAGTGAAATAAGTCAAACAGACAAAGACAAATGCCTTCTAATCTCACTTATATGTGAAATCTAAAAAATCCTAAAAGCTAAAAACCTCAAAACAAACCAAACTCAGACATGGAGAACAGATTGGTGGTTGCCAGAGGCAGGGGTTGGTGGGGGGTGGGTGAAATGAGTGAAGGGAATCAAAAGGTACAAACTTTCAGTTATAAAATACATAAGTCATGAGGATATAATATTCAGCATGATCACTATAGTTAATAATACTGTATTGCATATTTGAAAGTTGCTGAGAGGGTAGATCTTAAAATTCCTCATCACAAGAAGAAAAAAAAATTTGTATCAATTTATTATAACAGATGTTAACTATACTTATTGTGGTGATTATTTCTCAATGTATACAGATATTGAATAATGATATTGTACACTTGAAACCAACATAATGTTGTATCTGAATTATACTTCAATAAAAAAATATTTTAAAGAAAAGAAAAAAGAGATAGTATTTCACAACCACCAGCTTGAGTTTCATGATACCAAGTGAAGAAGCAGTAGGGACTCTCCTTGAATGCTGGTGGGTGAAAACAAACCCAGCACCCTCAGAGGACAATGTGGCTGGCCTTGTAAAGTTAAAAGCACAATCTTTAATTTATTATTTTTTTATTATTTATGCCTGCAGCACCTGGTCTTCCTAGGTGGTCTCCCATCCAAGTACTAACCAGGCCCGACTCTGCTTAGCTTCCAAGATCAGACATCAGGCTTGTTAAGGGTGGCATGGCCATAGACTATAGGCCATGGCTCCACTGGGGCACAAACCCAGGACCTTCTGCATGTAAAGCAGATGTGTTAACCGTTACACTATGGAACCATGTCCAAAGCGTGACTTTTTAAAGCCACCAATTTCACTTCTATGCCTTTGTCCTTGAAATGCTTTAGCACAGGCACCCAAGGAAGCATTTGCAAAGACTTTATTGAAGTTCTTCTTGTAAAAGCAAAAAATTGGAAATGATCTGGAAGTATATTAGCACAGCAGAATAGATACATTTTCTCTTGGTTCTGAATGCTATACGGCAATGAAAACAAATGAATCAGAGCTGCACATAACAGCACGTACCTCAGAAACATATTTTAGGCAAAAAAAAAAGCATTGTCGAAGATACATGAACAATATAATACCATTTGGGCATATGAAAAATAAACACCAAATTTAGGGTAGTAACTACTTCTGTAAAGGGAAAGGTGATAGCATTCCAGTAAGGACACAGGGAGGGTTTCAATGTGATTTGTAACGTAATTTAAGGTCATTGCTGGATATATTTTTTAATAATATTCTCTGGAATTTTTATATGCTTGAAACAGTTTAGAGAGAAAGATAATGTACATAAAATGAATGGCGCATATTAAAATACAGTTGTGATTATTAAAGAGGATTGAAATCTTTCCAAGAAATAATTCTGTTATTAAATATTTACATCTGGGAGGAAATTTAAAAAACTATTTTACCTTAAAAGATCTGCAGCAGTTTAAATCTATTTTCTTTTGTCAACATGTCTACTAAGCAAATTAATCAACCAATAATTTTTTTCTGGGCAGCTATTAGGGGCCTGGCATCAAGCTACTTACTGTGGGGCAACACAAGGAACAGAATACCTGGCCTCTAGCTTGTTTGGAATAAGGAAGAAAAGGAGAAAGAGAAAGAGGTGGAGAATGAGCAGGAGGAAAAGGAAAACAATTATTCCAGGCAGCATAGAGTTTACTTGCATAATGTAATGTAATGTTGTTTTAACTAGCCCACTATTTCATACATAAAAAATGAAAGTTATCCATTTCAAAGGAGCCCCCTCATGACTTAAAACATTTATCCTGGAGATAGCACTAGTAATTAAAATAATTTTGGAACTCTTCTTAGAATTACCTTCAGAGTATATAGCACTCTAGCTTAAGTTTCTGTAACAAGGAAGATATCTGGGAGGTAAATTTGATTTCAGAAAGAGCCAGTAATAGTGGCCACGTCAGTTAATATGGCTTTTTGGTCAATGATTAGGTGTAGACACACGGTAGTGATTTCTTTTGTTTTCCATACCACAAAATGATATTTGTATGAGGCAGTTTATGACCAGTGGTGGCTGCCCTGGGGGTTCTTCCAGCTGCCATAATCTCTGTCCAGCCACCCTGAGAGCTGATGGATACAATATCTCCTCATACCTATAACTAATCACTGAACACAACTGTGCCTCAGACATTGGTCAAAGTGCTCTTTAACACAGTGCAGCTGATTTTCCTGCACAACCTGCAAAGCGACTCAGTGTGTGGCAGAACACGGCTGATGCTCTCCACACTGTTTCCTCTATCTAGGCACATAGATTTTCTGGATCCTGCTTACAGTTAGCTCGGGGCCACCTGACTGGGTTTTGGCAAGTGGAATGTGGGAGCCCCTTCTAATTCTGATCAAGATCTCCTGATTACTCACTCATGGTCTTCCACCTGAGCCCACAGACAAGCATTCTAAGATGATGGAATCACACAATGGAAAGAGCCTTAATTCCCAAACCACGATTTGGAGCAGAGCCTCTAGGAAAGCCCCCTGATCCGCACTGGAATATGATAAGAGTAAGAAATCAGTTTTTATAGCATTAAGTTAATGACAGTTTAGAATATTTTTAGAATATTTTTGTCATGCAACATAGCCTAGTGCATTATGACAAATGCAAAGGCAATTCCAAGAACCAAGTTCCAAAACTGTTCTAAGCAAAGACAGCAGCATCATAAACACAGCCTCTTAAAACTATGTTGAAGTACAACACTCATTGTCAAGTATACTGGTGCTGGTAGTTTTTATTTAAAATGTGGCATTATCATTTTAGAGTCATATGATACAGCGTTAAATAGTGGAACGTTCATGTGCTGAGAGCAAGATTTCTCCTGAAAGAGCTGGACCTTGAGACCAGGTTAGTATTTGGATGTTTAAGAAAGAGAAGGGAGGGCATTTCAGGTCAAAGGGAAATGGAAGCATGTGAAGAAAAGCCCTGGCGGGGTTCAGGGGTGGGACAGAAGCAGCTCATTAAAAAAAGGGGAATATACTCCCTCCTTTTTTTCCTAAAAAAAGCAAATTAAGATAGCTAGATCTTGCAATCATCATCTGGTTTTGAAAGATTCAAATTCCACTTAATATTTACATATTTCAAAACTCTGCAAGCATTTCAAATTATTATTAAAAGCAAAAGAGACTTCTGGAAGTCACAATACTAATAACTAATGTTTATTAAGTATTTAAAAGGACATAAACTCGGTGCTTTAAATCAGGACAAGCAGCATCAGTGTCCCCTTGGAGCTTGTTTGAAATGCAGAATTCCAGACTCCACCTCAGACATCCTGGATCAATATCTGCATTTTAACAAGATCCTCAGGCGATTCACAGACAGACTAAGGTCTGAAAAGCACTGCTTTGAATGCTTTATCTCAAATTCTACAGAACCCCTATGATTCCATTCATATCTTTTTCAAAGTCTGCAAGTATTTCATATAATTATTAAAAGCAAAGAGACTTCTGGAAGTCATGATACCAATAGATATATATTTTTTATTGAGTATTTAATATGTTTCTTAAAAATCCTGTGAGGTATACACAGGTATTATTATAAACCCCATTTTAATAGATAAGAAGGCTCTCAGGGATTAACTACTTTACCTCAAAATACATGCTAGTATTTTAT
>NW_006436298.1:25562083-25582171 GCF_000325575.1 Pteropus alecto | reverse complement strand
GGGTATGGGATTTAACCTATTCCCACCTGACTCCCAAATCTAAACTTTTACATCCTGCAGTGACGGCCTCTCCTTGTGCTGTAAAAAATATCATGGCTATATTATAGGCTCACCAATGACAGCCCACCCTGACTTCAGAAGACACTTAATTGGGAAAAGTAGCAGAGTAACCTGAGACATCGAAAAAAGTGATTGTGAAAGGAAATCCTTGCCATACATATTTAAATATAGGAAATAACACATATTCATACACAGGTAAATATACCAGTATCAATATGTAAAAATGTAATTGTAAGTGTTATTTGACAGCTTTAACAAGGGAAGTCTAAAGGATGATTTCTTATTTATTTCTGAAGGAGAATTCAATTATTCAGATATCTCATTTATTAAATTTATTGAGCCAAGAAGATAAGAATTAGGAATTTATTTAACAATAGTGAATGAATTGAAAAGTGCTGTGGTGTCTATTTATTACTAATCATTTTTATTGCTGAGAGCACCCACTATAATACTTAAATACGTGGTTCTCATACTTTAGCATACATCAGAATCATCTGGGGATCTTGTAGAACACAGATTGCTGGGACCCATTCTCAGAATCTTGCATTCAGTAGGTCTGAGAAGGAGACCCAAGATTTTGCCTTTCTAACAAATTTCCACATGATACTGCTGCTGCTGGTCTGGTGACTCCATCTTGAAGACCACTGAGGTAGTATAGTGTTCTAGAGTAAGTGTCAAACCCCAGGGGCTAGTTGTCAAGTTATGCACAGGTGGTATAAACCTTCCCACATCAGAGAGTATGAAGGGTGACTGGAAGCATCAAGGTTTTCCACACAGCGGAGCTTCCTCAGGGCAATATTTCTCATTCTTTCTGAGCCAATCTCTTGCTTTTAGCTGGATTTCAAGGAAATATGAGAGGCAGGAAACGAATCATTACAAGGTTGAGGCACACCTCAGTTTGCTCTATGAGTCCCCTTTTCTGCCTCTCTGCTCTGGCTTCTCTTCCCACCACAGGCCCTTCCTTCTGCCTTAGACCTCCTCCTGGTTCTCATCCACTCCACCCACATTTATTGCACTGGCACATCTCATCCCTAATCCTTAGGATAATTCACAAAATAGGTATTATTCCTATTGTATAAGTGAAAAACTGAGACTCAGAGAAGTGAAATTATTTACCCAAAATGACAAAGCCAGTAGGTAGTGACGTAGGGTTCAAATTCAGTTTTATCTGCCTCCAAAGCTCTTTGTCATTTTTCTGTCCTGTTCACCTTGAGGCAGTGTTTGTCCATGTTTGTTGCCTTTTAGGATCATAGTGATGCCTGGGCTGGAGTATTTTTTTAAAAAGCTTTCCAGGTGATTCAAATGTGCTGTCAGGATTGAGAACCATTGCTTTCCCCACCCAAAGGTGACACCGACCCGAAGGAATGGTGCAATCTGAGAGATAATTTCAAATCTCACCAGCAGAAGCAACTTTGTCTAAGACAATCAAAAGTTTCTTGAAAACACAGTTGCCATAAGCTGTATTAACAAGTGGGGAGATTCTGATATTGAAATACTAAATTTTCACAACACAGTAACTAGATTTAGCAGTACAAGTAGAGCCCAAACTCCCTATACAGAATCACTGTTTAACAAAGAACTGATGATAATGATTATTCAACTTTTGGTAAATAACAGTTTCTTATTAATGAAATATCCACTTCACCTTCTGGGATGGTATAGTTGTTTCTAGGGCTTAACTTAAAAAAAACTGTATTCTGTTTGTTTGAACTCAATATCTCCCAGGAGAATTCAGCTATATGACATTGAGCATGAGATATGTCAAGTATTCTTATGATTTCTCCGATAGCTAAGAATAAAGTGAATGGCCTAAATTTTTCTTTTCAGGCAGAGAATGATTTTATGCATGTAATTAAAGCAATTAAGATTAATTGTCCCTCAAGGAATAAGAGAGGGAAGTTGTAAGAGCAGGAGATAGCAAGACATTTAGAAATATGAGGGTTTAGAGTCAGGCATACACTGGATTCAAATTCTGGTTTTGCCCCTTAATAGCTGTGTGAACTTGGGCAAGTGCAATGTCTCTGAGTTCTCATTTTTCTTATCTGAAAAGTGTGGCTGTTGACAATCTACTCAGATCTCTTGCTAAGTAGCTTAACACAAAGTACATAGCAGACAGACCATGAAAGAGTTACTAGTAATAAAGGGCTGGGGACTGAAATTTCTCGGTCAAGCCTGGACAGTTCTACCTGTGTTTCCCTAGAATTTCACACTTGATGTGTTGGAAACTTAAATTTACCCTTCTCTTCAGTGTTCTTTCTCAGTGTGTGGCATCACCATCACTTGACCCCTAAGTAGCGAGAGACTTTGGAGTCACCCTCAGTGCCTCCTCTCCTATTCCACCTCTCCCTCTCTCCATCACAGAAGTGTTGCCAGTTCTACCCCTTAAACTCCCCTCTCTCTCTCTCTCTCTCTCTGTTTCTACAGAAACCAACATAAGTCAGGTTTCCATCTTCTCTTTTGCCTGGACAAATGACAAGGCAGCAGTTAAGAGACACTTTCTCCTCTCGCCTTCTCTGTTCTTGCCTCCTGAGCCCCTCTTCTGAGCTTCCAACAAAGATAAATATTTTTTGATCATACATCTTTGATGGATTGCCATTGCTGCAGAACAAAATCTAAACCTTATGCATGGCAATGCAATAGTCTACATTGTCCCTTCTGTGACTTGGAGTCTAACTTCCCATTGATCCCAAATTCTTTGTCCCACCACCATCCAAATGGACTCAATGATTTAGTCCTATAAAATTAGCCCACATTCTCTCAATGGAGTCTTTAGCATTCTGCTTCAGTTTGTTGCGTACCCTGTCCCTTATACCTAGAATTCTTTTTCCTCCTTCAACTATTCTACCCATTTAAGTCCTACAGAGGTCAGTTCCATTACTATGACCTAAGTGCCCTATTCCCATAGATCTCCAGTCACAATGAATTGTTTCCTCCTCAATACACCTCTGCCACATTGTTTAAAAATTGCCATAGAGTGCTGAGCATGATCATTATCTGCACATGTCTGTCTGTTCCATGCACAAATTTCTAAAAGATCTTGAAGACCAAGACCAAGGGTCCAAGTCTTATTCCTCATCTTATTTCAGACATGGTAGAATCCAGGTATTATCCAGGTAGAATCCAGGGATAAAGTGATCACAGTAGATTATAACCATAATGGTGACTGGGAGCCTGCCTGTCTTGTTCCACATTGTATTCCCAGTGCATAGCACATTGTAAATGCTCAATAAACATTAGTTGAATCAGTGAGTGAATAAATGGGAGAAAAATAGTTAAAAATTCTATGCAGTCTAGAACAGTGGTTAATATTTTGTTTGATCTTTACTGTCATTCATAATTTTTTCCCAAATTGGATCTGTTTAACCCTCGGCAGGGTTAAAATATTACTTTTATGTCAAAAACAATGCAATATAAAACCTTCTCCAAAAAGTGGAATGCTGTTTATACTGAAGACAAGGCAGGTAAGAGCCAGAAGAATGGATGGATATTCTCTCTCTCTCTCTCTCTTGCTTTCTCTGAACTGAGTTTCAGTATTATAGAAATTGAAGGAGGAGCTATTTTCCTATAATAAGTAACGAGCAGAAGGGCATTTTGTAGAATACTTAAGAGAGAAGTAAAGTCTCCCGAACAAAAAGGATGCCAAATTTTATGTGAGTGAACAGCAATAGTTGATGCAAGATGTAGATTTTTCTGCTGACAATATTACAAGAAAGCAAAATCTTAAGTGAATTGGTGTGGGACAGAAACATATCAACTATCCCTAGCTATGGTAAAGATTCTTGAGTTCTTTAATAGGATATACTTCATATTAATATCAGACAGAAACTCACTGATTGTGTCAAATTAAAATGGAATGGGCCACAGAGGGGCTAGCTCAGAGACTGGCTATCTCAACAATACACTTTGCCTTAGGGACCACTGGCCAAGACTCCCTAACCCCCAGACAGCATTTAGGTGAGAACCGCCAGTGTTCATCTTAGTGACTTTCCTCTTTCCGTATTTTAATGGCTGACCAAGACTCCTTCAGAAGGACACATTTTTTTCTTTGGATAACATTAATGTCACTTGATCCCTTGTTTTTCCATTTTATTTTTAACCTAAAGAAACATCTTACTGGCATTCTAGCCTTAATATGATTTAGCATATCTTTCTTCTCATCTCTGATAGACAAAAATATCTCAATATCTCAGGGACCATATCTGTGTTACCACGTACTTCCCCTCCATTTGTAGTAACTGACCTGGCCCCAGGGATGGGCACGCGATGCAGGCTAGGTGGGTCACAGCTCTTAACTTCCCCGCCACAGCAATCGGTCCAAGCATTGAGCACAAAAGTCAGGGCAATCAGAGTCCTTCTCTGGGTTTTTCAAACTGAGTTGAGATTAAAGAAGCTTTAGATTAGAATGCTGTATGTAAGCTTAGAGCTATCAGCATCCATGGTTCTAATGGTAGGAAAGACTGAATTCAATATTCAAAGAGAAGCAGAGAAAGAGAAGCCAGTGACAGAATCCTCAGACACACCTGTGTCCTTTTTAGCTACATAAACCAATAAATTCCTCTCCCTCTCCCATGACACAACTTTGTTTCCCCTTAATTTGGACTGATTTAAAGAGTCCCAATAAATACATGATCCGTTATGCATTGATTTCAAAATTTAAGTCTCAGAGGACAATTTTATTCTTTTTCATGTCCTAAATCAGCAATGTTTTGAGAACATCACTCTGCTTCTTGCTCATCACACATCAACTATGCTGCCCTTCTTTCTGGCCCCCAGACGCCTCATATCCATTTCTTTTTCCAGGCCTCTGCCTTGCTGATTCCTCTGCCTGGAATGACTTTCCCCAGATACTTTTGTATGTGGCATATTCTCAGTATTTGAGTCTCATTCAATGACACTTTCTTAGAAAGACTTTCCCTGACCACCTTAAGCAAAGTCATCTTCTCCAATAAGTTTATTTCATGACACGTATATATCATTTATAATCTATATCCTAATATGGATTTATTTTGTTTGTCATCCATCTTCCTCCATAGAACGTAAGTTTTGTGAGGACAGGACCCCTGTCTGACACTTGCTGCCACATTCTCAGTTCCTGGCATAGTGCCCTGCTCATACTCCACTTAAACATTTGTGAAATGTTAAATTAAAACGTCATTGCAATTACTAAGTATGATTATTATTGAGGTAACAGTATAAAATTAACTTTTTGTACTTTATATACCTTTCATGCCATGGTTGGGGTGTGTTCCAGCCATTCTCAACCATCCTTTGCTTTCCCATAAAGTTCTACGTTAGCAAACTCTTTTGGATATTGTCACATACCAACCAGAGTGTGACCGATGGGATTCTGCTGTTCAGAGTAGAGAAGTCAGGTCTAATGGCCTCTCATAGAGAGAGCTGCCTGCTATTCCAAAGAGTCCGAAGCTAAATCCTAAAAATCCAACGAGGAGTTCAGAATGAGCCCGGAAGACCTCGACTAAATGAATCATTTACTGCAATTTTTTATTAAGACACTAGGTGGCAGGTGACTATGCTCTGGGACATAAACAGAAAGAGCATTATCATGCTTACCAAAGGCTGGATAATTTCTCTGCTGACATTAAATGCCAACGGGGATTTTATTCATTTGTCAGGATGGTAGGAATTATGACAAGGGCTTTAGACTTTGTCTATGAAGAATAGGATATACTCTGAAACTCAGATTCACAAAGTAAATGTGCAACATGAGAACATTACAAAATGAATCCAGTAAAAAGTAGAAAGTCAGCTCCAGGGTACCAACAAGACAGAGAATTTCTATATAATGAACTAACATCACAATTTTCACTACAATAACACCACTATCTTTTGGGTTAATAATCTGAGTTAGTAAGTAATTGATTGTATCTTTCTTTTTCTTTTCTCTTTTACTTAAACACCAGGGAAATTTTTTAAAAAGTTCTTTCAAATATAAACTGATCGGAGTCTCTATTATCTCCCTGGTAACCTTCTATGCAGAGTCCTGGGCTTGGAGAAACTTTATTTTCTTCCAATGCCACAGAATATTGGAGAAAACAATCAGCTGACAGACACATGCAAAAGCAGATTATTCAGGTATTTACTTTTATTAAACAACAACAACAAAAATGCTCAAGTCATCTGCTAGTAAATAAAAAAAATAGAATACAACATGTGATAAGCACAATAAATTCTAATAAATATATTTCCTTTCCAGTTTGTGGTCTTTAAAGAGTGGTAATAAGGAAAGTAATAGGAGGAAGGTGGGAGCAGAAGCAACCAGAGAATGAAAAGAAGACAAAAAGAAGAGAAAGGGAATGAGATGTATTGAAGGGGAATGGGAAAGAAACATTCACACAGAAGAGAGAAACCAGTGAGAAAGGAAGAGGAAGAGGCAGAGATAAAACAAGGGACTCAAACCATAGAGAAATGGTAACAAGGAGAGATGGGAAGTAGGTACACAAACAGAAGAGCGGAAGGAACACAGAGACCAAGGTCAGAGGAGGAGGAGCCAGGAGAGAGGGTCAGTGAGTTCCCAAATGCATTCACTGTTGACTATTTCTCTAGGACAGCTCAATCTTCAAACTTTGGAGTAAATTCAACTGTTAAGTGCTGTTCTTCGAAATGTTAATTAATCAGCGAATCATAGTTTACTGCTCTTTAACTGCACTAATACTTAAGCCTTAGGAACGTCAAATAAACGTGAGTGAGCCTCTCCTAGATTGCAAGGACCAGAGAGAGGCTCAGTTTTACTCAGAGGATTAGAGTCTGTAGAAAGGATATTCAGAGAAAGGAAAGCAGGAACCACATATAACCAGGCTTTTCAGACAAGTAGGAGCTGGAAGATCTTTAATGTGAGAACACAGTTCTAGCCACCAACTGTCCTGTCACTACATCCGCATCAGAAATCTGTGTTCTTTCTTTGGTTTTACTTCATAACTGTCATTTCACTTTCCATCTCTGCTTCTGTTGCTCCTTCCATTATTGGTTTGCTCTCTGTCTCTGAGCTCACCCTCAGTACCATGGAGGATCAATGCTTGGTCAGTCATCATTCATACAGGGTGCCCTTACTGAGCAGAGCTCTTGGTTGAGGCCACATAAATGACTGGCTGGCCTTGGGTTAGATGCCTGCTATGGTTCGAACAAGTCTGATCAGGGTGGAAGGACCATGGGGTGTGATGTGAGTATGAGAGACCTTTCTGTGTTAGACTGTGCATATGGCAGGTATCTAGAGAGGGAGGGAATAAAACTGAAAGGTACATTGGTCAGTGGGACCAACACATTCCACCCTTGTTCATCAGGCATACCAAACTTCTTCTTTTGGGCATATGGCTTCAATATTGCCCATACAACCTAATTAAACCACTACATGTACATTCACCAACACAAAATCAAATCCGGTCACTATGTCAAGAAAAAATGATATGAATCACTTTAAACTCATAGTCCAAAGTCAATGACCTTTGAAGTTTTTTAAAAACCCAAGCCCAATGAAGCAATAATACAGAATATTTTGGGTAGAGGGGAAGGGGAAATGCAGGAATGAAATAAAATCTTTGAGGAAAAAGATAGAAAAGGCAAAAAGATTTCCCTATGATGATAAAAAGAGAGTGGTCTATGGCAGTGGATGTACTTGCACCCACCTATGTGCCCCAAGTGGGTGGCAATACATCAAAGAGATGACAAAGGGGCACCTATGGGTGGGGGGAAAGTTTCCAGTCTCTGCAAACATTCCTGTACCTCCTGTGCAACCTGACTTCAAGTTATCAGACTTTGATGGATCACTGTGGGCTTAGGCAATGCAGATGTCAGTGGTGCCCATGATGGAATGAAGAATGGAGACCCCAGAAAGGCAGATGGAGGACAGAGTGTTTTCTGGACACTGTGCAAGACTTTCAGGCTCTTAACAGACCTGCAAAGGCAGCTGGTCCCAATACTACCTCAGATGAATTTCCTTATAGCTTGGTTAGATGTATACTTGAACTCATATTTTATCTGATTTATAAATGTGTATTTCTTTAATACTCCAAATAATTAGACTAGAAATCATACCACCTGCACTGATTTGAGCTCCGGGGACAACACTGAATGCAATCAGCCTGAGGCTAGATTGGGACACTACCCACCTGATCATCCTCCTTTTCAACCTCTTAAATTAAGATAAGTCTTTATCAAATAATGGTTTTTACATTGTGCGTTTGTCTGACAACTTAAAATTTTTCTATAAACATAACCATAATGCCAAAATTCTCACAAAGTTGTGGATCAGTGATTGTCTTAATCATCTCAGCTACTATAACAAAAATGCCACAGACTGAGTAACTAATAAACAACAGAAATTTATTTCCCATAGTACTAGAAGCTAGAAGTCCAAGATTGGGGTGCTAGCATGGTCAGGTTCTGGTGCAGGCCCTCTTCTGGATGGAGACAGTTGACTTTTGCTTGTATCCTTGCATGGCAGATAGCAGAGAGAGGAATCAAGCTCTCACGATTCTTATAAACTCGTTAATCCCATACTGGGAGCTCTGCCTTCACGATCCCATCTCATCCTAATTACCACTCGATGTGAGTCCCACTTCCTAATGCGATCACCTCCTAATACCATCACATGGTAGGATTTCAGCATATGAGTTTGAGGAGGACATATACATTAAATCCATAACATCTTCACTTTTTTTTCATGGAAAAACATTGGTTTGTCCTGTGGAACCCAGCCCCTGTGGCCCAGCTTAGTGGCCGCTGAGAGGAAGAAAGAAACTAGAGCTGGGCCATTGCATGCTTTCCTGAAGAGATCAAGTCTGTAGCCATAGAGAAAGGGCAGCTGAAGGATGGGTTTTTTTCCCCCAGTGCTTGGATGGGAAGAATGTGGGTGTGACATTCTTGGTTCTGGCCATGGAGGAGGCTGTGAACAGGGAACCGGCTGGCCTGTAGGCAGATTTGGGGTCCTGCCCCAATTGGATAGAGAGAAGTATCTAGGAGAGAGGAAAAAAAAATCACTTCTGCATTTGAGACAAAAGGAAATTGACAGCAAAGACAGAGTATATTTTCCTTTAGGCTGACTGTAAGCTCTCGTTAGGCACAGGAGCCAGAGCTTATTTATAGAATTGCACTACAGTTTTGCTCTGTCTGGACGGCAAGTCCAACCAGTTCTCATCAAACAGGTTGTTCAATTTCCTATTACAATGAATTCCTATAAAATTAGTCTCTGGGCATAGAGCTCTGGGAATGTGAAGAGCCATATTGATCTGGAAGGACGACAGAGATGGGGCTCAGCTAACTTTGTGGCAGATTTCTCTCCCCGCTCCTCCTTCTTCCATCCATCTCTCCCTCTTCCTTTCTCCTTCCTTCCCTCTGGATGCCCACCAGGATGACTCAACACTGGTGCCTAACTGCATAACTGCTTTGATTCTCACACTTCCCATTTATAGAAGGACGATGTCTACTTAGCATGGTTACAATGATGGCTGAATAAAATAGCATATATAAATGTCCTTGCACAGAGGAGACACTTGATATTTATTTGGTAGAAAATAAAAAAGGAAGAAAGAAAGCAGTGGCTTAAGTGCTACCCGGTACATAGAAAAATAAATCACTTGATGAAAGGTTTATTGGGTGGTAGGATATGAGGAGGGTGAGTCAGAGCAAACTAATGAAGGAGTGTAATGTTGGAAGGTGCAGGCTGTCACTGCTGCTGCTGATGTTATTTGAAAGAGATATAAGACTAAAACCTCTAGTCCATGGTAATTAGAGGAGCTCCCCAGGCACTTTATGTAGCTGGGATGGTAACCTTTGTGTCTTGCTTGAGACCAGTTTCAGTTTGTATAATTACATCCTGAAAGCAGGCCCACAGCTGCAAAGTTTTCACAAAAAGATAATATTTTCTCTGTTGTACTTTCTGTAATTAGCATTTCACATAGGTAAGTGAGGAAACAGTGACAGTATCCAACCTGGTTTCCTTCTTCTTAGGGAAGACGGGCAAATTCCTAGGCAGATTGTGACATTAGGAAAGTCTTGTGAATGTCTGAAAATTAAGAAGTATTCTGGAAGTATTTTTCATAATGCTTCCAGATATGGTTTTCATAGCAATGATAAATATGAGGTCATGGGCCCTAAAAGTAGAAGATGAAGCCATCCTGATCATCACCATCTGGTATGGACTGAATTATGTCCTCCCAAAATCACATCGAAGCCCTTAACCCTTAATGGGACTGTATTTGGGGATAGGTAATTAAAGTTATATGAGAGGAAGTGGGGGCTGATCCCACAGGACCGGTTCCATATCAAAAGAGGAAGAAAGAACAGGCATCTCTCTTTCCATGTGCATGTACAGAAGGAAGGCCGCATGAGGACACAGTAACAAGGCAGTTGTCTGCAAGCCAGGAAGAGAGGCCTCACTCCAAACTAATCTGCCAGCCCCTTGATCTATCTAAAACCCGTTGGCACCTGAGGGCTCTGGACACAGTGCAGGGCTCATCTTGAAGCACGCTACTGCGGTCCACGTGGAAGAAGAAAGCATCTCGCAGCAAGTTCTATCATATGTGTGGCTACATTTGGTTTTCACTGGCACAGCCACACTGATTACAAAGAGCTCTGCAGCTTGGTCCCTGTTTCTTAGTGCCTCTATTAGTTTCTGAGTGCTGCTGTAACAAATTACCATACTTAGTGGCTTGAAACAAGACAAATATATTCTAAAATAGTCCTGGAGGCCAGAAGTTCAAAATCAGTTCTATTAGGCTAATGCCAAAATGTCGGCAGGGTAGGTCCCTCTGGAGGCTGAAGGAGAGAATCTGCTTCCTTGCCTTCTTCAGCTTTAGTGGCTGCCTGTATTCATTGGTTTGTGGCCCACTCCTCCAAACCAAAGCACATCACTCCAACCTCTGCTTCCATCATTGTATCTCCTTCTCCTTGGACTCTGACCCCTCCTGTGTTCCTCTTATAAAGGCCACTGTGATTACATTGGGCCCACCTGGATAACCCAGGATATTCTCCCTACCTCAATAATTTGATCACATCTCAGTTCTTTTTGCCATATAAAGCAGTATTCAGAGGTTCTGGGGATTAGGACATGGACTATTTGAGGGGGTATTATTCAGCCTACCACATGGCTTTTGTCTACACCCCACACTTCCAGGCACAGACCCCTTATGGAGACCGTCACCATTTGCAGCTTCCTGTGGACTCATTATTACTAAGCTGAGTTTCTCCTTTCAAACATCCAGGTCTCATGCTACCTCCTCCAGGAAGCCTTTTCTCACTTCTCCAACCCACTTTGACTTCTCATATTACTTAAAATAAGAACTCCATTATTTGGCTCTTATATGTTATGCTGAAGTCAGTTCCACTTTGTTTCACATGTATTTGTCTTGTTTTTCAAACTAAATTGTAAGTTTCCTATGTAAGTTTTATGAATCTTCCTCTCAGTTCACCTGGAACAATTTCTTTGGCTTCTAGGTCACCTTCTCCTTTGCTGGACTCACTGATGCCCACAGGCTCTATGTCACTCCCAACTAAGCACGTAAGTCCATCAGTGTTCTTGGTCTTGATTGTAGGTCAGGCTCCTGCTCAAGTCTTTTCTAAGAGTTTTTTTCTGAGAACCTTCCTTTAATTCCTGCCTTATAGGACTGGGGTTCTGCCTTGTCCTTTGAGTTGTCCTTCCCTGGGGCCTAGAGTTCTGTGCTGATTCCCAGCTTTCCTGGTGACCAGAACCCAGGTCCATGCACACAAACTGTTTAAACAATGCTTATTTGATAGGAATGTGGGGACCCAGGCCACTGCTTAGCATTGAGGCTCTACTCAGCCCATATGTTAGGACTCTCATCTCTCGCCTTGAGCCACTGTAGTTGCTTATACAGAAATTATGTTTTTATCTACCTAGGTAAACATCTACTTTGGCATCTGAGGCAAATCTCCCAGCTCCTGTTATGCCTCAGTGTACATATCTCTTGAAAGCACGAACATCTGTACATTTTACCCTATACTTTTTTTAAGTAGCTATATATCATGAATAACTACAAGATACAATATGAATCTCCCACAAAGCCTAACACAGACCTAGCATCTGTTCAAAACCAGCACCAATTGACTGGAGAATTGGCAAATACAAGGAGATAAGAGAAAAAAGGATAGGATTCCTTGCTCATTCTTGCTTCTTAGGACATCATTGCCTTGTTTTTGCATGCAAAGCAAGTTTTTGTTGGAATAGAAAGTATGTCCTCTTGAGATAGGTATAATATGCTTATCTTGTTTTGAGTCTTGCTGAAGTCTCATGCATTGCAGGTCCACTGTAATTCTGTGCTTTTGGGGCATTGCGAATGTTTTATGTGAATGGGGCATAAGGAATGGCAGATTACACATACTGCATGAATCTCCTCTGCTCAGGTGCATGTGCCATTGTCCCATCGGACTTGACTTACAAAACACAAATTCAAATATAAAATTAAGAATTTCAAGATGGTGACAGCAGAATATTAAGTAAAGAGAGGGGCCCTTCAGAGCGAAGGGCACCGTACAGGTCATATAACCACCTTACAGGTCATATACCCATCAAGCTGGTCCTGATGACAATGTCCTGTGAGAAATCCCATGATAAAGACATACGTAGGTTTCCATGGGATCACTTTCCTAGAAAGGAAGATGAAAGGGGGACTTTCTATGAGAGGTAACACTGGAGCTGGAGCTTCAAGGATGGGAAAGATTTAGCCAAGCGAATGGAACAGGAGAACATTATAGTAGAAGAAATAGTAGGTACAAAGACACAGAAGCATTACAAAGCATTGCACCTTTGGGGAACTACAGCCCCTTAGATATGGTTGGAATGCAGATGGATGCAGATGGGATAACAAAGGAAGTTGAGACTTAAGAAGGCTTAAAAGAATGCAAGTGTCAAATGAAGAAAGTTAAACTATCTGGAAAGCTACATAATGTCATTGAAAAAGCATAAGCAGAAAAGTGACATAAAAGGATTTGTATTATTAAACGATTTTTTGTTGTTGTTGTTGTTGATGGATTTGAAAGAGGGAAACCGTAGCAAGAGAAACCAATTTGAAGCCATTGCTATGTCACAAGAGAGAAGCTCAGACTGTGAGATTCTTTAATTTTGTCCCTTTAAAAATTGTTCATTGAGAAAGGCAGACTCATATTAAGAAATGAGTTAAAACATTAACTAAAAAATTAGCTAAAGTACAATGCCATTTACAGCAATAAGAACTGCTATAGAATTAGGTTCTTTTATCAACTTCTAAGTCACTCTCTTCAAAGCACTGGACAAATGCTTTGACAAATATAGCTAAGAGAAATTTTATTTTTTCTGATTTGGTCTATATCCTGTCATTCAGTGATCCTTCTCTTGCTATCGCCAAGGGTTTACTGCTAAACAATTTTTAGAATGTTTTTAATATTGCTGGTTTATCTTAAAGCAAGAGCTGTGAATAAAAAATTCTGTGAGCCAGGAACTATTCTTCCAACATCATTCTGTTGTTATATAGGTTCTACTTATCTAACTTTGCAAAGAGTTGGAGAACTGAAGCAAATTTCCAATCTCATTCTGGCTTCTTTTTTTTTATTTGTCTGTGCCCAAGAGCGTTGATTTCCTACTTCTATTTACTTCCCCACTCTAATCTTTCCCATCGAAGTACTCCCCCATTAAATCTAATTCAGAAGAGCAGAGCTTTGCTACCTTTTTCATGTAGCAGCACACAGAGAAAGTGAAAATATCTGTTTGGCACAGGGGGGTTAATGGACAAAGACACTTACAAACTGTAGGGGACTGCTCTGGTGGGTTCTAGCTGTGTCACTCCCCATCCATCTGCTTTGAGGGCTGAGGGAGTAGTTACTTGGGTGCACCTGCAACCCATTTGCACCACAGTGGCCTGTCTAATCGCATAAACTAGGAAACTGTAACAAAGAGTCCTTAGCCCTTCCCAGTATCAATATTAACTAGCTCAATGTTTCTCAAATGTTAATATGATTATGCAAAGCCTCAGGATCTCATTAAAAATGCATATTCTGATTTAGTCAGTCTCAGATTCTGCATATAACGAGCTCCCAGATGGTGCCAGCGTGGTTCATGGACCACATATTTCGTGTAATAAGGAACTGGGTGATTCATTAATACAATTTGCTTTGAAAAAGTTACCAGATTTTAAAAAATGAATATAACTTAGAAGAATTTTAAAAACTCATAAAATTTTGTGACTTTTAATATTAATTACCAGAACACCAGAAACAGCATAAGATAGCTCCTTTTGAATTGTAGGTAAAGATCAACATTCTTATTTGACTAAACCTGCCTTGGTTTAATTTTTAAATAACCAATATATTATAAGCTTCAAATTGCTGTTCTTGGTAACACTCTAAAATCTACTTTAAAGTGACTATAACAAACAGTTCTTATAAGGAACACTTGCCTGGAGTTCAGGGAACTACTAAATTTGGTTTTCTCATAATCAAAGAAAGACCCTTGCAAATGAGAGGTGAGAGCTGATCATTTAGCAAGGCTTTTTGTGCTAGATTGAACATACTCAAAGAAAAGCATAATTAGTTAAAAATTATTATATTCTTCTGGTCCTTAAGGTAGGGAAACTATTAAAAGAATCACTTGACCTTAAATAAAATATCTTTTTTCTCCTCAGACTGTGACTAAAACTTTTCACTCTAGAAACTAATTTAGGGAGAAGGCAAGAGAACTAAAATGTTAAATCAAGCTATATTCAGAGACTGTAATATGCTGATGGCCCTGCAGCCAGACCAGAAGGAAACCTGCAGAACAAAGGAAGATTTCTGCTGGGATTGCTAACAACCCATTTTCCCACACTGTAAAGGGGAAATGGGAAAAGCAGTCTTTAAGTGACGCCCTACACAAAATAAAACCATTCATTCCCTATGTCTAAAACCAAGGGGAACCTATGGATAGAAGGAAGGCTGGGAACTGCCAGTAGGCCTTTCACACTACTTATTCTTACATTTTCATGCTACATACTCTTATCCTGCCTCACTCTATGTCTGTATCAAAGGAAAATGGGTAAACAAAGTCTTTGAACTGTAACTCAGAGGAACTAAAGAATGATATAATAATTGAATTCCCTGATACTCAGGGCTTTTTTCCTTGTTTTGACTTTTTGTCTTTGCTTTCTGTTGTCTTTGCTTTCCCCTTCTCTACTAAACTTTCCTTATGACTTTGACTTTGAGATGTATTTGAATTTTCTTATGCTCCGCCAAGAACCCAATCAGGGAATTTGCCCTTCCCTGAATCAAAACTGTTATTGTTTCTTCCAACTGTCAATGAATGCAGACTCAGACTATAGGTGATGTGTCCTATTTCCAACTGGAAATAAATTTAAAGGCAAATGTAAAAATGGCTTTCAGATAAAGCTGAAAGTGGCATTTAAGATAAACTCAGTGGCTTTACAATTTCTTTGAAAGAGGAAGTGAACTCCCAAGGTTCAAACATTTTGAGAATAGAAATGTAAACTTTCTATTTTAATACATACCAGTTTCTGAATAAAAGAAAGCATTGGCATGCTATGAGATTAAAAATGAAATATATCTCTATTCAAATTCAAGTTATGGAAAATTTGGAAATCTTTATAAAAATACTTATTTATGAGATCCAAACACCTTTCTTTAACCTCTTTGAAAAATTTACTAAACATGTGGTGATTTAATCTATCAATTCTTTGTAATATGAGCTCAGTTGAGACATTTGAATATACATTGATTAGTAGGAAGAAAATTTGATATTATTTAGAACTCTACCATCTTTAAAGTAATGTAAATGAAATCATTGTTTTCTGAATGAAAATATCTTTGGAAGGAAGGGTAGTTGTAACTTTGAAAAGCTAGAAAAGAAAAATGTTGTCTAATTTTTTAACCTAGGGAAGATAAAAAGATTATGTGGGAAGAACTATTAGTGATTTAGAGAGGCCTAAAAACTTACTAGGCATTTGAATGAAATAAATTATGAAAGTGAGCTGTAGAATTCCATTAGCAATTTATAGAGGCCTCCCTCTATGCAGAGCTAAAAAAAAGGTGGGTGGTCTTCCTCTATATAGAGTAAATAGTTGATTAATCTCACATCAGTCCTTTCTTTGAAGATTGCATCTAGAAATCATGGAATGAAATACTTTGACTATGGATGAGTAGTTTTATGATCAATAAATTGTATTACATGGTGTTTTACATTAGAGAAAAGGGCAATCAGAAGACATGCTTCAGAGTGTAAATTGATTACTCTCTTGGAATTTGAACATAAATCATTTTTCTGGTCGTCTTACTATAATATTATCCAGTTGGTAAAAGGCACCTTTTTTTACCTTGTCTGCATTGAAAGGATTAGACATAGACCGCTATAGTCATTAATGACAAAACCTGGTGAACCGACATCTTATTTTTATGAAAATTTAACATGGGTTAAAACATCTACTTTAATTGTATAGGTTTTGGTTAATGAAAGAAATAGTACTCTAGAAGCTCTAGAAGCTATTCTTTCCTCTGAAGTGATTAAAGTTCAGGTAATTACATGCAGGTGGTGGCTGGATCATGAAACAAAAGTCTGAATAGCTAGAGTTCCAATAAGGAAAAGAAAGCTGAGCTACACCTGCGGCAAGCACTGTGATTGGCACTTTGCATATATGCTCTTATATGAATGATTATCCATAAGGACTACTTTCCATAAAAAGAAGCTTTTCTGAAACAGCTAAGCAGAGCTTCCAGAATATTCCTGATTTAAATACCATGCAAATCAGAATAAAAATAAAGAATATGCTCACCTTAGTTTAGTCGCGGGAATTTATCTATTATCTTCAGTGTTTCTCCGTCGAAGTTTGCTCTGGACTTGAATACAACTATTTCTTGAAGTTAAAACCTCTTGGAATATCTTTACAGAGCTGAAATTATCAGTTAAATTTATTATTTATCATGATTAATTATGCTTAATATTCTTATTAGTTACCCACTTTCTACCCATCTTAAGATACAATGCCTTTTACAAATCAAAGAAACAATCATTTTCCTTCTGTGCCCCCACAATTCTCTTCTCACAAAGATGACACTCAAAACATTTACCGACTTATATAAGCAGCAACCAATCAAAAAATAATATTTCTTACTGTTCCTTCCTATACTTACCAGCATGACTATCCTTTCACTAGTCCGGAAGCCTTCATCTGTCTCTCCAGTTAACCACTTTCAATCCTAGCTCTTTACCCTTTGAATGACACAATGCATTATTACCTTGTTATATAGGATTTGCAAGCCTTAGGCTCCTGCTATAGACCTGATACAGAGATGATGATCATGGCAGCTGTAATAGGTTGCTGTTAAATAGGTCAATTTTGTTTTTCATAGCAAAGAGCTACTTTACAAACCTTTCTAGCTGATGTGGTGAATTGAGAACGAGGGTCTTATTTTCTGAAAATAAGACTCTATTGCTTAAATAACTGTAGCAATTATACAAACAAATAAGATTCTGTGTTCAGTAATAGCTGAGGCAGCTTGAAGCAGTAGAAAGACCATAGGCTTTAAACTCTAATAAATCTGGGTTTGAAGGCAGTTTTCCTACTGCCTTCAATCGTCTTGAACAATCGTCTTGAACATGTTATGTAGTCTAATTTGCCTTGTATTTCCTCATCTGTAACAGAGATAAAAATACCTCAGGGTGTTCGCTTGGGGTTTACATAGGATAACTTATAGATAGGGCTTAACAGAGTGACTGGCTAATACATAGTAGATATCTGATGAATAGTAGCTATTATCATTCCTCTTCCCTAACCTTTTTGAATTGACCCCTGATTAACTTCTGGTAGGTACATAATTTATACTGGAACTACTTACAGGCAAATCTCAGAGATATTTCAGTTGCAGTTCCAGACCACTGTAATAATGTGAGTATCACAGTAAATCGAGTAGCAATCTTTTTGAATGCGGAGGGTCTTGCCTTCTATTTGTTAAAAACAAAAACAAAAACAAAAAACACAACACCTGTGAAGTGCAATAAAGCCAAGAATAATAATGCAAGATATGCCTGTGTGTAGATCAGCAGTTTTTCCCTCTGCTTGGGTCCTGGTTGCGGAGCTATCACAGGTGGGAGTGCCTTCAGGAAATGGTTGCTTTTATGAATTGTAGTCTTCTGCCAAGTGGTTACTAAATTTCTAAGTTACTCAAGATGAGCTGCTTTCCTCACCACAGTGTTGCTGCAGCAAGATCTTGCCTTTAATTCTGCTTAATATCTCGATTCTAACTGACATTTAACTAGCTGGCTAGGAGATGTGGCTTCCTCTTTTACCTGTGGATATAATATCCCCTGTTTAATCAAAGCAAATTTTTGACTCATTTGTGCTATAATATTTTCTTGATATTATATTCTTTCATGATAATTTCAAATTATCAACCGATACATTTAAAACTCCCCTGCCATTGTTATATTATAGTCTGAGACAGCCCATTGAAAAGATTATTTTCTTTAAAAACCCATTTAAACAAAAAAAGTTTCAAATCAGATATAAAAATTATTTCTAGACTCAGGAAAAAAGAAAAGGTGATTCTCAAGAAGATACTGACCTGTCTTCTTATTGGCCCTCCTATAAAGCTGGCAGTACTACCTTCTGGTAGCTGTAAAATGGAATAATAGAAGTATCTACTATATAGGAAACTAGTATGAAATAAATGAGACAATGTATGTAAAGTCCCTAAAACAATGCCTGATACATAGAAGGTTTTCAATATATATTAGCTATTATTTATTTTTGAAAAGACATTTAGTTATTGACAAAGTATTAAAATAGTTTCTAAAAGTTTGTTAGTGAAAACCCTCAGACATTTTTCCATTTCACATCTAGGGAAGTTACTAATGATATAATCCTTGAACATTAAAGGTGAGAAATTCTTCATTTCCCTATATTTTTTCAAAAAATGTGGGTTGGCTATTCTTTATATCTTTGAAATATTAAAAATTCAAAAGGTTTTAAATATGTATGTTTATTTCTAGATGGTTTCTAGTCACTTGGTTGATTGGGCAGCTCTCTGAATGTCCTTCTATCTCTTAACCCTAGTTCCTCTACCAGAAACAGAAGGCAGTGTGGAGTTTATCTTAGCCCTGATTGATTGTGACAATTCTTTCATTTTATACACATTTTGCTTTTCTATCACTTCAAGCACCCCCTCCCACAACCTTGCTATGTATATTGAAACAAGGGCTTGATAGGATCTGAGACAGGAAGGGGGCAGGTTGGAAGGAGGAGATGCAGCTTATAATTCACGCACAAGAGTTTGGACATTATTCTTTAGGTTATAGGAAGTTAATGAAGAGTCTTAAGCAGTGGAGTAATAGGGATTATTCTGTGTTAGCAGATAGGATGAACCAGAGGTAGAAAAACTGGAGGCAGGAACATCAATTGGGTATGATCCAAACAAGAGAGGATAAACATCTAATCTGGGACAGTGGAAATGCGGACAGATCAGGGCTGAAGGGTTGAGATAATATATAAGATAAATAGTAAATCAGGACATGAGGTCTGATTGGATATAATAGAGTCTAGAAGACATCCAGTATAAAATAAGTGCTTCCTCTGTAGCATATTATATTAGTAAGCTAGGGCCATCATAATAAAATACTACAGACTGGGTGGCTTAAACAACAGAAATCTATTTTCTCATAGTTCTTGATGATAGAAGTCCAAGATCAAGGTGTCAGTAGGGTTGGTTTCATTCTGAGGCTTCTCTCTTGGGCTTGCAGATGGCCACCTTCTTGCTGTGTCCTCTCGTGGTTGTCCTTGGTCTGTATTGTCTGTGTCTTGATCTCTTCTTATAAGGACACCAGTCATATTGGATTAAGGCCCACCCTAACAGCCTTCTTTTAACTTAATTACCTTTTAAAAAGGCACTATCTCCAAATACAGTTACATTCTAAGGTATTTAGCCTTTCTTTTTATTTTTCTGTTTAGTACCCATAGTTCTTATAGTAAATTTGGGCAAAAAACTATATAAAAATAAAAACAATAGTGGCATTAATATTTGTAAAATGCTTATCATGTTTGA
>NW_006436298.1:25506565-25562066 GCF_000325575.1 Pteropus alecto | reverse complement strand
ATCTTTCAGAGAATGTTATGGTGTCAATACTATTATTATCCTCATCTTGAAGAAAGGGAAACTGAGAAAGTACTTAGAAAATGTGCCCACGAAAAGGTAGGTTTCACGTTAAAGGTGGTAGACCTAGAATTTGAACCTGTGTGCTCTAACTCCAGACCCTGTGCTGGAAAGTTTCCGAGTTTATTTAATTTCTCAAAATACATTTGCAATAGGAAAAGAATGGAGTGTTTTGAGAAGAATCCCCTCCCTTCGAACAGCAACTGTCATGCATGCTCACATTAACCCTTATCGCCAACATTCAACTCAGCTTCAACTCTTGCGACTGACCCCCTCTCTCCCCAAAATGACAGTGAAAAATAAAAATGAGGGAAGAATATTATCTCAGGTCCTGAAAAGAACAAAATAGGTTTAAATGTTCTAAAGTGGAATAAAGAGTTTTTGTTTTAAGGAGGAATGTTCTGAAGGAGGCGAGGACCACTTAAAGATTTGAAAAATATATGAATTAACAAATCTAATAGTAATTTCTCAGGCTTCCTTTCTACTTTTACTCACTCTACCTTTACTTTTCTGTCTTCCCTAACTTGTGATTTGAGGCAGTGATTATCAAAAATTTTAGCAGTGTAACTTTCTATTTTCCAAATAAAATATTATATTGCATCGTAAAACAAGCAAAATAGTACTTTTTATACAAAGTTATTTTAAGCATTGACATTCATATTTACTTATTAAACAGACAATCAATGAGAATGTATATTAATATTCTTGGTGTTTTCCACTGTGTTTTAATTTGGCATATGTCACATTTGAATGTGTTTGCTGGTTAGTTTTTAATTACAGTTTTAAAAATAACTTTAAAAATAACTATTTAAATTAACTTTAAAATATTTAAACTATTTAAAAGTCATTATTAAAAGATATTTTAAGCACGTGTAACAAATGCTTGCCAGACCCCAGAAGCACGTCTGAGGAAGTGTCACATTTTGCAAACCATGGATAGAGGGAAATGCAGGCATCGCCCCTGTCTCAGTACATAATGAGATGCTGGTCTTCCCTTCCGGAGTACATTTATGCTGGCCCATGCTCCAGGCAAAGAAACAGGCGTCAGGCTCCACTGGTCTTAGACACACAGAGAATCACTTATCCATATGCTCAGGGTGTTTGACGCCATTGTCTCCCTGCCCAGTCACAAATTAGTCACTTTCCGTTAGTGACTGTGAATATAAAGGAGACATTTTCTGAAATACAGATCTTGTTTCAACAATTAAGGATAGAGAAACCAACAACCATTTCTCTTCATTTATTATGTGTCTAAACGATACATAGTTTTAGTCTGTGGCTTCTATAGATGCTAATGAAAATATTCCACCCTTTACACCCGCTCCCAAAGTCCCAATTCTAAAATGAGAGTAGATAAAAATAGGGCGAAAATCTTGCCTCCCTTCTTCCTTTCTTTCATTATGGATCACTGTGCCCAATTTATAGAAGCATGGAGTTTTAGAGTCAGAAAGAAACTCAGAAATCGTGCAGACTAATGTCTTGTCTCTATAAGAATTCCCTAAATAGCATTTCTGACAGCCACTAAATGAACAGTCTAGTGCAAGAATCTTACTATTTCACAATTGCACCCTTGGAAGGCAGGAACTTGATAGCAAGTTTTTCTTACACTGAATATGCTACAATATGTCGATCTCTAGTTGACTGACATTCAGGTTATTTCCAAGAGTTTTTCACAACAATATTGCACTAAACGTCTTTGTGAATATATCCATACTTCTAGGTTTATTTTATTAGTGAAGCCCCTCACAGGTGAAATTGCTGAGTCAGATTATATGTGCACATTTTTTATTTTAATAGCTAATGCTGGGTTACTTTTTTAAAAGACTGTGGTAATTTATAGTCCACCAACGAAGTATGACAATGCCTATTTTCCCATTGAGGCTTATCGACTTTTAAACTTTTGCCTATCCATTAGATGAAAAAACGATATCTCATTTTTTTTTTTTTTAATTTGCATGCCACGATCTCTGCCGAGGTCAAACATCTTTCAACTGTTAATTGGTTATCTGTGTTTGGTCTTGAATGTTTTGTTGTTAAATTGTTTGCTTGTTTGCCTTTGGGTGGTTTATATGATCAATTTGAAAGAGCTCTTAGTTGATTAAGGGTTGATCTTTCTACCGTTTACTCACGGAACTAAGTTTTAACTTTCAACTATCCTGCCTTATCTTCTCTGATCAAATTCATTTCCCAACAATTCTCTTAAGATGTGCTGCTTGCTCATAAATGATTATCTCACATGGAAGCGACCTGCACAGTAGGGCCTTGCTTCTCACAATGTGTCCACTACCAACAGAACCAGTATCCCTTGGAGACTGTTAGACTGTGGACTCTCAAGCCCTCCTCCAGGCCTGCTAAATCAGAATCTTCAGTTTCACAAGATACCCAGGTAATCTGCATGCACATTAAAATTTGAGAAACACTGCAATAACAGCTCTGATATTTATATTAAGATTACCATGGATTTTTAGGTCTCAGTAACTAATTTCTTTATCCTGATTTCAAATAAACTGTTTCCATTTATTTTGTATTTATTAATGAACAGTTTGTACCTAAATAAAAATTTTACCCTTAGTCTCGATAAATTTCACTGTATTTGTTTCAACTCATAATTTTGATTTATGAGATGCTCTAAAGATTGAATATGCATTTTAATGTAGAGGCTCTCATTACTCAGTTTGAGGGAGAAATTAATCTAAAACTTTGAATAAAGAGATATGATAAGGCCCTAGATAAGTCCTTCTACACTTTCTTTTGTCTTGTGGACATACTAAATCCAGTTAAGATGAGTTTTAAAACAAGCCTTAAGGGGAAAGAGGAAGAAGGAGATACTATAATATACAGGATTTAAAGAAAGATATTTATGCATGTGGTGGTACTTAAGTGATTTCATTTCTTTTTTCAAAACAATCATCTGTTGACCCCTTAGCCTCATGAGCTGCTTCTGTGACAGATGCAAGCACCAATCCCGGAAGAAATTTGGGGGTTGCGCTACCTCAAAGTGGCAATGTCTGAGAACTATTATTGCGATGATGACTTCTGGAAATAACTCAAGAGATAGCCAAAGGAGACTCTGAAAGCTGGTAAGAAGACCGCAATAAGGGGTCCCCAAACAGGAGAAAGAGCACAACTGCAAGGCATTTTGCAGGCCCTTCCCAACAGAAGAAGGTAACCCAGACTCAGTATTTCCTGACCCCAAACCAAGCAATACAAGGCAGCCTAGGTAGGTTCGTTCCTCCCTTAGATTGAAAGGAAATCCCTCTGAAATCAGCCAAACACCATCAGCAAAGGGAATAGAGCTAGAGATCCTGCTAACAATAAGCAGCCAAGAAGTACTCTCCCTGCCAGGTGGGAGACTACCTTCCCCCAAATACCAAGCTAGTAAGAGGAACTGGCAAGGGACCTCACCACAAGTAGTCTAACTGGAAAGGCTTTTTCACCCTGTGGGCCCTGCCCAGAGATACCACAGCAGCTGGGGGTACCTGTAGGAGGAGTCTGCTACAACAGTGCCTGACTAAGAAGCTTCTCCACCTTCATCTGTCTGAGATTCCCCTTCCCCACTGAGAGACGTTGGGACAGTTATCAATGTCAGGAATGAAATAAAGGATATCACTACAAATGCTGCTATTACTAAGATAATAATGAAATACTGTGAAAAATGTTATAATCATAAATTTGATAACTTAGAAGAAATTAATTTCTTGAAAACCCACAAACTATCAAAATTCAACTAAGATAAAATGGATAATCTAAAATAGCACTATGATTATTAAATAAATTGAATTCATGATGAAAAGCTTATGAAAAAGAAATCTCCAGGCTCAGATAGTTAAACTGGAGACTTCTACCAAACATTTAAAGAGGAATTAATACCAATTTTAAACAACCTTTTCAAAAAATTTTAAGAAGGAACACTTTCCAACTTATTTTATCAGAGTATTACTCTGATACCAAAACCTGACAAATTGAATTCAAAAAAAAAGAAAACTATAGACCAGTATGTCTCATAACTTCAGAACAAAAAAAAAAAAAGAAGAAATAAGTCTTAACAAAATACTAGCAAATCAAATCTAAAAATGATTTAAAAGAATTATATACCATGACCAAGTAGAATTATTATTATTCTGGGTATGCAAAGCTGGTTTATCATTCCAAAATCAGAGTAATTCACCATATCAAGAAATTTGATAAAAATTAGGAAAAATTATACAGTCACATCAATTGACACAGAAAAGACATTTAACAAAATCCAACACCATTTATGATAAAAACTTTCAGTAAGTTAAGGCACCACCTCACCTTGATAAGTATCATCTATAAAAATCCTACAGCTAATATCACACTTAATGGTGAAGGACTGAATGTTTTTCTCCTGAGATCAGAAACAAGGCTAGGATGTTCACTCTCACCATTCTTATTCAATATAGTGCTGGGAAATCTAGCCACTGCAATAGGTTGAAAAAAATAAAATAAAAACATACGAATTAGAAATGAATATATGAAACTGTTTCTGCCGGCAGATGACACAAAAATCTATGTATAAAATCCCAAGAAATCCACCAAAAAAACCTCTACTAGAACTAATAAGTGAGTTCAACAAGGTCACAGCATATAAGATCAACATATAAAAATGAAGCTCATTTTTATATACTAACAATAACATGTGAAACAGAAACTAAATATACAATACCATTATAATTACTTTGAAAAGAAAATACTTAAGTATACACAACAAAATAGGTACAGGATCTATATTCTGGAAATTAAAAAATACTAATGAAAGAAACTAAAAAAGATCTAAATAAATGGAGAGACATACCGTGTTTCTGGACTGGATGACTTGACAGAGTAAAGATGCCAATTCTCCTACAAGTGATCTACACGTTTAATGCAGTTTCTGTCAAAATCCCAGCAAGGCTGGTTATTTATCACGTATGTATGTATGTATGTATGTATGTATGTATGTATGTACGTACGTATTTACTTACTTACTAGACAGGATTATTCTACTACTCATTTGGAAAGGCACAGAGAGAGGGATAGACACATATATCATTAGAACATAATAGAGAACCCAGAAATAGACCTACACAGCTATGCTGACCTAGTTTTTCACAAAGGTGCAAAAACAATTTAATGGAGAAATTATACCCTTTTCAACAAATGATGCTGGAGCAATTGGACATTCATAGGCAAAAATAATATAAAAATTATATGCTTTTTCATATAAAATTAACCAAAAATAAATTATGAACATAGATATAAAATGTAAAATTATAAAACTTTTAGAAAAAAAAGAAATTTTTGAAATCTAGGGCTGAGCAAAGAGTTAGACTTGACACAGAAAGCACCATCCATAACAAGAAAAACTGACATGTTGGACCTCATCAGAATGAAAACTACTGCTGTGTGAAATCCTTGTTAAAAAGATGAAAAGATAAGCTTCATACTGGGAGAAAATATTTGCAAATCACATATTCAATATATGACTAGTACCTAGAATATATAAAAAAAAATGTCAAAACCTAACAGGACAAAACCAATCAATTCAGTTAGGAAATGAGCAAATATATGAGGGTTTGGAAAACAAATTTTGCATATTTACAATGGAATACTACTCAGCAATAAAAATAAATTAAATCCTAAAGCATAAAACATGAAAAAAATCTCAAAAGCATTATGTTTATCAAAAGAGGCCAGAAAAAAAGAGTATATGCTATGTGATTCTGTTTATATGACATACCAGAATAGGCAAAACTAATCTATCATGATGGAAATCAGAGGAGCAGTTGCTTGGGGGAGTGGTGGGTGGGATTGTCTGGAAGGGGCACAAGAGAACTCTCAAAGTTGATGTCAATATTTTCTATCTGTTTGCAATGCAGGATACATGGGTATGTGCCTGTGTCAACATTCATCAAACTATATATTTACATTTATGATCTGTGCTTGTTATTTTATGTAAATTATACTATATTTTAAAAGTATAAAAAGACAAAATTAAATTTTAAGGTAACCAAAGATGCCTTAAAATTCAAATTTCTGTTCTTCTGGGGGCTCCCATAGAGATATGGCAGAAAAGCATGTGGCTCTTACCCATTTGAGTCATCATACCCAGTGCACAGTCCAAGGGCATAAACCATAAAAGATAAAAAAAAAAAATCAACTTATGGGATAGATGTGGCAACCATAGCAGCCACCTGCATCATGTGTTGTCTTCCTTGTCCTTCAGTATCACAGCTTTTGTCCTTCTCCCCAGTTAGTCATCAAGTAACCTGTTCCTGTCACCACTCAACTCTCTGACTGGTTTATTTCTGTTTTGTCCTGAACACACTTGTTATTCATTTAACCTTTCTTCCTGTTGTCTCACCAAGTCCCACCAGGCTGTGCATGGCGCTGTGAGCCATACCCCCCGGGACTGCTGATACTTGGTAGACAAATACAGAGCTCCCCTTAGCTCTGACAGGGTGGCAGCTGTTCTCCTGGCTGGCATATGCCTGCGGAAACAGTAAGTCTGTCCAAGGTGCAGAGACTAGCAGCAAGTCAGCTTTATTATCAGTCAAAGGACCCACGCAAGCCTTGTTTTGATACCCAAGTCAGATGTAGTTGGAGGGAGTAGGGTAAGAGAAGACTGGGACATCTGTTTATTAGCACATGATATTCAGTGGTGAACAAGACATAAGTACTTTTTCCAAGAATCTTAAGGATTTCACAGTGTTGTGAGGCAGACAGACAAGTTCATAAGCTTGTGGTTCCCAACCACAGTGCTGTTCAAGATTCACAACTGAGCTATCAATTTTAGATCAAGATATAAATTTATTTTTATATCTGCGATACGACCTGTCACTGTGATGTCATTCAGATGGAATTAGACTGAGAGGGTCTTAGACTGTGAAATGTGATTGAGAACCAGGTGCCACCTGCGTTAAGCAAATGAAACAGGTGAGACATAATGTCAAACCAGGGCCATAATTAGATGTCTAGTTTACTGACTCACAGGAGAAATTTGCTCAGTGCGCATGTAAGAGGGAGTGCAGGCAGCAAACAGTTCTATTCAAACAGTGAAACAGTGCTGAGTGGTGCCCAAATAAAGAATGCAATAACCGTGGATGCTTTTATAAGCACCATGAGATCTTACTGGAGCAGTGATTGTATTGTCACTATTCATGACTTGTTTATTGTTGTTTTGAGATTTTAGTCCCTTCAAATGAGATCTTTCCAAATTCTTAGCATTCCTAAGTTAGCAGTAAAACAAAATAAGTTGAGAATCACAAAAAAAGGAAACTGAAGACTGATGTAGATGTTGACAGGGTGTAATGGGAGCTCAGGGAGAAGGACACGCAGAGTCTGGTATGTCTGGGACAGACTGATAGGTACAGAGATGTGGTTTATAAGGACAGCAGGATGGGATTGGGCTCAAGACCGCAGAAATATGCTGTTTAGTGGGTTTCCCAGTGGACTTTCCCTTATGTATGCAAGTCTCAGGGAACAAAATAATTGTTTCTGTTTTTTATTCTTTTGTCTTTAAGTGATTGAGCCAGAATTTGAACATAGAGCCATCTGACTTCCAAGCATGAATACTTCCTACTCTGACACGATTCTTCTTGATTGCTACACATGTCACATTTTTGTGGCAGAAACAGATCTATGAATGAGAGGTCTCTCATAGTGTCAATTTCCTTCGGGAGCTGAAATATTAGGAACGTCTTCTGAACCTCTATTTCAGCAGGGAGGTGTTTTATAAATGAAGTTTGTTTCTATTCGTTTGCCACCTAGAAACCTTCAGGGAGTTTCTTCCACTCATTATCCTAAAATGTGTAACAGCAACAGCTGAGGTGGTAGCGGCCATAGGTTTGTGTTCCCGGAGTGGTGACGTCCAGAAGAGCCTTGGTCTGTATGTTCCCAGAGTGGTGATGTCCAGAAGAGCCTTGGTCTGTATGGAGTGTAGCTGCTGCTTCATGCCAGCACACTCTTCTATTTTTGGCTATGACACAAGAGCAATGGCCGTTTCTGTGCTGACTTCCCTTTCCATACAACTTCCACTGTCCCTTCTGCCTGGCTTTTGTTGACAATATTTTTTTCTTTTTTCTTTCTTTCTTTTTTTTAAAGCTTATTGGGGTAATATTGGTTAATACAATTATATAATTTTCAAGTGTACATTATAATTTGACATCTACATATTCTATTGTGTGATTACCACCCAGAGTCCAGTTGACAATATTTTGCATAGGTATAGATTTAGTTATTATACATGCTGCTAGAGATCCATTTTAGTTGTCTTTTACTGGTCCTTGAAAATATTGCTTTGTATGACAAGCAAAGAAAGCAAATATCCCCCAGGAAAACAAAAGAAATATGCACAGAAAGAAGAATGAAGAAGGAAGCATCTTATTTCTTGGTAAATGAAGGCAAAATATAATGCCAGAATAATCCCCAAACCCCCTCAGTATTAAAGGGCTATTTCAATGACCTTTACCTTCTGCGTCTTAGTAGCAAACAAATAGTGAAAGAACATCAGTCAAAGATGTGTGATGGTGCTGGTGAAAGCCTCTAGAGGGCTAGGCAATCTATAGACTTTCTAGTGTGGATTTGGCCTTGACTCAGAGCCAGAACCTGCTTGTTGCACCCCACTTAGACACATTAAAGGCTTGCCAAAACCTGGAAAAGAGCTTTCCAAACTTTGTTCTGTCAAAAAAGTGCCCTTTATTTAAAAAAATGTTTAACCCCAAATCCAAGATATCTAAATCCATAGAGCAGATGAAAGTGAAGCTGCTCTTGTTAAATGAGCAAAAAGAATGTCACCTGCTTCTCCTGCTGTCCCCTCTCCTTCATGAGACTCTGAAGTTCTGTCAAAGCAGGCTTTAATAAAACACCAACATCCTTAAGTGATTCCCAAACAGCTGCATAGTCTGGTTCCAAACAGCCCTGCCAGTATCATCCCCTCTCTGCATTCCTGACGCTGCAAAGTCTAAACATCCTACCTGAAGATGCCTATAGGCCTTTAGATCTTCCTAATGTTCATAGATATTTATTGAATTAATGCATTATGGCATGACTATAAATGAACTAGGGGAGTATGTACATAAAAAGAAAGATACGATATGAGGCCTGCTCTCAAGGGGAAAAAATTTATTCAACAGAAAAAATAAGAACATAATAGGAAAATGGCGAGTAGTCAGCTGAGTGGGAAGCCTCTGTTCACAAAGGCAACGGACACTCAGAGAGCACCTTCATGGAGTAAGTGGCCCTTGCAGTTTCTCAAAGGACAAGTTAGGCTTGTGCAGGTAGAGGGAAAGCTGTAGAGGTGAGAATTAGTAATGCCATTTTGTCATCAGGTAGGAGACAGGAAAGAAGGGCTGGCATTGGGGAGGAGAAGAATACACATGTAGCTAGATGTGCTGGGGCAAACCTGTGGAAGGCATTTCAAAAAGGAGTGTGGAATTGGGTGTGGTTTGTTTTGTAGGCGAACCATCATCTGTTCTTAACTAGGAGAGTGACATGATGAACATGGTCAATTAAGATCTTGAGGAGAAGAATAACATGATTCAAGTCATAGACTTAAGAAAATTACTCTAGCGGTGTTATGCTGACAAAAGAGAGTAGCTAGAAGGCTGCTTTAATAATGAATGATCTTTTTAGAGATGTCTATGCCTACACTTAAATTCAGAAACTCCCCCATAATTTGCCACAAATGTTGACACCAGTTCTCATGGCCCTTCTCGTGCAGATGAAAGCAACCCAATGTTAGGCTTAAAACAAGTTCATATGTTTGCAGACAAGTACATTTAGGAAAATAAGAAAGACATAAATAAAGCATTCTCACTGTTTTACAAACTCAATGACAGTGTCTTGATCAATTCTATTTTTAAACTCCATTTGTATACTCAAAGCTGTGGCAGTTTTTTATTTTATCAACTTCAATTTTTAAAACCTATAATTATAAATGTGCTGGTTTCTGCTCAGATTTCCTGACAGTGGTAGGGGGCCACTGTAGTTTGCATTTTTAAGTGGCTAATCCTTTTCATTTTCCTTCAGCTTTAAACTTTGAATGATTTAAGGATATACTTTCTTTGCAACACCCATAGTGCCTAGCTCAGTGCTCTGAATATAGTGACTAGGAAGTGAATACTTGGATCATGAAGCTCTCAGAACACACTTCCAGTGGGTCCCTCTGTCTTTGCAGAGTTTCCTAGCTTTCCTGCTTAATTGCCTATGGTTGGTTCATCCTGTTTGAAGAAGGGGCAGAAGCTGCTTTTGGTTGTTTGCTTCAATTTCATGTCATCTGTGATGGATTACCATCCCCTTGTCATGTCTTTTCACTAATTTTTTCCCTTCCTGTTTTGCTTTTGGGGCTCATCTGCTTTATTGCCATCCTAATTTGGAAGAGAAGGAACTGCATTAAAGGAACAATGGAATCAACAAGTTTAATATATGAATCAGACAAATTCCTAAAGTGCTTTTCTCCAAGGCAGAATTTGCACACAAAAATTCACATTCATTAGGCTAAAGGCAGAGTGTGTCAAGGCAGTTGCAGGTTTAATAGAGAGGTCAGATCCTTTTCTCTCTGTCATTCCTACTGAAGACATCATTAGAGCTACAGTAAAATAAGAGAATGTCACAGAATGTCAGCCTAGTCATAGTGCAATTGTTCTTTTTTCATTAGTGACTCAGCTGGTTGCTATGGCAACCCCACTCTAGTATCAAGGCTACTAAGGCTGATGCTTTCCGCCTCTATTTTCAGATAGAATAAATTGTGCTCCCACCTCATGGGCTCCTGCCATGTTATTTATATTTGGGTCACGATAATAAAGCCAGTTGGGAATATGTCTGTTGAAATTCTAGCCAGACAGACAGTGCTTCCCACTAAAAGGGAGAATGAATATAGGATTTCTAGGTTTGATTTGAGCACCAATTACCCTGTGGGAGGGCGGGTATTCCCTTCTGCCCTGTCCATCTTGTGGGGGAGATTGCAGACCTCTCATTTACTTGTTCTACACATTTTTTAAGCTGGCTGGTTGGCTCTAGGAAAATCAGGCAGTCTATTTTGAGCACCCTCTCCCTGACTCACCCCGGGGTCCATCTATTTAAATGCTTCCTTCTGAGTGGGCTCAGTACCATTGCATGTATTCACTCACTCATTTATTTATTAATTGAAAAGTGATTATAATGGACCAAGCATCATGTCAAACAGCACATTTAGCTGCTAGTTTGTATTCTAATTATTCACAATACCTAGAGGGAGGGGTCCGATGGGGAGAGAAGAAAGTGTATAAAAATGCTTATAGCACCATGTGATGCATGTTTTAATTGACATACTTTGAGGAAGGAGAGAATTACTCTGCTTGGGTGACTGGGTAGATACTTCACCAAGGAGGTGAAGTTTAACTTGGAGTCTTAACGAATGTGTTCTCTAGTTGACCCCCTCAGTGATTCAGAGATGAAGTTAGCCTGAAGTACTTTCATTGCAGCAAAATGTTATTTGATGGAAAGCCTGCTTGCTCTTTAAATGTGTATTAATATTCTTGAATTCAAAACATTTTCTGGCCATCAGGATGGAGTTGTTTAAAAAAGGAAAAAATCTGAGAAACAAAGCAAGCTTCAGAAAATAGTCTTTGGAATCAGAGGAAATCCAAGTAAAAAAGTTAATTTGAAGATCTTTTTGGTTGGTTCACCTTTTCTCTGGAATCAATATATTATGAGAGGCATCCATCTTATTTCTGAAGCAAGCAAAGAAAAAGATACTGAACAAAAGTGTTGTATGCTCCTTATAGTTGGTAGGGCATAAAAGGATCCCTCACTGTACCAATCACCTATAAAATTAAGGTATTTGGTGACTCTTCAGTATTAATAAAAGTATATATCTCTCTTGCATATTAATTACTGTTCAGAAGTTGAAGTGACAGCCTAATGAAGTCATTCTGTAGAAGACAGTGTTATTTATGAAGTGTATCACGAAATAGGCCCCTTGTGGAACCAACATTATAACTATAATGGTCTGGGAATGTCTTTTTCTACTGGTCTGCGTCACTACATAGCTCAGAAATTCAAGCAACACCTTCTGAGATGAATGCTCTTTACAGTCTGCTGACAGCAAAGAGTGTTGCCAATACAGTCAGTAAAACACACAAAAAAAATGCAGGTCAGATCAGGACACAAGTCTGTGAAGGCTCAAGAGGCCTCACCAACGTCCTCTGCCTGGACCCTTGAACAAGGAGGGTAGGCTTGGTAGAAAGAGGAAGTTCCTTGCCAAACAGTGTCCCTTAACATCCAAGTTAACAATGAAATGTAGTAATTGCAGCAGCGAGCATCATTAATGTACTGTAATCTTTGGAGGAAGACACCATTACTAACTTCTTGTGTCTCCTTCCAGTGATCCCATGCTTATAGAGACATATAAATATTCATGGAATAGTATAATACTATGCAAACTTTTTGCATTTTGATTTTTTTCACTTAAAAATATTTCTTGGACATCATTCCACAAATGAGCCACCTTATTATTTTTTAATGAGCTACATATACATAGTAGTCCATCGAATAGAGATATCATAAACATTTAACCAACCCTGTCTGTTGTCTTAGTCTGTTCAGACTGCTGTAACAAAATATCACAGACTGGGCAGCTTGTAAACAACAGAAATGTATTTCTCACAGTTCTGGAGGCTGGAAGTCCATGGTCAGGAGGCCGGCATGGTTGAGTGAAGGCCTTCTTTCTCGTCATAGCTGGCATCTTCTTGCTGTGGTAGAAGGAGTGAGGGATCTCTCTGGGCTCTCTTTTATAAGAATAAAATAATTCCATTCATGAAGGCTCTATCCTCGTGACCTCAGTATCTCCTAAAGACCTCACTTAATAATACAATTATTTTGGGGCGTTAAAATTTCAATGTATGAATTTGGAGGGACACAAACATTCAGACCATAGCAGATACTAAAGGTAGTTTTCAGTCTTTTGCTAACGCAAACAACAGTGTAGTGAGTGCAAGTATATCACAGTAAAATTCGTAGAAGTGTTGAGTAATAAAAGAGTATGTGCACATTAATTTTAATAATTTTGCATAACTGCCCATGATTAAAGTGTATTATATTTTACTCCCACCCAATATGTGTGAGAATTCATTTCCTACATCCTTACTATATGTTATCCAGCTTTTTGCTATATCCATCACTATATGTTATCCAGCTTTTTGCTCAATGCTTCAGTTTGAGAGGCAAAACTTGCATTTCATTGTAGTTGTAATTTCTATTTCTCTTATTATGAGTGAAATTTATATTTCCCTTATGATGAGCATTTTTTTCATACATTATAGAAGCATTTGTATCATTTTTTCTATGAAATATCTGTTCATGTGATTTTGCAAATAATTTAATAGGTTATTCATCTCTTTCCTATTCATTTGTTTGTGATATAAATTGTAAACATTTTTTCTCAGTTGTCTTTTTTCTCTTGGCTTTCATAATATTTTGCCCTATAGTTTTTTTCAGTGTAGAAAAATTTTGTTAATTACTTCTAAATTTCATGTTATACTCAAGAAGACTTCTCCACTCTGATATTTTATAAATACATCATTCCCATGGATTTTTATATTTTAATTTTTTAAACATTTAAATTGTGATCTACCTGGAATTTTAGTATAAGAAGTACAGTAAGGATCTGGCTCAATTTATTTTTGCAAGTGGCCTTTCTGTTTTTTTCAATACCAACTTTTGAATAATCCATTTCCCCCACTTATTTGAAATGCTTAATTTTTCATATGCCAAGTGCCAGAATGCATTTATGTCTCTTTTGATGTTTTTGGTCTGTTCCATTGACTTGTATAAGTACTATCTTCTGTATCAGCCAGTTATTAAAGCCAGTTCTAAATCTATATCCTTCATTGCCCTCCCAGTGATATTGGAGCTGGCACCTGTTAAGTGTTTCTCTCTTGTCAGTAGAGGATGCTGGAGAGTCACTGCAGAAGGAGGGAGTGTTTCTTCCTGGTTCCTTGTAATTTTCTTGACTTGCTCCTGTGGTAGCTAATAGCATGCAGGTCTCCCTGTGATTCTTACCTTCAAGTTTGCCTGGCTGGGTCTGTGGCTTTCTGCTCACCATTCTTAACCTGACAGTGTCATGGTGGCATGATTTCCTGTGTTCAGTTTCCTGTCTACCAGCTTCAGCCTGCTGATACTACATTGGAGGAGTTCCTGCTTACCTGTCTTGACTCAGTTCCCTGTCCTGCCCATCAGACTCTGCTTGCCAGCTATGAACTAGCTCTGACCTGGGGAAACCTTGGGGCCATACTTCTGCTAAATTTATACTATTTTTTTTATTATTATTAATCTGAAGTTCATATTTAACTGGGCATCTTTTTTTGTTCTATTTTTGCCAAATCCAGCAATTCTACTCAGAAGGTACTCCCTTGACTGAAGAATTGAGAATAAATTAGAGAGAGGGGTACTTGCATCCTTGAAAACTCTATGGACTTTGTGGCAGGGTGTGATCATAGGGAATACAGCCACTGAATTGGGTTCCTTAATTTCAATGGGGGTAGTGAGAACCCAGAGTAGCAGAGAGGCCAGTGGCAGCATTTAACTCTCAAAGACAAGACAGGTGCATCTACCATAAAGGACAACAGGGAAGTACTGTAAACAGAATGTCTTGTCCCTCCAGATCTTTGGTGATAGCTAATTGGTCACAGTGTCTCTAGTACCCTAAATGGAATATCTACTAGAGTGTTGACAACTTTAGCTTTAGTTGTCAAAAACCTGACGAATAGCCATAGTGGAGAATCATAGCTTCTCAGTCAGTTTCCACATTTAAGTCAATTCATAAACCCCAAATCCCTTGATTGAAGGAGAGTCCAGGTGTCTTGTCTGGTTGAGGATTGGAAGTGCATAATGTAAATCTTTCCCCAAGTCTTCCCCAAGGATATAGGGTGATTATACATTGGATGAAAGGAAATACCTAGATCTTTGGGGGATTATTACATATTGGCACTGAAATGACTAATTCCTGGGCTCCCCAAATGCCATCGTGACCATCAGTCAAAGTGGAGGCTATGGTTACATGTAACAGGTAGAGTCTTAAGTCTGACTAACAGTGGACCAAATTGGTCCAAAGACTCACCTCGTGTTTATTTCCCCAGTTCTTGAATGTATAATTGGAATAGACATAGCAGCTGGTAGAATCCCCACATGTATCTCAGACCCTGGAACTTTCTTCTACTTCCTTCCAAGAGAGTAAACCAAAAACAATATGGCATCCTCAGTGAAACTGCCAAGATTAATACCATCAAAGACATGAAGGAAGTAAGGCAGAGACTACAATAATCTCCTTTGACTCACCTGTTTTGCTTGTGCAGACATCAGATGGATTTAGGACAATGACTATGGATTCTCATAAACTTGATCAGGGAGTGACTCCAATTGTAATTGCTGTCTCGGATGTAATGGCTTCCCCATATCAAATCAATATGGTCCCTGGAATTTGGTTTCCAACTTTAACTTGGCAGATGACTTCTACTCCATAGAAACTTGCAAGGACTACCTGGAACAGCTTGTTTTTACTGGGTTTGGCATGGTTCACTTTCATAGCCTTCCCTTGGAGCTATGTCAGTTCTCCTGTTCCTTGCTATACTATGGTCTGTAGAGATCTTGATTATTCTGACATTCTACGAAACACACTGTTCCACTACATTGGCAACACTATATAAATCAAGTCTGATAAGCAGAAAATAGCAAAAACTTGAGATGACTTAGGAAAACATATGAGAACTAGAGAGTGGGAGATGAACCCCACAACAATTTAGGAGCCTACTACTTTAGTGAAGTTTCTGAGAACTCACTGGTCTTGGAAGTATTAAGATATTTACTTCGAGATGAAAGATAAATTGCTGCACCTTCTACTTCTGCCACAAAAAAAGAGGGGTGATGCTTGATGGGCCTTTTTGGATTTTGGAGGCACTATATGCCATATTGAGTATGCTGCTTTGATCCATCTAGAGTCACATATAAGGCTTCCAGTTTCAAGAAGGGATCAGAGTAAGAGAAGTCATTCTGTTCTGCCACCTGAGCCATATGATCCAGCAGATCCACTAATACTCATAATGTATGTGGCAAATAGAGATGCAATATGGGTCTTCTGGCAAGAACTAGTAGGAAAACCACAGTGAAGACCTCTAGGTTTTTGGAGTAAATTTTATCAAATAACTATTTCCATTCTGAGAAATAGCTTCTGGCTTTCGACTAAATGAAATTGAATCCCTGACCATGGGAGATGAGGTGACCATGTGACCTGAGCTTTCCACCATGAACTGGATGTTTTTGACACACCTAGTCATAAGGTTGAATGTGCACAGAGGCAATATATCAAGTGGAAATGGAATATGAGAGACCAAGCTTGGGAACATCCAAGTTAGCTAAACAAGTGGCTCAGAAACCTTTAACACTGGCTACTGTTGCATCATCTCCTCTCTCTCAATTCATGACTTTAGTAATCTGGAATGTTCCTAATAACCAACTATCTTAGGAAGAAAAAATTTTCCTGGTTTACAGATGAGTCTGTACTTTATGTTGACATGACCTGAAAGTAGACAGCTGCAGTACTACAGTCACTCTCAGAAGTAATCTTGTAGGATAGTGAAGAAAATCAGTAGTCATGAACAGAACTATAAATGATACATTTAGTTGTCTACTTTGTCAGTTGTTAGAGATGGCCAGAAAAATGGATGTAGTCATAGGGAGTGGCTAACTGTTTGGCTGGATTGTCAGCAACTTGGAAGGAAAAAGATTGGGAGATTGGTGATAGCGAAGTCTGGGGAAGAGATATATGGCTGTACTAAAGGTAGTGAATGGGCATAAACAGAAAATATTTGTGTCCTAAGTAAATAGTTAACAAAGAGCATTCACTTCAGAGGAAGCTCTTAAGAAGCAGGTGAAGAAAATGACATCCTCTGCAGTCAGCCTCTTTCCTTTCAGTACTTGCTCAATTGGCCTATGAGATATGTGGCATGTGGCATGCATAGAGGCTATGCATGAGCTTAAAAATATGGACTTCCTCTTACTAGGGCTGACCTGGCTAACACTGGAATGTGTGATATACAGATACATGATATACAGTTGGTGAGTAAACATATGGAAGGATACTCAATGTCATTTGTCATTAGAGAGTTGCAAGTTTGAAAAGTCATTAAATATTACTACATACCTATTAGAATGGTTAAAATCCAAAAGCTGATAATATCAAATACTGGCGACAGTGTAGAGCAATAAGAACTCTCATTCATTGCTGAATGGAATATAAAATACAGCCCAATGTAGAAGGCAGTTTGACAGTTTCTTTAAAAAAAGTGAACATATTATCCAACAATCACACTCCTGAGTATTTACACAGTTGAGTTTAAAGCATGTCTACACATGAATGTTTATAGCATATGTATTTATAACTGCCCCAAACTGAAAGTAAAGATGGCCTTCAAAAGAAGAATGGATAAACTATGGTACACCTATATAATAGAATATTATTCAGCAAGATAATTCAGAAATCATCTGTCAGGCCATGAAAAGACATGGAAGAACCACAAATAATATGGCTACATAAAAGAAATCATTCTGAAATTGTTATATACTGTATGATTCCAATTATATGACATTCTGGAAAAGGCAAAACTATACAGACAGTAAAAAAAAAAAATCATTAGTTGCCAGGGGTTTGGAGGAAGAAAGATAAATAGTTGAAACACAGGGGATTTTGGGGACAGTACAGCTGCCCTTTGTGATGCTGTAATGGTGAATTAATGATATTATATGTTCCTTGAAACCTATATACTGTATGATTCCAATTATATGACATTCTGGAAAGGCAAAACTATACAGACAGTAAAAAATAAAATCATTAGTTGCCAGGGGTTTGGAGGAAGGAAGATAAATAGTTGAAACACAGGGGATTTTTGGGCAATACAGCTGCCCTTTGTGATGCTGTAATGGTGAATAAATGATATTATATGTTCCTTAAAACCTAAAGAATTTTACAACACAAAAAGCAAACCTTAATCTATACACATGAAAAAATAATTTAGGAGGTCAGAAGATTCCAGGAAAGAATGCAGACTGTGACAAGAGAATCTAAGTATATTACACATGTATGAAATAACCTCAAAGGGTTGAAAGAAAAGGTGCTGACCTAAGTTACTTTGGAAGTGAATGAAGTTTTAATGACTAAATGTAAAAAGAATTGCACGTAAGTACTGACTGGTTGATAAAATTATTTTCCATGGAGTTGTGGATTAATAATTTTGATATAGCTATCTGTATATACTGGAATTAAAAATTGAGTAAATGGATGGCAGATGGTGGGATCTGGGTTATTCACTGTTGGAGTAAAATATACAGATCAGCAAGGGCACAAGGCTAGAATGATCCACATGGTAATAAATAGATTAGGAGACATTAGTAAGAACTCATATTTAGTTTAATATAGATACAGATGATTACTTATAGAAATAAGTATAGATATGTGTATATACACATGTTAGTATATATACATATTTCTTTGCTCTGTCAACTGAGAAGTTTTAAACAAAATGATGCCTCATTAGCATGAGCACATCTACCACCCAGATCTTGGTTTCTAATGTCATTCTCCAATAGAAGGAAACAAGGCTCCTTGGAGAAGTGACTGTTTCTAGGACTGGGACAGGAAATATACAAGATGCGCCTGGGGTAGCTTGGCAGTTAGTAGTGCCAGAAATAAGGATTGCTCAAAAACAAATAAACAAACATATTGACGCATATTAAAGGGACACAGGAGCAACTGAAAGAGCTTCTTATAGCCAAGGCTGGAAAAATTAAAGCATACACACATCAAAAAAATAGAGTAGTACTGGGTTATAACACAAAATATAAAATAGATATTCACGAGCTCATATTGATATAAATAAATGACTGAATAAATAAATGAAGGAGAAGAGACAAATATCTCACCTAGAATTCCAAATAAATTATGTAGATACTCTACCTTAAAGGAGATAGAACATTAAGTCCCTACTCCTTAGGTGTGCCCTGTGCATCATGACTTCCTTCCAAAGAGTACTGTATGGAAAGGTGGAGTGGTGGGGAGAGTCACCTTACAGTGGAGAAACCTGACAGACACCACTTCAGCCAGGTGATCAAGGACAATGTCATTAGTGATAAATCACCTTGAAAGTATATACTCTTGATGTGATGTGATAAAAATGGCACTTTACCTCTGTGCTCTTTCTCCCCAAACTTTATAAAAAGAAAGTCTATTAATTTAAAAAATTACTAGGAGAAAAAGAGGAGAAATGAATACATTTTTAGACTTATAAAACCTGAAAGAATCCATCAACAGATGACATATAGTACAAGAAGTGTTAAAGAATGTCCTTCAGGCAGGACAATGATGCTAGAAGAAAATTCAGGTCTACACAAAGGAATGAAAAGCACTGGAAATGGTAACCGTGTGGGTAGAAAGTTTTCTTATTATTTAAATCTTTTAAAAAAACAATTGACTATTTGAAATTAAAACAACAACAGCAATGTATTGCAGAGCTTATAATATATGTACAAGTTGTACGCCAACAACAGTAAAGGCCAGGAGGGGAGAAATGGGAATGAACTGCTATTAAGATTTTTAATCCATACATATTTAAAGAGACACTGTGATGATGTATACTATAAGTCCTAAAACAACCGTTAAAATAAAAACCAAGAGTTATATGTAATAAGTCAAAAAAAAGATAAAATTAAACCATAAAAATATGCAATTCATCCATGATAAGGTAGGAGAAGAAGAACAATCACAGAACAGATGGGTCACAATAGAAAACTAGGTGGTAAATTTAAACTCAAAGATATCAGTATTAACATTAAATGTAAATGGTGTAAATACACCAATTAAAGGCAGAGATTGTCAGATTATATAAAAAAGGAAGACCAAATTTTTAATTCAAAGATGTAACAGGTTAAAACTAAAAGGATGGAAAATGATATGTTAACACTAATCAAAAGAAAGCTGGAATGGCTATATTAATATTAAGGTAGATTTCAGAGCAAAGAATATTACTCAGGATAAAAGTATCACTTCACAATGATAAAGGGGTCAATTAGTCAATAATACATATAAATTTAGACATTTAAGAACCTAATAACAGAATATAAGCTGTCACACCCCACTTTTGTATTTTCAAATAGTTGGCATTATATAAAGATTGAACTGTCCATTCAAACAGGCCTAAGCTTGTTATCCTAAGACTGTGACTCTAAAGTTTTGCTGGTTTTCTTAGCCATTCAATATGTTACTCAGTTTTGAACACCATGAGTCAGTCCTGCCAAATTTCAAAAAAGGATGATATTTTGATATTTGCTATAATTGCTTTCATACATATTTTATGAGAATATACAAATAAGAGAGAACAAAGTCTGCATATACTTTAACTCAAAATGTTAGCAGTTGATGGGATCATCACAGCAGGACCATTATAATGAAATTCTGTGGTCTTTTTCATATAAAATTCAGAATGATGTGGTGGCACCATATTGACCTAATATGAAGAGCATCCTCTTAGGATAACATGACAGCAGTAGAACCATTAAAAATAGTGCCTCTATGAGTCACTTAATATTGATTTTTAAAAATTTTACTTCCTAAAAAATTTTTGAAAGACCCAAACTGTCAGAGTGCAGTAACCTGTTATTTGTATCCAATAGTATGAAACAACAATAGTATCCCATATGTCATTCCATTTCTGACCAGAAGACCATATAACTGAGTGAGGTATGGGAAGTCTTACACATGACCAATAATGTAGTATTTCAATATTACATTTTTTTTATTTTAAAAGACAAATGTTGCAAAAATTTAAGGTTGAGGTTGGTCATTTTCTAGCTATTTGAACATCTTCTAGTTTTCCTACTGATTTCAATTGTATTATCAAGTCATAAATTAAGAGATGTTCCAAAGTTTAATAATATTTTCCAATGCTTTGTAGGTAATCAGTCATTTACTTTGCTAGCCCAGTTTTTGTTATTATTAATCAACATGATTTTAAATGATTTCCAAAACAAGTAGGTTTCTAAAAGACTTCCAATCATTTTCTTTTCTAACAGAATATAGAAAAAGAGGAATTCTCCTTCTGTAAATAGTCATGATATAAAGATAACATCCATATATCCTTATACAGTTTCATCTCTGTAAAAATGATCATTTACTGACCTACTTTCCTAAATGGTTCAAATTTACTGAGAATTATATCCCTTCAAAAAGTCCATGCCTAGAACCCGATGCTGTTATTGATAATCTCTGCAGTTCAAAGGAAGCTACTCACTGGAAGGTTTGAAGGACACCAGGTAACCCTGGTTTGTCTAATGAAGCATTTTTCTTTTGTGGACTGTTGCTTAATCAGTGTTTGCCTTGTGTATCGGTTATATGATCTGAATAGAGTTTTTAGAGAGCTGATGGGGAGAACTGAGAGAGTCTTAGAAGAGAGAGGTCAAGTGGAAGTTGGGGCTGGAAGAGTAAAAGCTGCTGTAGGAAGATATTTTAGGGGAAGAGCTGAGATGGTCAGTGTAGACATAAAGAAAGCTTTTGCTACATGATGTGCCATATCATTTCCTCCTCCTCTCAAAAACATTAGCACACATATAAATTAGACATCTATAGTTTTGATAGAAGAAGGGTGCTGAGACTGGCCTCAGAGAGAAAGAAGCGTGGCTCAAAGGGCTCAGGGACAAACCGATTACTCCTGGAAGGAGCACCTCCAAAACAAAGGAAGAGAAAGTCATCCATCTTTTGCCATTACTCTTTCATTTTCCTGATGCTTCTGAGATGGCAGAGTCTATAGGCAACATAGAAGAAAGAGGAACAAGATGAAGTTAACCACTTCAGAGAGGAAATGATGAGTCATTTGCCATGAGAGTTGAAAAGATAGGGAATTTTTTTCCTCTTCCTGTGTTGCTCACAGAAACATAACAACTAAAGTATTTTAATAAGTTTTCATCTCAAAGATATCAATGGCTCATCATACACATATGTGACTCCAGCGATACAAATTAGTTGGCTTTTTAAAATCATAACCCAATTGAAGAGGAACAGAGAGTACTTGGAAAGCTTAAATGGGGCCAGTTTCGATTAGAGAAAAATGTGTTTGGGCATTTTTATAAAATCTGCTGAATTGAGGCAAGTTGGTTTTATGTCTTTTGGTAAAGAAGCCAATTCAAATCCAGTTCTGAGAGGAGCTTTGAGGGAAGTGAAGCATAGTGACTGGGTCAGGTTAAGGGTGTATGGAACAGAGCTCAGCAAGGGTAGGCTTCAATCTGACATGAAGCCAGTAGGTCAGTCAGTAGTCAGGGGAAGTTTGACTCATCATGCTACTATATTGAAAGCTTCTCTTCCAAGGAAGAGAATTAAAAATAATTATTATTTTTAATAATAGTCATAGTTGTATCTCTCTAAGATCTTACATATATTATGCGCTCAATTTGAGCACTGGGTAGATTTAAATTGCATGAGAGTTAGACTTCTTTAGTAAATTTTATCAATGAGAATAGGATTGTAAATTCCCATCCCAGCCCTATATCTGATTTAAATATGTGGCAAATCACTATATTATATTTTTACTTACTTCTTCCAAATAAAGAATGTTCATATTATTACAAAGAGCCCTCCACCAAAAGGTTAGACCCTTACTTGTTTAGCTATTCCTGTGGGATTATCCCAAATTATTATTAGAATTTCATATCCTTCATAATGTTGCATAGATCTGATATAACAGCTCAAAAAATAAAAGATTTCTTTGAGCTATGTGATGGCTATATATAAAGAAAAGTGTATAATCACTCCTGTAATCCATGGATTTTCTTTAAATCTCATATCTGTGACTTACTCTCATCCTTTCCTCTTCTATAGTTACCTCTCCTTCCTCACTTTTTATTCACTTCTTAATCCACTACAGTCTGGCTTGCAGCCCCATCACTCTACTAAAACTGTTCTTTCAAAGACACCATTGCTCTCCATGTGGCCAAATCCAATAGACACTTCCATAACCACATCTATTCAGTCTCTCGCTGGCATCGGATACTGTTGGCCTACCTCTTCTTGCTCCTTCTTTTTTTTAAAAAAAATCTTAAATGTATTTAACATATGGTTAAAATATGTAAACATACAAAAATGCCATCATAAAACAAAACACTGTCCATTTAGTTGTCCAATGTAACAAATAAAAATAATGTATACCCAGTTAAATTTGAATTTCAGATGAACAATAAATACTTTTTTTTTTTTTAGTATAAGTGTGTCCTCAATATTGCATGGGCACACGTACACTAAAAAAGTATTCTCTGTTTATCCAAACTTCAAATTTAATGAGCTATCCTATATTTATCTAATTCATGTCATTATGTCCCATGCTTTGTCCTGCTCCCCAGGAGCAATAGTATATAATTTTCATAAGCTGTTTCTCTGATAGTTAGCTCCATAGTCTTAAAAAATGTTTTTCAATTTTTTGATTTTTTGACATTATCTATTTGCTTCTGTGATAATAAATGAGGATTTAGTTCCTGTGCATAATTTCCATTTCTCACTTCCCCTTTCTCTCATTGACTTATACTTGCTTTGTTAACTGATCTTTCCTTATAACAGTTAGTAAAAGTCAACACTTTCAAATTCTTATTCCATCAACTATAGGTAACATCTTTTGACTTTTTGTAAAGAGCGGGAATTAGTGCTCCCGCCCTATTCTTTACCTCTTCTTCCCAGGTCTTCACCCCACTTTCTGCCTTCTGCACTTGCTCTATTGAATTGACAAGGTTGATACTATTTACCATCTGTTCTGTAAAAATAATTTGTCTGAAAAGTTGATTCTAAAAATTGAAAATCAACAAAGTGCTTACATTATTGTGACTTTGTAAATATTGTTCACTGAAGAGGTAGTAATTACTATTGTGAATATTTTTTTATGTGTCACCAAAACAGGACAAATAGCAATTTCTTATAGATTAATTATAGTGTAGAATCTGACATCATATCATTGGAATCTTCACACTCTGTTACATTAAAATCTATTGATGTATCTCTTACTTTGAAGAGCTCTTTTGCTAAAGTATGATATAACATCATGCAGTGGTTATTTAGAAAATGTTGATTCTGAGTTATGCAGATCTTCCAAACATGGACACATTTTATTTTACAATATCAAGAGATAATATTGGTTAATATCACCATTGATCTCATCAGGAAAATCTTTAAGTATGGGAAATCTGTCAAGTTTTCCCATGGTAGTGGATATGAGTTTTCCAAAATTCTCATTTCTGCTTGAAAGTTTGTATTTTATCAGTGGTAATATATACTTTCAGTTTTTTCTTGGAAGCAACAGGCTCATTTCATTCATTTTAGAAAATGTATGCTCAAACTCCAAGTTTGCAGAACCATAGTTTGCCTATCAGCTGTTCAGTGAAGTAATAATGGTGTTCCGTGGCAAAAGCATCTAATTCAGCTCAGAACTCAAACAGTTGCACAAGTGCTTATCCCCAAGATCACCCTCATACTGGAGTGGACAGAGGATTAAGCACACTTGTCTTGATACACAGACTATTGAAAAGACATGTAGTCAAGGGTCACAATTAATAACAATAATTGTTACTGCTTCATTGATGACATTCTTAAAAGAAAAGTGGCATTTTGTTTTTTACCAGAGTGTAGGACAGAGAATTCAGAGCCTGCTAGTACTGATTAGTGCCATCACAATGATTTACGCTGAAGCGTCATTAATTTTTACCACTCATTGCTTATGAACAATCAGTACAAATGCCAAAGACAAGAAAAAGGCATATGGTGTCTTAGTATTATTGTAAGAGTTTTGATCTCACAGACTGCCTGCAAAGGTCTCCATGTTCGTCAGGGATCCGTGGAGCCCAATCTGAGAACCATTGATCTAGACTGGTCCTGGAGACTTTTCTCTGAGGACCCTCTACCTTCCTCTCTCTCTGTTATAACTCTGAGAGTTCATTTCCTAGCTGTGGGTGAGGGCTGTGTTCTGGATCTCATGTCATCTTTTTGTTGTTTACTTGCTGGTTTTATTACAACACAAAGATAGTTATACAGGAGGTAAATTTTCTGAGTCCTTACATGTTTAAAGTGTCTTCATTCTATCTTCACACATGATGGTTAGCTAACATAGAATTATAGTTTGAAAATCCTCTTCCCTCAAAACTTCACGTTGCTTCGTTATCTGCTAGCACTTGGTGCCGCTATTGCAAAGTCTTATAAGAAGGTGATTCTTGTTTCTTTATAAGTTGTTTCTTTTCCAACCCCATTTCAGATATGTTTATATCCTTGGTGTTTCTAAATTTCAATGATATGTGCCTATGTGTGGGTCTTTTTTTTTTTCATTCATCGTAATAAGCCTTCATGAGACCTTTTAAATCTGTAGTCATGTGTCTCAGTTGTCTAAAATATATTTGCATTATTTCTTTGATAATTATTCTCTATCATTTGTTTTCTCTCTCTGGAACTTCCATTGGTCAGTTTTTGGAACACCCGAAGTATATAAAAATTATACATTTGTAATTTTATATTTAATAATATTTTCTATCTGACTTTTCTACTTTCTGAGAAATTTTTCCATTTTGATTTGTGAACTTTCTAATGAATTTGTTATTTTTGGCAGTCATATTAAGACATCTTTCCTATGTTTTGATTGTTTCTTTTTTTACAGCAACTTTTTCTTGTGTTACGATGCAATATTTCTTTAAATCTCACTGATTTAAAGTGAAGTTTTTTCTATCCCATGCATTAAATTCTCACTTCCTCCAGTGTCAGTTTTAGTTATTGATTCATCTTGATCTCCTTCTTTCATGCTAGAGATGACTTTCTTTAAAAAAATCTAGTGATCTTTGTCTATTCATATTCAAGAATGAGGCAATAAAACATTAATTGGAAGGTCTGGGGATTGGGGCAGGCTTTGTCAGCTTACAGATTTTATATTAAGGTGCTTGTTAAGAAGGCAGACATTATTTATACTAGGTAATTTCTAGAAGCTGGAGAGCATAGGCCTTCAATTTCTATAGAGGCTTTTTTTTTTTTTTGCCAGAGATTCAGAATGCCAGGGTAAGTGTGGTAGGATATTGACAGTTATGTATACTTCTTTTCAATCATTTACTTTGTGATCAGCCCTAGTCTCATTTCTATTCTCTGTCATAACTGGCATATCCTGGGCTTCTTCAAGATTCTGCAGGGCAGATCGAGTCTCCCCTTCGCCCTCTTCCCCTATGTGTTCCCTGAGCTGTGGCTTCTTCTGTCATATTCAGTCACTCCTCCACCTGTTTAATATTTCAGAAATCAGTGAAATCACTGAAATAAAGCCACTAGTGGCTTTTTTTGGTGTCTTTGTTGTTGCGGGTTTATTTATATCTTTCTAAAAAATGTATTTGTTATCATTTACAAGCATCTTGGTATAGAAAGATATGTGTCCATTCTACCTTTTTTAGCTGGTAACTCTCCGTCTTCTTTTGGCTGCCATGATATGCATTCTCCTACTTTTCTTCCTCCTGGGTTGACTCTTAATGGCTCTTTCTTCTTTCCTGCCAACTCAATGTTAGTGTTTCTTTTTTCTCTGCACTTTCTTCCTAGATAATCTTATCCACTGGATTATTTTTAAATGTTTCTCTACCTGCTGATAGCTCCCTGCTTTGTATTTCCCTCCCTGACCTCACTCCAGGACTCTGTTTTCTTTATCCAATTGCTTACTCGTAATCTCTAATGTTCCACAGACACTTCAAATGTTGGTTTCCAGAATCCCCCCTCTCTAACTTCTTTCCCCTACTTGGTGCCCCTATGTCAGTTAAGGGATTCTTCCCTTTGCAGGGCCTTTTCACACCCTATTTCCTTTTTCTGGGATACTGTTTTCTTCTCTATCTGCCTGGCTAGTTTCTCCTAATCCTTAGGTGCCTCCTCAGAGAAGCCTTCTGTAATTACCCTACATAAGTTGCTCTCTTCTTCCCATATTGTTTTTTCTGTCTCTTGGCGCTCTATTATCAATCATCATAGAATTTCTCAAATTTGAAATTACTATGTTTATTTTTTGACTCTTATTAGGCGGTGAGGCATACTGCAGATAGGGACTGTGCTGTCATATTTATCACTGCTTTTCTGGTATTAACAGAGTGCTTGATAAATAGGAGAAACTTAACAAATATGTTAAGATAGAGTTTAAAATGAATACTGAAATCTCAAAAAGTTTCCTTATTTGTAATTATCTGAAAACTGCTTTAAAGGACCTCAAAAATACTGTACCAGCTTATCTTATTGCTTGTTTAATTTTTAAAACTTAATTAAAACCTGAAAATTAAAACATATGACTGTAATACTTATGAAGATGGTTTAGTCCAGAAAACAAGATGAGTATCTTTTAACTGGCATGTATAACTTCCTGAAAGACACGTTAACCATCTATAGGCTTATAACTCCAAGTAAATTTTCTCTCAATCTTTTCCTTTTGTCCTTACTTGGCCCAACTTTATGAAATTAATATGGTTTATTTGATAAGGGTCACGAATGTTCAGTTCAGAATGAACTATGAATTATGATACCACCTGAGAACACAGGAACAATAAAGAGGCAAGACTTTCCTGCTAAACCCCGACAGCTCTCTATATTTCACTCCTTTAAACCTGCCAAATAAAAAATCATGAAATAGATCAGATGAATCTAGAGGATCTCACTGTCAGGAGGAACTGTATTCATCAAGTATATATCAATGGTCCTGCTATAGATTCTTGGTTTGATCTCCAACACTCACTTCTTTGAGAAAGAAACAAAAATACAAAACTGGTTATGCTGAGAACTACACTGAAAACTGACAGAATAAGATATTATTGATGACTATGGATGGGATATTTTGCCCAGTCTAGTCATTATCACAAGAGCCTTCCACATTATCTCTTCGTACTAGAAATAATCACTTGGGCTAACCTTGTAAATGCTATTAGCTGTCCTAAGAAAACATTATCATATATTCTATGATTCTTAGTTTTAATGGAAAAATTCTTAGAAATTAATATTGTGCCTTTTTTTCAATTAAAGTACATATTTGGTGTAGTAATAAGAGCTATTTCCATGTAGTGATAAGAACTTCTATTATCACATCCAAGGGAAACCAACTAAGGGAGAATATCTGTTCTGTCCTCTCATCCTGTAAGATACTTGAAGCATTTGCACTAGTCTCCTGCAGGCTGCTTCTATCCTGTGGGGGTGTTGTTCACAGGAAATTGTATTCACCTTGTAAGGCCTTCCTCTGCTCTAAGGGTAGGTGAAAAGGAAAGCAGGAGGGGCCCACTGTGGAAAGGGTTGCCTGGAGAGGTGACTATTGATAGAATCACAGGTAGAGAGGAAGTTGTGCTAATTAACTGAGTCTGGCTCTACAGCTTCTGGTCTCCTAAACTCAGGATGACACCTACCTCCCTCAGTATGCTCTGGCTAAACCTAGAAATGCTTCCTTATGAGGAGACTGAATAAGTTTGAGCTTTGAAGTCAGACCACCCAGATTGAATACCAGCTCTGGTACTTCCTGCCAGTTTGACTTTACCAAGTTACTTAGCCTCTCTGATTTAAATGTTCTCATCTGAAAGTGTGCATAAAATTGGAACCTCTCTGCAGATTTTTTTTTTGTGAGGATTAAATTAAAAAGTTCTTAGAACTGTAAAAATATAAAGTGAGTGCTAAATAAATGTCGTTGGTTACTGTGGACATTGTGCCTATCTTCTCGTAATTCATCCTCTTTTTAGAAATGACCCCATTCTTGTTTGGGTTTGCATATTCACCTCTACAAGACCTTTGTACTTTGGGTGAAACTCTGGCTTGATATCCCTCTGGCTCTAGACGTGGAACCTCTGGCTCAGGCCTAAACTAATAATCATAGTCCCAGCTCCTGGCCATGGTTATTGGTCCTAAGGTGAGACTGTGATCTAATAAACTCATTGAACAAAAGAGACTTGAGATGATTGCTGGGGGTTTCTGGGAAAGATACATCCTTGCTTTTCAAGAGAGGATTCAGAAGGGGTGTGGCATTATCATCATCATCACCTTATTGCTATTATTATTATTATTACTGTGGATAACAATTCGAAATTTTCTGGAGAGTCCTGACATTTGCCTTTTGCCCCCTGGGAGCTTGCTGTGAAGCTTCCTCCTCCTGGAAGAGTTAGCACTGCACACAAAATAGATCAAAGGGATTTACTGAACTTCTCCCTGAGCTTAGAGGGCAGGGACAAAGTTAGAATCTCCATGGGATTCCATACAAGTTAGACTCTCTAAGGTCAGGGTAAAGGAGCTGCGCAATTTGGGGAAGGGAGATCTAGAGTTGTGTCTTAAGAGCATTTTGAAAATGCTTCCTGAATTTTTAACTACAAGAGGGAAGCAAGTTATATGATATCAACAATTCTGAAAAAGCAAGTTCTTCAAGGTCCTTGCCTTTCTTCAAATAACATGGCCACCACAGAGAGTAATGTTCTGATGTCTTTTTTATGTGTCTAATAGCAAAAGCAATGACATCTTGGAGAATACATCAGCTGCAAAACTTGCTTTTTGAAACCCACTCACGAAGTACTAAAGCAGACACCAGCAAGATATGGCATGTGGGCCATTTATGAGACACAAATCTGTTTTCATTGTCAGGGATCAATTGTCACTCTCTCTCCTTTTCCCTGGGAACCCAAGTTCCCTCTACTTGAAAGAACTATCATAGAGCAGTAAAGCAATAGGTGACAATTGTCTCCAGCCTCATATTAATGGTTTGGTTTATAAACCTTGGGAAGATAGCCTTGGCATGCCATTTTTCAAAGCTTGCCAATCTTTGTAGCAAAGCACAGTAAAACTAACTGACATTTATATTTCATTTTATTGCTTGGTTCCCTGTAATGCTTATATTTTTCTTTAGCTTAACTAAGAGGTAACAAGGCCCAACATTTGTTCTTGATTAACTAGAAACATTAGATTAACAATTTACTAGCAAAAGTGAAGGCTTCCAAAAGCATAATTATATAAATAATATTTAAGTAAGGAAAAGAAAAGAACGTAATCAAGCCTGATTCTCAACAGCCTTTTGAAAATGCTTCATGAATTTTTAACTGCAAGAGGGCAGGAACTTGTCTTTATGACTCAGCTGAAGAATGGTTCCTCATAACCCACTGCTTTCATCTGAAGTTCAGAAAAAAGAACACTATCTACTAAATCATCAGTATCACTGGTTATAACACCTTGAGTTTCCCTTTGACACTTGTTTCTGGCATTTAAATATATAACAAACCCCAGATTCAATGAAAGAACTATGGTGAGTATCCCACCACTACCCACAACTCTGCCAGGGGAAGAGCTCCTCCAAGGATCTGTTCCTGATTGGTCCAGCTGAAACAGAAACATCCTGGCTCATGAATATCAGCAGCCATGATGATCTGATGAAAGGTCGATGAAACAACAGGCTGTGTGAGCAGCATAACACACCTGTGGTCCATGTCATAGAAAAGACCAAGTATCTGTCCTCAAGGAGTTTCTAGCCTAAACAGTGACCGTGTAGGATTAAATTAATGTGGGAAAACAGAACAAATAATGAGCGAAGGGAGCAAGATGAGAAAGTAGGATGAATCACACTTCAGTGATCAATACTATTTCACTTAATTCTCTCCTCGGCCCTCAGAGACAGCAAATCTACACAATAATACTGCAAGGTTAATACCCAGGAGGCCTGAGTTCTACTTCCAGCTCTATCTTTTGTAGCAGGAATAAATATTAACTCAACAACATATGGGTTTAAAAAACACTATGTTGGAAAATAAAAAGATTCTCCCCAAGCTTATATCTGCTTGGGGTGGTGGGAAATTCATCCTTGGTTTCATTTGGGGGAGCTGCCTCCACTTCTCTAGGATTAAATTATAGTCTCAGTTGGCTTGTAAGTGCAAACTACAGAGGAAGGGCACCCTACTGACGGGTTCATCTTGGTCATGCTCTCTGAGAAATGGGCAGCTTGGGCATAGGAAACTTTTCCGAGGTTGGGAGGTGCTTCAGGGCCCACATGCCGCTGCCTGAGCTACAACACGTGGCCATTCTCATGTGGGACGTGTCTGTGCCCCAGAGTGCTATGAACGCTCTGAATGAGCGTGCTGCTGGTTCCCAGAGCCTGTCAGGTGGCCCCAGTCCTGACTCCCTCAGCCTCAAAGAAGCTTTAACACCTCTCTGTTCCTCAAATTGATCCAATTCTGCTTTCTCCAAACTTTGGAACTCACTTTTTCTTTCAGATGTTTTGCTACAATTGCTTTCATGAACTTATGCCTTGAAAACAAAGGGTTGTCTTACTGGAGGCTGGTTTTACCTGCAAAGTACTTAGTAATTTCTGCTTTTGGCTCCATAACACAAGAGCCCGTCCATGGGAACAAAAGGTTTAGCTACCTTTTCAGAATTGGGGAAGAAAATCTATAAACAACAGTGAAAATGAAGCATGAATTAAATTATGAATAGGCTGTCTTGTCACTCTCAATCTGGATGGCACAAGCAATACAATAATCTATTCCTCCTCCAATATCAGTGTTTGGGGTATCACAGGGGCGGCCAAATGGTTTTGACACTTTTTCACAAAAATGAATTTAAGTACAAAAAGATGCACATAACCCAGTGAAATAAGATACAAATAAAAAACTTTAAAAAGAGAGAAAGAGAAAGAAAGGATTAGAAAGTAAGATGAAGCTAAGTGTCCAGTATATTAAAAACCATGCCATAAAATCCTATGCACTTTCTAGATAAAGTCGGGTTCCAAATTTGGTTATAAACTTTCAATCAATGAGAAATGGGAAACAATATCTTTACATAACTGATAGTATCCAAAGGGTTAAAAACAAACTAGCTACTACTAATCTGACTTATACAAGCCTAGCCCCGAATTCTGTTCATGTTGAGAACTACCAGTTACAGCATGTCTGCTTGGGGCCAAGCACTACTCCCATAGTTTCTAATTTAATATCCAAACAACCCCCATAGTTTCTAATTTAATATCCAAATATCCAAGTAATCTTCGATAAGATTTAAATCAAAAAAGTTTATCCAAGATTATTGATACTCATAGCCATCCTTTAAGACTATAATAAAGTCCATTGATCCTTGCTGTTGAACAAAGCTTCTCAAGACGGTTGGTTGGCCCAATACAAAGCTTCCTGAGATCACTAGGAATCCCTTCTCCAGAGCTTTGTAACAATTAGAAGAGCTTGGCCATGGGATGCTGTCCACAGGTGTTCTGTGAAGAATTAGAGGTTATAGAGAAAAACCAGTGTTATTTCAACCGATTCCAACCCTTGAGAAAATCTACCTGACAGCTTAAATGTATAGTTTAAGGTAAATTTGATTTAATGTCTATTGACAGATGCATGAGTGTACACTGAAATAGGACTGGGGTGTAATTTGAGATCCGTAGCTTTTAGTTATGACTCTCTGATCCCCCTATCCCATGATCAAACTTATACCCTTTAATATATATCTTTTCTCTTTTAGCTAGCTAATGTGGATTCTGTTATTTGCAACTCAGAATCCCAATGATATCTGTAGAGGAGAAAGCAGTAAAGAAACAAGATTCTTGTAGATATTACCCTATAATTAAATACTAGCTTAATTGTGTATAGGTACTAGAAATACATATTGTCGCCCTAGTGTTATTCTTCAATTCTATCTTTATTTCCTTATTTAGATTTGAAGCACCTCAAAAACAAGGACTTCATCTTCTCATTAGAGAATAGTATTTAAAAACATGTGCTCTGCTGCCGGATTGCCTGATATGAATCCTGGCTTCGCCATTTTCTAGCCGTGTGACCTTGGGTAAGATACTTAACATCTTTGTGCCTCAGTTTCTCTAATGGTAAAATGATGATGATATTTGTATTTCCTTGTTCAGACTCGATGATATAATAAAGGGTTCATCACAGTCCCTGCAATGTGATGAAGACTTAATAAAGACTAGCTGTCATTGTCACCATATCATAACCCTACAGAACTTGCCATAATGACAGTGACAGATAACTAGTGTGAACAAAGGAGTGAAAGAGTAGATGAAAATCACCTCCAATTCTGTAGTATTTTAGTAGCTGATGAAACACACCCTTCTCATCTTCTAAATTTTGGGGTTTTCCCTGAAGATTTTTCTTGCTCACTGATGGAGCAATGGTGAGCACAGACTGTCAACTTGATTTAACATCTCGTAGCTATACAACTCACTCTAGCCATACTAATCGCCAGCTCCATTTATATATCCTTCCAAATCTCCTCTATATCTGATTTTACTCAAAAATCATTACAGGCAGTGTTTATGCAAGTCTCCATGGTGACAATCCGTTTTCTGGTCTCCACGGTGACACTTGCAAACACTTATAACCTCTCAAATTCATTTTGTTTGTTTATTTGAAATGTCTACTGATTTATCAGCCTAATTCATGCTTAACAACACAAATTTACATCTTTCCAGGAATAAAAAGAAAGGAGAGACTGGAAAGAGAATAAAGTGAAATAATATTTAGGCATGTCTCACATGGGAATAAGACTCTGAGAAATGTATGAGAAAACCAAAACTAAAATTTTTATTCTGTCTTTTAAATATAGAAGGAATATACAATTAGCATTAGCACTTAAACTTATTTGCAAGTTGTCTTTAATGGTAGAATGACTAGAATCTTAGAAAAAACAAAGATGTGTGGGATACACATCACTGAGTCAATAATCAGAAGATCCAAATCTAGACTAACCTTAGGATGACCAACTCTCCCAGGACTGAGGGGCTTCCTGGCACATGACACTAGTGTTAAAATCAGGACAGCCCTGGGCTTCCTAATTTTCTTCACATCATCAAGGGGCTAGATAAAGTCATTGCTGTGGCTTCTTCTTTTGTGATTCTACAGAGTAGAGCTGGATGTTTTCGGCAGGAACACCCAAGTTCACTGTGAGGACAGTATATCATGCTGCATTTCCCAATTATAAATGCGTATTGGAAGTAAAAGTGCATGCCTTTTACAGCTGAGTATGCTTAGATGCGGTGGTCAAGCAACTGGTCAAGTCATGACCTCTAGCCAACCGACTTAAATCATGTGCATTTTTCTTAGTTGGGTTGTTACCCAACATTTTCACTAAAGAAGAAAAACTGTCTGGCATAGTAGGTGATAGGGAGTTATATTTTTATTTCAAAGCAACTGCATCATTTAGGGTACATCAATCACTCTGCTATTGCACGACACCTCTAATCACCTACAAGAAACTCACTGGCATGAAGACTTCTGCACTCTCCCAATTCTGCCTGAGAAATGAGAATGGATGTTAAAATATTCCAGGTCATCTTATCTCTTGCCTCGTAGAAAGAGAAAAAACAACATGCTAAAAATACAAGAAATTATTAATAACAAATCTTATTATTTATTTTCACATAACTGGAAGGTTCACAATGTTATTCAGAAGTGTGGGAGATCAGTGAGCTGGGCAGAGATGTTTTGAACAGAAGCAATGTATTGATGTTTTCATTTCAGTTCACAGCATTTGTATGTCCCTTGCAACAGTTTCTATGTTAAAAAAAAAAAAAAGGCTTTTGTAGAAAGAATACGTGCAAGATGTTTTTTTTCCTTCCCTATAATGCATGTTTACCATGTCAGGAGAGGCTTCCTTTCTCATAGATCATTCTTCTACAATTGGTGACTATGATGTGAAGCATTGCTCACCAACACGGTTTCATCGTCAACAGGCATGGGTGTATACTGCAGGTTTATCTATCTGTCTGTCTGCCTGTCTAGCTTTATCTGTCTATCTTGAAAAACACTTATTTATAAAACAACAATTATATAGAGAAAGACTAAAGAAAAAAGACCTCTTAAGTATAAGAATTGTTCTTGGAAATACTTCAGATTTGTCTATCTCTGTTTATTCCAATTCTATTTTCCCTAAAACTTTTTAAAAATTAATTTTACTGAGGTTTCTTCACTACTGTAAAATTAATCCAATGTTAATTTTCTTCTGTAGCAGGGTGGTGTCTGCTATCACTTTCGATTTCTTTTTTCTTCCCTATTCTTGCCCTTGAAGGGGAGAGTACATTTTCTAGAACATGCAGACACTGAAGTTATGTTATGAGAAGTGATCAATATTATCAAAGACAGCTTTGTTTATCTTATACAGGTGCTGCACACTGAAAGATTTAAAAACTTATCTTTGTTTTTGGGGGCTAGAAACAGGGACTTGCTGGCCATGATCACAAGGGAAGCACAGATGCCCTGAGGAGAGGGCAGAAAGTGCAAAGGGGAAAAGAATTTCCAGGGTAAACCTGTGGCTAATCCTGTATGGTCTGAAAGAAAACCCCCGTGGGAATGATAAATGAATATTTGAACCATCTTCTGAACTCTTCGCACGTTTGTGATCACCTGTGAATAAATTTGGGTTCATTCTTGTAATCGATTATACCTTACAAATATGGGAGGGGGTGGCATTGTTGAACAATCGTACAGGAACTGGCCACCCAAAGGAAATAAACCAGGACCACTGTACCACTGCAGATAAGTTATGCGCAGACCCCGCCTGAGCTGTTGGTGTACTTTGGTGTATCCTCATGGAGACGACATCAAGGGGACAGATGTGATCAAGCACTGAAATATGCTCTGTGGGGCTGTAATATGAGAACACAGATGATTCAGTAGAATGTTTCAGTAGAAATCTGGAACTATGCTTTAATGTGAAGGTTTATCGGTATGATTCCACAAAAGATTTCCTACAGAAGATGTTGGAGGAATGGGGATTATGAACCCTTGTGTTATCCAACACAGAATTAAAGAAGGTTGCATTAGTCCTAGGGCAGAATGGAAAATGTACAAAGGAAATGCTGGAATTGGTGGGAGGACTCGTCACCATCAAATCTGGCCTCCTATCTCCAGCACACACATTGCTGATACAAGAAGTAGGAAAGCAATGAAGCTTGTGCTCCAGAGCAGCAGGTCCCAGATAGCACAAGCTGATGATATCTGTGAAGGCTGTAGGTCAAGTGCCAGAGGAAGATTTTTAACTGTTGATTGAACACATTTAGGAAATGCTCTAGGAATGGAGTCCTTAAGGAACAGAAAGCATAGAAAGATTGGGGTGAGATAAGAGAGTCCTACCCTGTACTTGGTCCATGAGGCAAAAGCTGAGAAAAAAGGTGCACACTTGATTGTCTGCTTGCTCCATGGTGAGTCTTTGACAGAGATGTGATTGGCTGGCAAAGAAAAGATGAGAGATCTTTCAGTTTTGTTTTCTTAAATTGGTTCAGAAAATTCAGAAGAGGGTCAAATCTAGCTAGCAGAAGCAGCCATAAATGGCAAGGATCTGCTGGCCTAACTGCAACATCAATAGGCTTTTGGTCTTAGAGATTTCCCTCTGCTGTCCTCATGAATTCTGAAATATAACAGTCGGACATAGTGTTCAGCTAGGAGAAGCAAAGATTGCCTCCCTCCTGTAAAATTCAGTGACTACATCATTCAGAGTCCAGTCAGAAAACAGAAACCAGTCTACATATTTCAAAATGAGGTCATTTAATACAGGAATTTGTTATGCAGATGGTGAAAGAGATAAGAAGCCAAACAGGGTTCAGCGAGGAATCTGTTGACTAGCAACTGGAGAAAGCCCCTGCCACCGCCAGATGAAGATGACACTGGACCCCTGAAGCTGAGACCACTTGGCAGAAGATGGAGTTTCCTCATAGAGAGAATGCTTTTGGTGTAAGTTAGTCACTCACCCATTGCCGGAGTCTCTCCTGGAGGAAAGAAGAAGAAGCACTCTTGCTTTTCCCCTCCTCTTGTCTTTCAGTATTCAATCAGGGCCTCCCATTAGTTGATTCTTTCTGGAAAGCAGCAGGCAAGAGGGCCTGGGAAATATCATTCCCTGAAATACAGAGAATTGGGAAGAGCAGGAGTAGGTCTAGGAGAAAACGGAAATGTTACTTGCACTACAATTTAAACAAATTGGGGGGTTTTCTTCTCACATAAGGGATGTCTGGAAGTAATCTGTCCCAAGTTAGCATGGTGGCTCTAAGATATTAGCAGAAAGCCAAGCTTCTTTCACTCCACCATTCTTAGTGTGTAGCTTTTAGGTTAACATCGCTTTATGGTCTCAAATGACTGCTTTGGCTCTAGTCATCACATTGTCCTTTCAAGCAGGAAACAAGATAGTTGGACAGAATATAAAGAGCATTCCAAAAACCTTGCCCCAAGACAAACACTTATATCTAACTCTTGAGCTGTCAGTGATCTAGGCTTAAAAAATGTTGTTTTTCATCTGGTCAAATTACCAGACATTCTGCCTTTAAAGGAAAGAGAAGATTGGATACTGCGCAAACCAGACAATCTCACAGATACCATAAAAAAGAAAAAGAAAAAGAAAAAGACTGGCATTTAAGAATAAGCACAAAATAGAATAAGGTGGCTGCGTAGCATCTTGGATACAAGCCCCAGGAAGAAGAAGGAGGAGGGGGAGTGCTAAGAGAGGTGTGGGGGTACTAGTTTATATAGCCCTGCTTGAATTTGGGTAGAAACCTGTAGAATGTATTAAACATTGAGTATAGTTTTGATCAACTGCAGGTAAGGTTGGATTCTCCCTCTGATAACAGAATATCTTCTCAGATATTTGGATATATAAAAGAAATATCGTTCATTTATTCATTCATACTTACATTTATTCATTCACTTACTATTTCAGCTAATACTCTGGCAAGAGCTGCTCTACATGCTGGGGTCACAGAGGTGAACAGAGAGAGCCATGTATGTTCTAATCAAACTTACAGTTCTTCTGTTAGGCTCCTTAATCTCTGGCCCAGAGCTTGGAAATGAATAACCTGTGAGCCACACATATGATTTATTTTCCCTATAAAGTGCTAATGGAGTATTTAAAAATTTTTATATTAATCAATAGGTATTATGAGTTAAATCGTGTCCCCCCTGAAAAATATATGTTGAAGTCCAAACTTCTTATACCTTAGAATGTGACCTTACTTGGAAAGAGGGTCATTGCACATGTAATTAGTTAAGATGCGGTCAACTGGTAGGATGGGTCTTTAATTCAATGGTGTCCTTATAAAAAGAAAAGAAGGGACAGAGACCCATGAAGAAAGAATACTGTGTGACAACAGAGACTCAGATTGGAGTGATGCAGCTGCAAGTGGAGGAATGGCAAGGATTGTTGGCCAATACCAGAAGCTAAGAAGCAATAAGAAAGGATTCTACCCAGAGTCTCATAGGAAGCATGGCTCCGCTGACATCTTGGTTTTGGACTTCTAGCCTGTAGAACTGTGAGAGAATAAATTTCTACTTTTTTTTTTTTTTAAGTCACACAGTTTGTGGTACTTGGTTACAGCAGTCTTAGAAAACTAAACATTTTTAAAAAGAGTCGGGGGAACATTTTAAAATACGCATTCAGTTTCTCTTGGAATAGAGCAAATCTGGCAACACTGCACCCAAATCTTACATGACAATAATGGTAGAGATGAGTAACCACTATATTTTCCAGTTATAAAAATCGACTGGTTTACTTTTCCATGGCTCTCTCAGGAATTTGTTTTTGTACCGCCTTACTTTGTTTTCTGCCTCTGGCCACAGCTTTACTCAATGGACTTGACCCCTGAATTCTATGTTGTCAGAGGCCAACAGGTCTTTTTCAAAATTTCAGTGGAGATTTTTCTGTCAATCCTATTTAATATTGCTACCCTCACTCTACTGCCTGCTTTATTTTGCTTCATGGCACTCTATCATCTATCTATCTATCTATCTATCTATCTATCTATCTATCTATCTATCTATCTATCATCTATCTATATATCTATCATCTATCTATCTCTAATCTATCTACCTACTTTAGCTTCTTTACTTTTCATCATCTGTCTCCTCCTACAAGAATATACCTTCTCCAAGGGCAAGCATTTGTCTGTTTTGCTCACTATGGTAACTCCAATGTCTAGAGCAGTGCCTTGCCTTGGAATAAAAAAAAAAGAAAAAGAAAAAATTGTAGGATGCTTAAGTTAGAATAAATCCCAGAAATCAACTAATTCAACCCTGACCTTTTTTTTTAACCATGGAGGAAACTAACCAAGGCCCAGAGAGGGGACATAATTTGACAAAGGTCATACAATCAATTAGTAGCTGAATGAGTCAGGATCAGAACCAAGTTTTCTGCCCCCCACTCCCAAGTCCAATGATAGTTCTGTGGTTCCAGGATGCCTCTCTGCTCGCATTCATAGCGTTTGGATCTTAAGTATATAAGTATCAAAATAATAGAGAAATGGTAGCTTTTATGCATTTTATCTAATTATTTATCTGCTTAATGCTTTTAGAATACAACTAAAAAAAAAAAGAAACCCTTAGCTTACATTTCTGATATCTGAAAAGGTGACAGGAGATTAACTGTCTCATTCACGATTATTTGTAATAAGGTTTAATTGCTATGGTTTAGTAAATACTTTTTTTAAATTTCAGCTTTAGAAGAGAACACAACTGATTTCTTGATAGCTATATTCTGTGTCTATTGTTAATGAGGTAGTAAAAAAATAAAACTACATTCCCACCCACAAGGTTTGAAATATAATATAATTCTAGAAGGCCAAATAATGGTTTTTTTTTTTTTTTGGTTAATTAACTCATCTGACCTTTATAGGAAGGTTCAGTCTAGTGGTTGAATAGAGAACACCAAATACCAAGTCAAAATGTCAGTCATTTATGCATTCGGCACAAATGTAATGAGATCCTACTATGTGCCAGATCTTTCTAATGACTAAAACCAGATAAAATATTTAACCTGTAGAGCTTATGTTCTAGAGCCATATTTTCCAAAGTTGCCTAATGGGAGCAGTCTCCTTGGGGGTGGGAGGCACTGATAAAACATGCAGATTTCTAATCTCTACTCTAGACTTACAGGGAAAGAATCAAGAAGCAAGCATTCAAATTCATTTTCATCAGGCAAGTTTCAGAAACAGTTGTAATGGAAGTTACTGATATAGATCAAGTATTTACACTAATACATACATATTTGCAAAATGAGTGCTATGGAAACTATATACAGTGATTGTTCATTGACTACTCAACATGTATTTATTGAGCACCTAATATGTGCCAAATACTTCTTAAGGTGCTAGGGATATAGCAGCAGACAAAATCGATAAGATCCCTGCCCTTACCCAGCTTTCATTCTAGTGAGGGAAACAGACAATGAGCACACACCCAAATGAGATAGTTTCAGGTGGTTGTAAGTGCCATTCCCTTTTGTACCAAAAGGGAGAGAAGGGCGAGTGAATGAAAAATGCTTCCCTGCTGCTCTGGGGGCCAGGCTTCAGGGAAGCACTCAGAAAAGTCTGGGCTAATTTCAGCGCAAAAGTCTTGATCTGTCCTTTTCTAGGCCTTTAATGGAACTGATTATGTGCTTCTCAGAGAGGTCTATCCACTAGATCCAACAAGTCACTGGGAGAAGAAAATTGGCTGAGAAAAGTGCTTAAAAGATGTACTGAATGTTGTCTCAGCTCCATTGATTCTCCATGGCTTTCTCCTGGAGTATAGGGGAGCTAGAAGTTTCTACATGTCTTGAGGTGAGGAGATGGCATGTGGAAATAGTTGAGGGTATCAGCTGGTAAACTCACTAGACAAGACAGGTGTCCGTAGAAGGGCCAATATGGCTTTGTAGCTGACAGCCACTGTGTGGATTACCCAAGCCAGGGGCCTACTGGGAATCACAGCCAGGCCTCAGGACGTCAGTAGCACTAGCAGAAGCAGAGGTGAGAGAAAAATGGGCAAGAAGAAACCATGGGGCTTCAACCATGACTGGCTAACCTGACGCAATTACAAAAGTTATAGACCTCTTCATAGGCAGACCCACTGAGGGCCCAGAGATGATAACGCCATAAGGCTCTGACTCTGTACCTCTCCCCACTGCAACAGAATACACTAGCTGTCTTTACAAGGCAAAATCTTGGAAAAGAGGACAGAGGGACTGTTTTAGGTTAGAATTTTTTTTTTTTAATTTTGAATATTTTCAAACAAATACAAGAATAGAATAATATAATGAGCCCCCATATATCTCATTCATATTATAGATTTTTCTCACTCATATTTCCTCTATAACCTAATCCTCTTTTTTGAAAAAAATATTTTATAGCAAATCCCAGATAACACATCATTTTTATGGACTTTAGCAGGCATGTCAAGAAATACAGATAGTTTCTAGCATTATCACACTGCTATTATCACACCTTAAACAATGAATAATCATTTCTTGAATTATTTCATTTGCAGTCTATTTTAAATGTTTTTGATTGTTTCAAATTGCCATTTTCAGTTGGCTTGTTTGAACTGAGATTTAATCAAGGGCGACACGCTGCATTTGGTCATGTCTTTTAAGTGTCTCAATCTAGAGCAGTCCCCCTGCAATCACCCTACTAGGAATTTAAGAAAAAACACAATCAGCTGGAAAAAATAATTCAAGTTATCCTATTTTGCTTATGTGAGTCTGAAGGTATACATTTTGACCCAGTACAACAATAAGAAGCATTAATAGTCATGGAGAATCTCACCCAAATGGAAGGTAACTTTAGGAAATCTTCTCGGGTGAAGTATATTTGCTGAAAAGCAGCTAGAATCTATTAGAGCAAAAGGTCTTATTCAGGAACTATTTTATGCACTGTTTCCAAAGGCCATTGAATGGACGTGGCTCTCAATTTTTCACTTGCAGTCCTATAAACCCTGCAGGACTCATTATCAGCAGCACCTACTCTGACTCATAGACTATTAAAGCTTATTGAGAAATAACTTGAACTTCCCAGAAGACTAATTTACGTCAGCAAGCAGAAACATAATCATAGCCATAAATCTTAAAACCATCCATGAGTACATATGGTTTAAAAAAGAAAAATTCAGTAGTCTTTTGTTACTTTCAACTAAAAAAGGACTTTCATTTTTTTCTTTCTTTTAAAAAAAACTAATCCACAATGTCTTAAAAGCCATTCAACTTGATCGTTGTTCCCTTCCTGCTACTGTTCAGATAACATCATGCAGATTATGGCTGAAGGACCAAAGTTCCTTGGTGGCTTCTCTTTGTTCTGTTATAGGTTGTTTTTTTTTACCAGAGAATAAATATTACAAAAGCAAACAACAGAATTTAGACAGTAGTACAAGTATAGAGAAAGCCCTCAAACAAAAAAGCATTATCAGTCTTTATTCGTATAAATTCTCATTTTTAGAAATTGAATTCATTCTCTCTTACTAGTTTATTGGTTAATTGCTACAAAAGTGCCTCTGGGAATGACTCCTAAATTTGGTGATTAAAACAATCTCCTGAAATGCAGACTCTCCCCCTAGCTAACTCAGCTCATTCCTCTTCATGCTCACAGTAATATTTTTCTGGCCAGTGTCTGGCCAAAGATGGATTATTTATAGCAGAAACACCAGAGCTCAAAGCATCCTGCCTACCTTTTGTTGTCAAGGTAACAACTTAGATTTTTCCCTTTCCCTTAAAAGGTCAGATTTCTGATGATATGAGTCACAGAGCTCTGGGGGATTTTAAAAATTGAGATAGCACTTTTTCAAAGACAAATTAAAAATCAAGGCTTTATAAACATTAAGACCACTTAAAATTAGATTTAAACTACCAGGTAGTTTACAGTAATTGACCATCATCCACCTCCATGGTTGTGCTTTGAGGAAGTGGGCCAGTGACCTCTCCATTTTCAGAGCTCTCTTCCGAGGACGGCAGCCCTCTCAGCTGCTTACTGAATCTGTCATTTGTCAACTATAATTGCTATTTCTTACTTGCATGAGGTGTGAGAGATTATTTAAAAATTTTTTCTTGAAATTTTATGTTTAAAAACTTCTAAAACTACAATGGGGAAGGATATTTTGGGCTTCACTTTCAAAGGGAATTTTTGATGATAATAATGGTCCTTACCTTTGGCCTGATACTATTGTAAGCATATCTATTAACTAATTTAATTCTCCAAACAGCACTCTAAAGTAGAAAATATTATCACCTCAAATCCTTTTTTTACAAAGAGGGTGAGACTCAGATTAGATGAGCAACTTAACTCAGGTCACAGGACAAATAAAAGCAGAAGTTGATCCTAACAGTTTAATTAATAAGTCTACACTCTTATTGACTTTGCAAGAATTCTTTTTCAGGAACTCATGTCTTCATTGAGATACAGGAAGGCCCTAAGGTGGCCTTCTTTTTAGGAAGAATGGGGCGGGTGGAGTGGGAACTATGTAACTTCTTTTTCATTGGACCCTCCAACTCTTACGATGTCCCCGCCCTTACGTAGCCACCTGCCTCCCACTCCTATCTCGCGCTATCCAGTAAAGGCATCTATGGGCCTTAGAGTGAATTTCTCTTTTCCAAGCTGAATTCTCACAATCACATATCAGGAGGAGGAGAGTTCCAGAATAAAGTTCCAGAAACTCATCTTCCAGATCCCTTAAAACCCAGCTTGATGTCTCCATTTTTAAAGTGTGGTGAATTTGGTATACTTTGAGTCCTAGTCATGGCAGCCAGCAACCTACTTTATTTACAGTCATAGCTGCCTTTACTTTACTAAGCACATACTATATGCCAGAGACTCTGAATGAATTATCTTTCATCTTCACAACATCCTTGTGAGAGATTGTGAATCCCCTGAAGGGACTGAGGGTCAGGGCAGCAAAGGAAGTTACCCAAAGTCACGCAACTGGGAAGTGGCAGAGAAAAGATTAGAACTCAGGTCTACTCCCAAGTCTATTCTCCTTTTACAGTATAATTTTCTCCTTATTTTAATAATAAATCAGGAATATAAATAGTTCGGTACCTCAATTCACCCTCTTCAGAGAGAGCTCTGAAAACATAGTTTTGAAAATTTAGGTGCATAATGGTAGGGCTTTGTGAAATGGACTGGCTTCTTTGAACTGACCATAAACAATAATTGTGAAAGAAAGTGGATTTTTTTTAAAGATAAATAATCTTATGTAAAAACATAGTTTCCAATAACTGCTAGATGCTTTTTATATTGTAAGATGGCTTCTCACAATTCCTGGAAGGCCCAGCTCATTCCTGACAATAAACTTTGTATCAGTGGCTTAGGGAGGACAGGATGAAGAATATAGGGTATCTTTCCACATAAGGAAAATAACCACTGCCCTATCTCTTCTCCTTAAAGTCAAAAGTAACCACTGCTTTTCGTAGCATCTTCAGTCTTCAATAATCAGAGAGAGATCACGAACACTAAGGAGCTTCAGCATTCTTTTGGTTCTCTCCATATACACAGATACACAATGGGATTCATTCTAATTTACAAAAGATTGTTTGATCCTAGGAACATCTGACTCATATGTGTTTAAGATCTGCATAACCACAGATAAGATCTGACTGGAAGCCCCGATTTTTATATCAAAGAAAAAATCGTTATAAATTTGTGGGTTATTGCACAGATTTGGATGAGCCTCAGCAGAAGTCACATTGCCTCCTCAGGCAGAGGATCTGTAATTAGTTAAAGGCTGATAAAACTAAGTAGAAAACGAATGACATTTATTTAGCTTATGTGCTCTACCTCTCCCAGCCCCACCTCCTTGCCTTCAGGTGGCTGGCTCCTTCTCATCCTCAGTTCTCAGCTCAGAGAGCCCCTCTGATCATGCTAATGGCAGGGACATCATGTTATTCTCTCTCCCTGGAGTCTGGTTTCTCCCCTCCCCCTCCCCCCGCCCCCCACTACCACCTTCAGAGAATCCTGGTCATAATTTCCAATTACGTATTTATTTGTTTGCATATTTATGGTCTGCCTACTCAATAATTTGCATGCTTTTGTGAGGGCAGATGCTGTATCCATTCTAATACTAATATCAAGGAATTTGGTTCCTGGCCAAAAACCTGTGTGATTTTTCAGGCCGATCTTACGTATTTACAAAGGCTATACCTGGCAGGTCAGATGGAGAAAAGCTGCCTTCTCCATACCAGACTGGGTGCACAGCAGGGCATCGCAACCTCTGAAGGGTGTTGCTTGCAGTCAGGGACTCAGGCCTCCCTGACAGTTCCTGCTCTTGCGCATATCCGTATTCCTAGCAAGGGGATCTCCATTTGGAGGTCTCTTTATTGGAGCCTATAACTAGAAGCCTTCTCAAGTGCTTTGCCGAGACTGCATAATGAGAAGAGGAGGAAAGAAAACTTGAAGACATTTTTCTCCACTCTACTCAATACTGAGTACTTTTTCACTTCTAGCTCTTTCCCCTCTCCCCTCACCTCTCTTTCACCCGTAAGCCCCCAAGGTCATAAGATGGCAGGATTGTTTTGACCAGGACTCTCTTCATAGTGAGACAATTCTCCAGGTCTATGCTGATCCATCTAACCCTGAGAGGTGTCATTCCATGGGGGAAAATAGAACAGTGGGCAAATTGGTGCTTTCTCTAGTGCCATTACTATCACAGTAAGTGACCAAAGTCTTGACAGTTTCATTTTGACTTGTCTTAATCAGCTACTGATACCTGGTAGCTCAGCTTAGCTCTTGACAAACATGTAGTAGGTGCTTAGTAAATATTAAACAATAAAGACTGAATGAGTGAATGAATGAATAATCTCTCCAGGTATTACGTCAAGTACTTTAGTCATGCTATAAACATTTATGAAATATCTATTATGTGCCTGGCACTGTTCTAGGCTCCTGAGAGACATGCAAAGATTCTCTTCCATCAAAGAGCTTACATTATAAGCATCTTATCATTATCCCAGTTAATCCTCATAGCAACCCTGCCAGGTAAAAATTGAACATTAAAAAGGTTAATCATTTGCTTAAGGTCATAAAACTGGTAAGTAGCAGAACTACAATTGGAAAATCTCTTCTTTCTCTGGAGTCATGGCCTTGTGCCCTCCCAAACAACCAGGGCAGAGTCTAGCTCCTCCTCTGATCCCAGGGATCCAGAATCCACAGTTACCGAAAGATCAGGGAAATCCTGGCCTGTCATTTTGCAGGCTATTGAAGGCTAGTGGAAGGAGCCTCAGAGCCCTTAAGATGCCCTGTTAATGAAGTGCCCTCTAGCAGTTTCCACTCCACTGGTGGCTGTAGGAACGGCAAGACCTGTGCATCCATGATCCTCTGCTCCTGCTCCTTAAGAAAGAGAAATCTAAAAGTGGCACCTTCAGCTGCAGCGCACAGAGGCCTGGCAAGGAAAGGGGAGACAAAAGGACTGGGAGCCAGAGGTGAATCCATACTCTTTCTTTGTCAGCAGAGTTCTAAAGAAGGCCTCTTGGCTAAAGACTGGGCAGGACTGGATTAGAATTTAAGAATACTCCCTTTCCTTAGTTCTGTGACTTTTATTGCCTGTGATTCCATTTCTAAAAATATTTCCAAATGATGCTCAGGATTTTTATTTATACTTTTAGATTGGATAATTTCATGGCAAATGCAACCTTAAAAATGAGAATTTCTTAAGAATTTGTTTGAAGATTGGCAGTTTTTTTTAGAAACTTAAATATATACTTACCATATGGTCCAGCAATTCTACTACTTAGAATTTACCAAGAGAAATGAAAACATATGTCCACATAAAGACTTCTATGCAGATGTCCATAATAGAGGTCCCATAATCAAAAACTTGACATAACCCAAGTGTCCATCAGCTGGTGAATGGATAAAATTGGTAAGACACACAAAGGCATACTATCCAACCATAAAAAGAACAAAATACAGATACATGCAACGATAGGAATGGACCTCAAAAACATGCTAAGTGAGAGAAGCTAGACACAAAGGACTACATATTGTGTGATTCCATTTATATGAAATTTCTAGAGAAGGCAAATCTTCGGAAACAGCAGATCAATTGTTGAGTAGGCTGGAGGTAGGAGCAGGGATTGACTGAAAGTGGCAAGAGAGAATTTTTTAGGTAATGAGAATATTCTAAAACTAGATTGTATTAATGGTTGCATAACTGCATATGTTTCCTGAAACTTTTCCAACTGTACACTTAAAATTGGTGAGTTTTATGGGTAAATTATACCTCAATAAAGCTCTTTAAAGAGGAAAGGGGAAGAAACTGTTTAGGCAGTGGTCTTCCTTTAAGATAAAAATATACACAGTAAAGAGAAAAAATATCCTAAACATAAACTATATTCTTGGGATGTGATTAAATTTAAAAAATTTTTACAAAAATAATTGTTCGTGGAGAAATTAATATTTGCACAAACGCAGGCATCACCTGTCATTTCAAGCTGGTCTCTGTGTGGGTTGAAATATGCAAGCACATCCATGTTATCCTTTACTTAGATTTCTCTGGAGGAGTTTTTGACAGGATCGGAGGATAAACTGCCACCACGCACTGGAAACAAGAAAAGAAACAGTAACTGTGCTGAACTGGACATGCTAGTGAAGCCCTTTGGAGTAGCTGATAGGAGCAGACGGAGTGGGGCAGGTGTGGGAAAGTGATGGGCTGGGGCCTGCCAGCACAATTTTAATCTCTTCTCTACAACTGGCATGCTGAGAGGGCTTATGGACAAAAGCAGCAGAGCATGTCATGGGTCCTGCATTTGAATGATAGTCAAGTAGCCCTCAAAGAAATCAGACTCTGGTCAAGGTGGCATTTTAATAAAAGCAGACAGCTGCCTCCTGCCCTTCATGTCAGCCTCCCTGCGGCCTTGAGACTCACTCTTCTCTCTCTGTGAGAAAGCCTGCTAGAGGCATATTGGCTGGCAAGATGAGGTTTCTTTCTATTTTTTTCCTACTTTTTAAAAACCAGCTTGAAGCTCATTAATGTTAGGAATATGAGTGAGGCACTCTTGCAAAAATATAAAAGTAGGGTGTGGGGTGGGAGAAGAAAAGACAAATATTGAGGAAGTTCAAAAAGGGATAAAAGCACGGTGTAGGGGAGAGTGTGAGCCCTGTCATTTTGCCTGCTACGCTTGGGGCTTCTATTCCCTCAAGTGAGGCTATCAGAAGGAGTCCGTGTTTTTCAATAGAGCAGCATGGCATTAAGCGGATGGTTCCTGAACACTGGCACTCCAGACTGCGAGGTCTCTGCAGGTGGGTTTTATGCCGTGCTCTTTGGTCGCTGGAATATAAATCCTACATGAATTGTGTAGCAGCAGTAGGCTTCACAGATAGCAGAGGATTATGTGATATAGGGAAGTGCTTTTCTCCTCCTCCTTTTCCTCCTCCTCCACCTTTTCCTCTTCTTCCTCCTCCTCCTTCTCCACCTCCTCTTTCTCTTCATCTTCTTTTTTTAATGGTACCATTCAACTATTCGTAGAGATGGAACCAAGTCTCTCCTTCTAAGTGAAAGGGAAGTCTGAGGCAAGGCTTTAATAATTCAGGCCAAAGAGGATTTGGGGCAGTCACCTCCTTTATTTCCATCACACATAGAAGAATATATTATGAACAAGTATTTCTGAGACAAAAAAAAAAATAGGAAAAGGAGCAAAGAATATAAACAGACAATTCATGGACAAGGACATATAAATTGAAGTTAATACCTGAAAAGGCTTGGCATGCTTGGTAACTAGGGAAATGCAAACCAAAGCAACAATGAAATACAGTTTTCACATTTCAGACTGACAAAAATTAAAAGATATGATAGTACCAGAAAATAGGGAGCGGGCTCTGCAATATATTGATTGCGGGAATGTAAATTGCAACAGCCCTTAGGTAAGGCAATGAGGAAATAACTTTTAAAGTTAAAATAAAAAGGACCTCCAACTCCTCCTCTTAATAACTTATCCTACAGAAACAAAAAGGCAACAGCATGTTAGGTGGCAGGAAAACTGAAAACACACAACCCAAAATCATCAGTCAAGGAGGGATGAAGAATTATGGTGTGTCTGTATTACAAAGTGTCATATAGATAGATATAAAAAGAAATGAACTGGAATTGTATTTATTAATCTGAAAAAAAATTCTATGTTCTGTTAAGTATATAAAAGTTTCTAAGTAACATATATAGTAGATCTAATATTTAGTAAAAAATATAAGCGCCCAGTGCTTTCCCCCACAAAAAAATTATATGAGTGAATAAGTTTAGAGAGACAGACAGGCAGACATAACTAGGTGAGGGAGAGAGTGAGAAAAGTGGTAACTTTCTCTTTATACATCTTTGGACTATTTGTTTATAACAATGAACATGCATTACTTTTTAATTAAAACAAAGAAATTTCTTTAATTAATCTTTGAATAAATTAAAGAATCCAGTTAAAATGTTAAAAAGTCTTAAAATTAAATATTTTAATTTAAAAAATAGTGCTATTAACTTGTGCTGAAATCCTGCTAAATTTAGAACTATGTTTCTGCCATTAATCAGCTTATAATCTAATCCATATAATATGAACAAAGAGAAATCAACCAGAAGAACATAAATGACAATATATGGCAAGATATTCTATCCCCTTAGAGGCTGGGGAGCAATGTGGGCCAAGGCAAGAGGATAGAGCTACGTGCTGTGTTCCTTGGTGGGAGCTGGGATAGAGCAAGGGATTTGAAGGATGAAAGTTGCATTGTGAGTGTCGTGTAAGGAAAATGGTTGAATAAACATGGTGGGATTATTAAATCAATCTTACTAATTGTGTTTTTTCAAATCTTCCAAATCCTTACTGATGGTTTTGCCTTAAAAAATTACTGAAAGAGGTGTATTAACATTTCCTACTCTGATGGTGGATTTGTTCATTTCTTTTTGAAAATTATTTAAACTGAATGGTAGATATAGGGGCCAGGTCATTACTTTGTTGATATTTATACTTTACACATTTTAAAAAAAGATTGTATTCATTTGACAAACGAATTCTCTTCTGGCAAACTTTTGCATTTTCATGGCTATTGTAATTTAGAATTTTTATATCTTTCTGGTGAATTGAAACTATTATGATTATGTGATTACTCTTTTTATTCCTAGTAATTCTTTTGCCTAAAAATAAAATTAGTCAGATACTGATGTTGTTACACAAGGGTTCTTTTAATTGGTATTTAAGTCATATGACAAATTTATGCCTTGTTATGCCTGTCTTTTAGGTATGTCTATGGTTAATTGTTTATAGATAAGATTTTTTATAACTTATAGTTCTAAACTCTGTCTTTTAAGTAAAGATTTTAGTCCATGTACATTTATTATGTTTATTAACATATATTGTTAAGTTTGTTTTTTACCACATGATTCTGTACTTTATATTTGCCCCATACCATTACACAGGACCTGTGTCCTGAGGCCCCTTTCTTTTAGCAATTGTTCAGCCTCTGCTTGGCCTTGTTGTTCTTGGACTGCTGTGATCCTGCCCTGTCCTCTACTTCTATGCCATGAGTGATTAGCAGAAGTCCAGATACTGTTGAAGAAGAAGATGAGGCACGTTTATGTTTTGACTCTTTTCTTGGTTTATTCCAATGGATTTCCTGTTTGCAAAGAAACATGGACCCTCTGCTACTTCCTGTGAAACATCATTAAATCTCCCTGGTGTGTTTCAAGCTTAGCATCTCATAGAATGCACAGCATAAGGCTTGGGGTTAGTGGGGGTATACACTACTTTAGAATTTCCAAAGGACTAAGCTACATTTAAAGGTTTACTATTGCAGTTTGCTGAAATTCCAACTAGGGAATTGTAATTTAGTCAGTGAGGAAATTGAGCCCACTTCCCCTTATTCTCTCTCTGATCATGAGAGAGGCAAGATGGGGATAGAATGAGACTGCAGAACAAAGGAAAACTTTACTCCATACCCGAGAGGGTAGTGTACTTCATCCAGGCTGAAGAGTAGAAATAAATGAGCAAAAGTTCAATCTTGAAGAGAAAGTGAAAACAATGTAAAAATGTTACAAAAGTTATATAAAAATGCTAATTTCAAAGTAAACTTAAATCAGTTTAGGTATTTTTACATATAGAGATATGTCACTTTTCGAATGGTAACTATGGTTTTTAAAAGTAAATCAGTTTTTCTCTGATTTCTAATATTGCTCTTAGTAATATTTTTTTCTGATATATCTTCTTGGCCAAGGGAAACAAAAGAAAAAACAAACAAATGGGACTACATCAAACTAAAAAGGTTTTGCACAGCAAAGGAAACCATCAACAAAATGAAAAGACAACCTACTAAACAGAAGATATTTGTCTATGATACATCTGACAAGGGGTTAATAGCCAAAATTTATAAAGAACTCATACAACTCAACACCAAAAAAATGGGCAGAAGACCTGGATAGATATTTCTCCAAAGAGGACATATAGATGGCCAATAAGCATATGAAAATTGCTTGAGGTTACTAATCATCAGAGAAATGAAAATTAAAACCATAATGAGATATCACTTCATACCTGCCAGAATAGCTATCATCAATAAATCTAAAAACAAGAATGTAGAGAAAAGGAAACTCTCATGCCCTGTTGGTGGGATTGCAAACTGGTACAGCCACTATGGAAAACAGTCTGGAGTTTCCTGAAAAAATTAAAAATATGACTACCTAGCAATTGCACTTCTGGGTATTTATCCAAAGAAATCTAAAACACTAATTCGAAAAGATTAATGCACCCCTATGTTCACTACAGTGCTATTTACAATAGCCAAGGTATGGAAGCAAACTAAGAGTCCATCAATAGATGATAGGATAAAGAAAACGTGGTACACATGTATGATAGAATATATCTCAGTCATTAAAAAGAATGAAATCTTCCATTGGCAACAACATTAATGGACCCAGAGAGTATTATGGTAGGTAAAATAAGTCTGACAGAAAAAGACAAATACCATATGATTTCACTTATATGTGGAACAAAATAAATAAACAAAACAGAAACAGATTAATAAATACAGAGAACAAACTGGTGATTACTAGATGTGAGAGAGGTCGAGGGGCTGGATGAAAAAGGAGAAGGAATTAAAAGTACAAGTTAGTAGTTACAAAATAGTCCCTAGTTGGAATTTGAAAGGGGTGTGAAGTATAGCACAGGGAAGATAGTCAATAATATTGTAATAACTATGTATAATGCCAAGTGGGTACAAGACTAATCGGGGATGGGGGGACCATTTCATAAATTATATGTGTCTAACTACTATGCTGTACACTTGAAACTAATATAAATAATATTAAAAACAAACAAACAAATAAATAAATAAGTAAAAATGAGTTTGCAAAGCACTGTTTCTATCCCCTAATTTAGGAAGAATATTTTGGTTTATAGAAAATAAAATTATAACTTTTATCTGTAGCTTTACTTTATGGATCTTTTAAAGCACTTCTCGATTTTTTTTGGGGGGGGGTGTAAATATAAGGCCATCTGTACATGACATACAAATGATAAAAAACATATTTTTCCCACTTCCAAATTAATTGGCCTGTTATTTTGGACTCTAACCTGCGTCATTCACTGAAACGCTTGGGGGCATCTCTATTGCTACCCTTCGATAATTAATCATTTCCTTTTTGGTTGATTTGACATGAGGCCTCTCATCAGCCTGACATCTCAGTTTATATTCTTTAGTTTTATCTACTTCCCTATGTTTTCACCATAGCTTATATTTGTCATTCAGTCATTCATTAGGCACTGACACTGGGATGAAAGACAATGTAATTGTTTGGTAGGAATCTTGAATGAGAGAAAATAGTGAACATCTTTACTTCCAAAGAGAGAAAAGCAGAATACACAAGAAAGAACCAAAGATTTAAGTGACCAAGGGGAGAGCTTTCCTACATGATAAAAAAGATTTGGTGACAATGTTCCCCTAGGGGGCTAACATACAAGATGGAATAGAAAAAGATTGCAGTGGTGCTGAATTGATTTTAGTGCAAATCAGATTTGATATTTCATAGATTTTAGGGTAAAAATGCTTTTATTATGGAAAATTAAAACATCTACAAAATTAGAGACAATAATATAATGAAATCACATGTACCCATGACCTAATTTAATTATCATTCCTCATGGGTCTCTTTTTTTCTTTTAAAAAGGAATTCCCAGCAGCTCCCTTTGGTGAACTTCATGAGACTTAGGGCCTCCCTCAAACAAGACATAGTGGCAGTTTTGAAGATCCCTTTCCAAAATGATTTTTTAAGTGAATTCTTTTACTCAAACATTACCCATATTTAAAAAATACATACATTGAATGTATAGCTCAGAGATTTTTTTTATAAACTGAACACACCTGCAGTTTTTTATGAACTGAACCAACACTTGGGTGAAGACGCAGAATTTTTCCAGCACCCCAGAACCCCCCATGTCTCCTTAGAATTACTAGGAGTTGAGTATTACATGGACTCTGTTCCAGTACATTAATGTTGTCTGTTTTAGAACTTTATATAAATGACTGAATTGCATAGTATGTACTATTTTGTGTCTGGCTTCTTTCTCTCAACATTGTGATTCATCCACTTTATTTTGTTTAGTTTTAGTTTATTCATCATCTTTGTTGCATATAGTGCTCCATTGTATGAATATATTACAATTTATTTATCCACTTTACGGTTGATAGACATTTGGGTTGTTTTCAATTTAGAGTTATTAGAAATGTTTCTACTGTGAATATTCCTATGCACATTTTCTACATATGTATTCCTGTTGAGTATATGTCTAGGAATAGGATTATGTATAATTGCATATAATCAGTTTAAATAAACATTGCCAGTTTCTAACTTGATTGTTTCTGTTTACATTCCTACCTGCAGTACATAAAAGTTCAAGTTGTGCCACATCCTCACCAGGATTTGGTATTTTCAGTCTTTTAAATTTTAGTTGTTCTGGTGAGTGTGCAGAGATATCGTATTATAATTTTAATATGTATAACTCTGATGACTGACAAGGTTGAGTTCCTTTTCATGTTTCCATACTCTCTTTTGTTAAGTGTCTCTTCAAATATCTTACCCACTTTTCTATCGGGTAAGATATTTCTTTCTCTTACTGAATTTCTTATTGAATTATAAGATTATTGAATATTTTTATTATTGAATTATTCTTGATACATATGTCTTTTGTCAGATATATTTGTATTGCAACTGTTTTCCATCCAGTGGCTTGCCTTTTCACTATCTTAATGGTGTTCTTTGAGAAACATAGTGTTTTGCCCTCGTTTTTAATATCTGGTACTTTTTGCATCCTATTTAAAAAATTTTTGTTTATCCCCAAAGAATGTTCCATGTTTTTCTCTGAAAGTTGTATTGTTTTTCACTTGACACTTAGATACACAATTCATCTAAAGTTTATTTTTGTGTATAGTATGAGGTAGGGATTTGGGATATTTTTTTCTTTTTACACGAATATGTAATATTTGTGCAATGACTATCTTTTCCCCACTGGACTGCAGCACGATTTTGTCATCAGTTGTATCCATGTATGTGTGGGTCTGTTTCTGGACTCCCTATTTCTATTCCATTAGCCTATTTGTGTGTGATTATGCCAACACCATACTGTTACCATTGTTTTATATTATGCCTTGATAGTGAGTAAAACACCTCCTCCAGCTTTGCTGTTCTTCAAGACTGATTCTGATTTGCTGTTCCTGGTCCTTTGCTTTTCACATGCCTCTGGTTTAAATTTATTGAATATTTGGGTCATTTGAGTAGTGGCCTGCTATGTTCTCCATGTATAGCTGGAAGGAGAGTGGAAAGAGAGGAAGCTGGAAAGGTAAGTGGGCCTAGCTAAGGGATAATAGGTCATGTTAGGTATTTTGAGCTTTGTTCCAACAGCAATAAAAGAGAAAATCATATGATTTTACTTACATTTGGAACCTCAAAAACAAAGTAAACAGACTCGTAGATATAGAGAACAAACTGATGGTTGTCAGATGAGAGAGCGGTTGGGGTCCTGGTTGGAAAAGGTGAAAGGATCAAGAAGTACAAATTGGCAGTTATAAAAATAGTCATGGGGATGTAAAGTACAGCATAGGGAATACAGTTAATAATATTGTAATAACTATGTATGGTGTCAGATGGCTACTAGACTTATTGGGGTGATCACTTTGTAAGTTATATAAATTTCTAATCACTGTATTGTACACCTGAAGCTAATATAATATAGGACAACTGGAATTGAAAAGTTTTTAAAATTATTTTTAAAAATAAAATTAAAAAAGCCATTGCAGAGGGAGTTAATAATTACTGGAGATACTTATAAAGCCCTCACCAGTACCAGCTGTGTGAGGACACAGTTCTGCTCTGTGGATATCTAAAGCATGCAAAGAACACATATGTCCAGAGGTCATCTCTTATGAAATCTGATCTACGATTGCATTTTCCCCTTCATTACTATCTAAAGTGACATAGAAGTGACCTCTGGAGGTCATCGAGTCTATCTCAAAGAAGTAGATTCTTTCTTTCTTTTTTTATTAAATTTATTGAGGTGACATTGGTTAATAAAATGATATAGGTTTCAAGTGTATGATTCATTAATATATCATCGGTATATTGCATTGTGTGTTCACCACTCAAAGTCAAATTCTTATTCAGAGCCTCAAATTCATTGTTCCTGAACTAAGTGGCCACAATA
>NW_006436298.1:25502610-25506509 GCF_000325575.1 Pteropus alecto | reverse complement strand
CCCAGAACCCAGCTGTGCAGAGGAGGGGGGCATCTCCTAGAGGTTACTGGGCGCTATCATTTAAGTGGTATCATCGCTTGTCAGCAAACAGGAGGGTCCACATCTCCTAGGCACTATTGTTTTTGAGAGTCTTGGGATAGTTGTGGGGGTCATGATGTCTGGGAAGGGCAGGAAGGGAGAAGAGAAGCATGCAAATTGAATCTTATGTCTGACATTCACTACCAGCCATGACTTATATGTGATCATGTTACCCTAACACACGGTGCATCCAGGAGAATCAGGAGTAATGCCCTCTCCTTAGTGTGTGTGTGTGTGTGTGTGTGTGTGTGTGTGTGTGTGTGTGTGTGTGTGTTTGTAATATTACATAATTTTGGAAATACAGTAAAATACACACAATCTGCAATACCAGTAGAACCTTTCCTTTGTTATCAATAAAGACATTCCTCTCTGTGGCTGTGTATTAATCAATCTGCACATTTGTAAATGACAATTCTTGTGATGATATTAGTTTCTTTGTCCATAAAAGAAACCTAACCCAAGTTACTCCCTAGTCACTCTCAGCTCTGCCTCAACCTGGCTTAGAAAGCAGAACAGAAATTGTTATCCCTATGAGTCTCTGTTGAAACCTAGATCTACAGTTGCAAAGGCAAGGCAAGTGTTTGTAATTATCCTCTCAAAACCTCTCTTTCCTTTACTCAATCCATGTAAAGAGCTTTGGATAGTTGAGCATGTGTCATACAAACTAAAGAGGTTTCCAGGAATTTTGTGAATCTAATCATTAGGCATGGTTAGGTTCTTCTGAAGTCAAGTCTGCACAAAGGTCTGGTATTGAATCCAGGCCGCCATTCTATGCGTCCTTCCTCAAGCTAAGTTGTCCCTTAGGGTCATTAGTATCTTTTCCTGCTGGAAAAATCTCAGTTTGTGCCATTTCCATTTATTGTAGAAGTTTGAACAGGCTCGAAACTCACAAGGAGAGAGTTTGGGGTCTGTTCTTACAACTCTCCAAAGGAACATTATTATCTAAGTAAATTTACTAGACTTTTCCTAGTGCCATGGACATTGGGAAGAGGAAGCTTTATTAGGTCACAGAAGGTTCTGCTACATCCTTCCTCCAAGATACCAGTTATCATTTGCTCCCCATACATTTGTATAACTAGGAAATCATCAAAAACTAGGAAATCTAGGAAATCAAAAATTGGAAATAGAGCCTTTTCCAGCAATGATTTACTCCAAGGGACCTGCTACTTCCATCTAGAAACAACTATCTGGAAGCTTCTCTAGATTAAAAGAAATATGTCTCACTAGGCACTCTGCAATATAAAAGCATTGGCAAAGTATGTCGCCCACATCCAGCATTCAAAAAATGACAGTTGTTCTTAGGCTGCTATTAGTTTGAGGTCATGCATCTTTTCACATTGGAAATGCATTATTGGATGTAACAAAAATAAGAAAGCGGGAGAAGTGATGCTTCATCAATGTACATTTTACAAATACTCAGTTTTTTACTGTTTTTTTTTTTTAATTCTAGATATCATTAAGACTTCTTACCATTCGGGAAAAAAATCAGTGTTCGATTTGTCACAGAATACTAAATTCCCAGGAAAAGGGACTAAAATCCTCCAATTCTTTTTACTCACTTTGACCCTGGAATTAAGGACAATCTTCCCCATAACTCATCAAATTAGCAAACAAATAACTTTTCTCAAAGGGATTGTTTTACCTAAACTCACTTGGTTCTACTCTCAAACATAAAGTTGCTTAATAATTACAATAACAGGTGATATTTTTAGCCATGTGTCTAATTCTATTAAAATTTTATGAGTTAGTCATACTGTATAAAATTTATATAATAAAGTTACATAAAATAAAAAGAAGGAGGTTATTAATGGTTAGAGGAATGCTAGAGAAAAATCTTACATAAAAGTGTTTACATTTTTCCCCTAATATGTAACATCATACACCTCTGCTTGTGATTGTGTTTGGTACCACTTCCTGATGCCATCCTGATTCGCAACGATGACAAAATGTAAATTTTCATTCACACGCTTTCAAACGTAACACTTCAGAATCTGCTCATCTTAATTTCTTCAAAAGGAATGTTTATGTTATAAAGAAGGTTCAAGTTAAGGCAGGAATGTTACAAGGACAGACCAGCAGGCTATCCAGAGTTTGCGAGCTATCCTTCATCTGAGTCCTTTGTTCTGAAGCCTGATTTGATTAGTGCCTGAAACTAGATCTGCCTCATGGACTGACTCACATTAACTCAAGCTTGTGAGATACTAATGTCTAAGAACCAGATGGCTAATGTATTAATTTACAGCGAAACTGTAACTGATGTGAGGAATGGAACAGTCATCAGAGGATCCATAAGGGCTTCAAAATGATACTTAGAAAGGATAGAATTAGGAAATAGTGATTTAACTGTATGTTTAATGTTATCATGCTATGACAGTATGACATACCCATTTATATAAAATACAAATATTTGCATTCTTTAACCTCTAGGGAGAATTCCAGGAGCACTCTCCATGGTATTACTATGTTGGGAAGAGACCATGGTTCTGTAGTATTTTTTAACAAGTAATGGCATTGGCATTCTGGTGGGAGGTCCAATCTCATTATATGGAACTATCCCACATATTACAGATGTTTAGCATTCCTGGCACCTTCTACAGATTACAACTGATACACCCCAATATTGTAACAACCAAAAGCAGCCTCGCATACTTTTCAATGCCCTGCTGGAGGGAGGGATCCACTCCTAACTGAGCTTCACATGTTGGCCTTCAATGAAAAGGGCTGAGAAGTTAAAAACCTCAACCTTCTGCACAGTATGCCCACTTTTGATTGGCTTATTTCTGAGATTATATTGGCTTTGTGCTCTTCTTTCCATAGTGACTATCTTAGAGGTCTAGGTCATAGATATAAGCAAACAAGGAACTTCTATTGGAGGCTACCTGGGCATTAAGGTGGAGCCCATGGGGAAGAATTCAAAGAGCAGACTCTAAGGGTTGCCAGTGAGTTTTTGATCACCTTTAGTGGCAGAATCTGTCCCTAAGAGATCCTACATAGAACTCCAGTATAATATACAGCTGAAGTGAGCTGCTCTGGTGGAAATGGTGGTGGGGCAGAGGGACAAGATCTGCCTGCTCAGTTCCTTGGCAGCCCTGAGGCAGCCCACAAAATAACTGTATGAAACTGTAGGTTTCTGAGGAACAAAATTTGAAATATTCTAGTTGTCTAGGCCCATGCTTGGTCCTGCTAATTGAGGCAAACAATCACATGTGGATTTGAGGCCCGAACCCTACCTTGTTACATAGTGTGTCTGTGCCCAGAGTGTGTTCTCAGGAGTCTGCAAAGGAAGATGATGACTGTTCCTAGAACTGGGAATTCAAAGACCTGGCTACCTTTTCCTCAGAGGTATGTATTGTGCTTCTGGGACTGACCATTGCCACTGTAAGACCCTAAACTCCCATGAGTTCTCAGCTCCCACCCCTCTTTCTGACTTTGGCAGAAGATTTGGCAATATCTTTCGTTATCGCTATCTCCTTCATTTGAAGATACTGTCTATATTTATGGTGGCTTTTTATATCTCTGCTTTGATCTGGTATATATACATCTTGTTTAATTTTGTAAATAATTTTGACTTCTCTAGAAGTCTAGAGGCACTCTGCAATGATCCCGGGAACCACCCGTCTAACTTACATGGTTGTCTTTAGGTAAAGGTAGGGGAAAACATACAACAAAATCCAAGAGCTCAAAAGGAAATTTTAACCTTTAGTTGCGGTGTGCTCTTTGCATATCCCCAGTGATTGGTAAGATAGATAGTTCATAAATAAGGATGCTTCCACCAGTCCTACATGGTCTATTTAAATACAAAAAGAAAAACTTTGACTAAG